>NC_081360.1:72672506-72975536 GCF_030684315.1 Stegostoma tigrinum | reverse complement strand
TCTGCCATGCCCCCAAATGATCTATATTCTGCTTATCCTCTGACAATCCTCCTCACTATGTGCAACTCCACCAATCTTTGTATCATCTGCAGACTTACTAATTGGACCAGCCACATGTTCCTCCAAACCATTAATGTCAACCATGAACAGCAGAGGTCCCAGCACTGATCCCTGTGGAGTCACTAGTCACAACCCTCCATTCCACAAAGCATCCTTTCATTGCTCCTCTCTGTTTTCTATGATTAAACCAGTTCTGTATCCATCTTGCTAGCTCACCCTTGATAGCATGTGACTGCCATGAGGGACCTAGTCAAAGGCTTGACTGAAGCCATGTTGACAACATCAAACACTTTGCCCTCATCATTCATTTCCTCCAGAAACCCGATCAAGTTAGTACGGCACGACCTCCCGCGCAGAAATCCACGCTGTCTGTCACCACTAAGTTCATTTGTTTTTAAATGCATAAAGGTCTTGGCCCTGAGCATCTTATCCAATGATTTCCCTACCACTGACATGTGGCTCACAGGCCTGTAATTTCCTGGATTATCCCTGTCCCCTTCTTAAACAATGGGACAACATTGGATATTCTCCAGGACCTCCCCTGTGGCCAAAGAGAATACAAAAACATCTGTCAATGCTACAGCAATTTGTTCTCTTGCCTCCCTCAATATTCTGGGATAGATTTCATCAAGACCAGGAACTTATCTACCTTAATACTTTTTCAGACACACACTTCCTCCTTTTAATCGCAACTTGACTTAGAAATTTGATACTCCCTTCCCCAAGATCATCCTCCACCAATTCCTTCTCTTTGGTGAATACTGACACAAAGTATTTGTTTAGAATCTCAGCAACCTCTTCTGGCTCCACACTCAGATTCCCTCCTTTGTCCTCGAGTGGCCAAAAACAAAGGCTTATATCAACTGCTTGTCTTGCCAAAATGTCAGATTGAACCAGGGACCTTTTGATCTTCAGTCTAATGCTCTCTCAACTGAACTATTTCAGCCGTCATCCTTACCACTTGCCTTCACACTTATTTTTGTGCCATCTGCAAACTTGGCTAGCATGTTAACTTTCCTCATCAAAATCATTAATGTGTTATAAATAGCTGTGGTCCCAGCATTGATTCCAGAACAGAGGGCAGTAGTGAGAAGTGTTTCAGGATTCTGGGAGTTTTTCTTGCCTACTGGCAGCATATAAAAAGGAGACAAGCTCTATCAGGAGAGAGGCTGGGAGGTCCAAGTGTTGCTTCCGAGGTCAAAATGCGGACTCTAGTTGGGCTTCTCGGAAGATGACAGTCAGAATTAAAGTAAAGCAAGGAGATAAATTATTTCCTTTTCTTTTAATCCAGAAGTTACCAGAAAGGTAGTAATGGGAGTTAGCTGAGTAATATACTCTTCCTGAGAAATATGGAAAATCAGGGAGATGTCAAATTGTCCCCGGCAATTACGTCTGCAGGAAATGTGTCCACCAGCAGCTCCTCTTAGTCTGCATAGTTCAGTTAGAATGGCAGTTGGACTCGGAGGAGCATACAGGAGGCAGAAAGATGTCTAGTTAAGAGTTTCAGGGATGTGGTCACACTAAAGGATCAGCCAGATTGATGGATAACTGCCAGGAGGAACAGAAAAGCAGTGCAAGAGTCCCCTGTAGCCATTCCCTCTCAAATCTGTATACCATTTCAGATACAGTTGGGGTGTGGATGGCCTCTTGGGGAATGCTGCAGCAGTGGCATCACGGTTGGCTTTATTGTGCAGCAGGGAGTGTTGAAGTGTAGGTGAGCAGTAGTGACAGGGGCTCTATAGTCAGGGGCATGGATAGGTGTTTCTGTGGCTGTCAGTGAGACTCTAAGAGTGTTGCCTCCTTGGTGCTGGGTCAAGGACGTCTTTAAGCAGGCACAGGACGTTCTGAAAGGGGTGAGCAGCCAGAGGTCATGGTCCATACTGGCACTACCAACCTAAGCAATAAGAGAGAGGAGATCCTGCAAATTAATTTAGGAAGTTAGGTATACAATTGAAAAGCTACACCCCTAGGGTTGTAATCTCAGGATTACTCCCTGTCCCATGTATTAATGAGGCTCGAAATAGGAAGATTACTTGGTTGCATTCATGGATAAAGAGCTAGTGCAGGACTTCAGATATCTGGATCATTTGGATCTCTTCTGGGTCAGGAAGGACCTGTACAAGGATGGGTTTCATCTAAACTGGAGGGGCACTGATGTCCTTGCAGGAAGGCTTGCTAGTGCTATATAGGAAAGATTAAAGTAGTTTGGTAGGGCAGGTGGCAACCAGAACAGGAGGTCAGCATATGGATTGATTGAGAACAAGGTCAAGGACGAGTCAGGGAAGTCTAATAAGAAGAACAGGCAGGGTTAGGATAATGAACATGGTATGATTGGTGGTTTAAAGTGTATTTATTTTACTGCAAGGTGTATAACAAGTAAAGAGATGATCTTAGGAGCCTAAATTATTACATGGGACATCAATGTTGTAGGGATTAGAGAAACTTGATTGAGAGAACAACAGGTTTTGCAGCTCAATATTCCAGGGTTTGGATGCTGTGGGTGAGATTGAGGGGGTTGGAAAAGGGGTAGGGGAGTTACTGGTTAAGGAGAATATCACAGTTGCACTAGGACAGGACATCTTGGAGGACTTGTCCAGACAGGCCATGTGGGTAGAACTGAGGAACAAGACAGATGCAATGGCTACAATGGGATTCTTCTCTAGGCCCAGCGTAAAATGGAGGAACAGATGTATAGGCAGAAAAGACGCAAGAGCAACAGGGTTGTTATACCAGGCAACTTTAACTTCCCTAATATTGACTGGGATTCCCTCTGAAGCTTAGATGGGCCAGAATCTATGAGGTGCATCCAGGAAGATTTGCTGATATAATATGTAGATAGCCCAACTAGGGTACGAGCAATATTGGACCTTGTATTGGGGAATGAACCTGGCCAGGTGATTGATGATTCAGTGGTGGAGAATTTTGGTAACAGTGACAGTCATGGTTGAGGTGAAGACTGGTCCTCGGGTAAAAAGTGCTAAACTTGGGGGTAGGCTAAATACAATAGTATTGGGCAAGCAGCTGTTTGGGGATAAGTCTGTATCTGACATGTGAGAGTCTTTTAAAGGTCATATGATCACAGTTTGGGACCAGCATGTTCCTATGAGGATGAACGATATGGATGGCAAGCTTCAGGAACCCGAGATGATGAGCAATTTTGAAAGTTTAAATCAAAAAGAAGAACATACGTAAAGTTTAGGAAATAGAAATCAAACAAGCCCCTGGAGGAGTATAAAAGTAGAAAAAGACTTAGAAAAAATTAGGAGGGCTAGAAGGGGCATGAGATGTCTTTGGCAGGAATGTTTAAGGAAAATCCCAAGGCATTTTCTATGTATATTAGGAGCAAGAGGGTAGATCAACTCAAGGACAAAGGAGAGGGATTTATTTCCCTAGAGCCAGGGAATGTAGATGGGGAGTTTAATTATTTCAACTGGGGCCTTGGGAAAGATCTTTGTATTCTCTTTAGCCAAAGACAAGGTTCCAGAAGACTGGAGAATTTGCAAGGTTGTTTCTTTGTTTAAGAACAGCAACAGGGATAATCCAGTAAATTATAGGCTAGTGAGCCTTACATTAATGATCAGGAAATTATCAGAAAAGATTCCGAGGGACAGGAGTTACTCACATTTTGAAAAGAATACACTTTTGAGGGATACTGTTCATTGCTTTGGCTAGGAGGGGTCTTGTCTCAAATTTGAATTTTTTTGAGGAAATGAAGATGAGGATTGATAAGGATAGAGCTGTGGATGTTGTCTCCATGGGCTTCAGCAAAGCATTACTTAGATTATAATGTATTAACTACAAGGAGAGGTTGGACCGTCTTGGATTGTTTTCACTACAGCATTGGATGCTGAGGATAGAAATATATGAAATTATGAGAGGCATCAATAGAGTGGATAGTCAGAGTCTTTTTCCTCCAGAGTCCAAATGCCAAGTACGAGGGGGCACAGGTTTAATGTGACAGGAGACAAGTTCAAAAGATGTGTGAGGCAAGTCTTTGTTAAAAAGAGGGTGGTAGGTGCTTGGGGAGATGGTAGAAGCAGATGCAATAGAAACATTTAAGAGGCATTTAAGACAGAAACATGAAGAGGCAGTGAACATTGCATTATGGAACACGTGCAGACAGATGGGATTAGTTTAGAATGACATCATGGTCAGCACAGACATGGTGGCCACAGTACTTGATAATAGGCTACACTGTTCTGATATTATGGCACTCCATTGGTTACAGGTTGTCATCCAGAAAATGCTCCCCTTGTCCCAACTCTCATTAGTTTGCCAAGCTCTATCCATGTTAATATCGTACCTCCATTAAGATATGGCCTTATATATTAAATAGCCTAATGTTGGTACCTTATCAAATACCTTCTGAAAATCCTACAAAAATAGCCTGATCCCTGGTTGGATCCAGATCTTGTTCTTAGTGTCTCGAATGCACTATGAGTTCTTCATTGTGGCTGATATTTTGATTGTTCAAATCTACATGAAGATTATATTCATGCATGGTTAATGTACTGAGTTTGTTAGGTGCCACCATTATTTCCTGATTTATTCTCCATCGCACTGTATAGCTACTGTCACATGGCCTAACGACTCCTTTAGAAAGCTACAGAGGGATTTGGGAGTCCTTACCCATAAATCTCAAAAAGTTAGTATGTAAGTTCAGCAGATAATAGGGAATGTAAATAGCCTTTATTTCATTAGCAATTTAGTGTAAACATTAGAAAGATTTTACTAGAACTATACAGTATCTGGTCAGAAAACAACTGGAATGCTGTGTGGAGTCTTGGGATGCATGTCTAAGCAGTGGAGGCAGTCATGAGAAGGTTTATGAGCTGATACCATGGATGGAGGACTGCCTTAGGACTGGCTGAGAATTTTGGGCCAGTCCTCCTAGGCATTGAGAAGAGTAATAGGCAACCTTATTGATGCTTGCAAGATTCTTAAGGTAGTTGACAGAGTAGAAGCGAAAGGTTTTCCTTGTGGGACAGTCTAACTCAGAATAAGGAGTAGGACATTTAATATGGAAATGAAGAGGAATTTCCTCCCTCAGAGGGCAGTAAATTTATAGACTTCTTTATTGCAGAGGCTGTTGAGGCTTGGCATTGAGCATATTCAAGGCTGAGATATACAATAGCAGTATGGAATTCCAGGTTATTCGGGAAAAGACAGGAAAGTGAAATTGAAGATTATTAGATCAGCCACAAACTCATTAAACGATGGAGCAGACCTGAATGGTCTACTTGTGGTCCTACACCTTATGATCTTGGTTCATACATGGAATTTCTCTAGATTGACTGTAACAAGTCAAAAAAGAATTATTCCCAAACTTCCTTTGACACATTACACTGTGGATATTTCCTAATTTCTGAGCTCATTCGCAAAATGTGTCAAAACATGAAAACAAATCTTTGTACAAGGGAAAACCCTGCATTTTTCAATTTAACTGTTTATTAAAGTATCTGAAAAGTAACAAATTCATTGTGAAAAGTTTGTTTCTCTAAAATACTGCTCATTGTTTTGAATTATTTACAACAGATTCCATTGAGTTCCTGACATTATTCATTTGTAGATTAACCCCCCATTTGAATTGCATTCAGTGTGTACACTACATTCATTCTGCAAAGTACAATCATATTGCAAGCAAAGCACAATCACCTTATCCATGGCCAACATAGAACAATTACACCTAAATTTACAGGGGGATGGCAGAACGGTTACTATGCAGCGATTGCATTAAAGAATTTATAAAATTTCCTTAACTAATGAAGCCTAATACAATACTCAAAATTAAGATAAAATTATAAACATCAAATGATCTGCTTCTTTTACAACATATGGGGTGTTGTAAAATTTACTCTAATTAGAAATTCACAGGGTAATTTGCTTGTTTTCAGTCAGTGTTAAAAGTCAGTAAATACAGTAGCCACTGGGCTTCATTATAGATGCATGAAAATTGTAACCCAGAAGTAATTTGTTACAAAAGCACATCAAAACAAAATCAGATTATAACAGATTAGTAGGGTACACCCTTAGCTCTGGTTGAAGTTAAACTTCCTTTATTTTACATGTATCTTCAATCTCTAAAATTATTTATTTTATTGAATACTATATCCAAGGGATAAAATTATTCCTCTAACTCGATCTCCTCCCCCAAAAATATAGTGAACGCATTGCTCAATGACAAGACGACGATACTGAACGTAACAATCTTGTGTTATCACTGGTTTTCCTCAACTAATGTTGTTCAGAATAATCCAGTCTGTTTACTGCCATCAATAGCATGTGTGTTCTGTTCAACTCATTTTCATGCCAACATAGACAGAGTGACATCTCCTTCCAGCCTACATAGTTACTTCAAGATGTCTTGTAGTTCCATTCTTGATCCCCTATTTTTGACGGGTCATCTCATTCAATGCTTGCCAAACCCTCCTTATCATATCCTCAATTCCAGACCTCCGCCTTGAAATTGTGTAGTTCTGGTGCACTGGTTAACCCTGAACTGAGATTCAAGTCTTGTATTTAACATGTCTCCACCTCCATCAAGTAGCCTGCTTTGATCCTCATCTCATCACCCCAAACTGTTGTTTAACCAATTAAATACATTTAGGTTAGTCCACTCCAAGCTTGACTTTTTCCACTGATCCCCTTACAAAGGTCTTCAATTTTCATCCTACATAATTACAATTTATCCAAATTGATACACCACCTTGCAAAAACAAAAGAGAGATTCAACAATATCTTTCTTTAGAGCAGTGTTATGCTAGATGGAGTTGATCTTGTAAAATGTTGACACTTTAGTGCAAATATTTGTCCCATTCTTCCTACGACCCAGGTTAATCCTTCATTAGCAGTGGTGGTGGGGGCTGGGGGAGGGGGGGGGGGGGGAGTGGGTGGTGGTGGTGACGATTGGTGGTGTGAAATAGGTCAGGCGCCCTGCCCACCCACTGTAAGTGAATAAATATTTATTTACAGATTACATCAGTTTATTAAAAGGTATGCTGCCCACACCAAAATATAGCTGGTGTGGACAGTTGGACAATTATGAGCAGCTCATGCAGGGTGTGCTCTGCATACACCAGACAGCAGACACTACTCCAAGATGCTATCCCAAGCTTCCACTACCTACATCTCCAAGAGAACCACTTCTTTTAAATCCACAATAACTCCTCAGCTTAAACTAAGGCCATAAGAAACAGGAACAGAGTAGTCCATTCAGGTGCTTAAACCTCTGCCATTCTGTAGATTCATGGCTGATTTGATATGACATGACTCACGACCACCTTTCCCTACGACCCTTGATTCCTGTACTGATCAATAATCTATCTCAACGTTAAATATATACAAAGATTCTGGCCCATCACTCTGCGTCAAGGAGTTCCAGACACATAATCCTCAGAGAAGATATTCCTTCTCACTTCACCCTAAAATTGGTGCACTTTCATTCTATGTCCTCTGGTTCTAGCCTCTCTGAACAGGGAAACATTCTCTCAGCATTCACCTTGTCAAGTCCCTTAAGAATCCTTTATGTCTCACTGAAATCACCTCCAATTCTTCTATACTCCAGTGAGTAGATTCCAAAGCCATTTAGCCTTTGCCATAAGACAATCCTCCTCTAGTGGGGATGATCCCAGCAAACATTCTTGGAATTACCTCCAGTAAAATAATTTTTTTTTAGATAAGGGGACCAAAACTGCTCACGCTACTCCATGTGTGGTCAAACCAGCAGCTTACACAATTGCAGTAAAACGTCCCTACTTTCATACTTCATTCCCTTTGGAATAAGGGGTAACAATCCATTTCCTTCCTGATTACTGATGCACCTGTGTGCAAGCTTTGAGCTTCACACACAAGTATTCCTAACCCAGTGTGGAGCTGGATGCACACAGCAGGCCAAGCAGCATCTTAGGAAGCTGACGTTTCGGGCCTAGACCCTAATCCCTAAATCACACTGTTGCAGTTTTCCATTTTTTTTTCCCATTTAACGCAATTCTTCTTTTCTCCCTTCTAAAATGAACTTCACATTTTCCCACATTATACTCTATTTGCCAACTTTTTGCCTACTTACGTAATCAATCACAACTTGCTCTTCCATCTGTAAAACTGAGTCTTACCTTTCTGCAGCAACCATGATCCTCTTCAGGCCTCTTCCTGCATTACCAGCAGCTCCCAAGGGCTTGACAGCTTCTCAAGTAAAGGACTCAATTAGCCAACTTCGCCTACCTGCGGTGCTTTCTAGCTGCCACGTCAGCATTCAAAGCAAAGCTGAATTTTGTATCTGTTGGTGGAAAGATGAGCTTTCTGCATCCCTGCAAATTCTGTCCTTTGCATCTACGTCACTAACTTGCAGTGTTATAAGATATGAAACACCAAGACAAGAAAATGTATTGCGTTTCAAATAGCACCCAAACCATACCTTATGCAGCTAATATATGGTTACTAATATTCTTAGATATGAGGTTGGCTTTTAGTTTTGTGATGTATTCTAAAAGAAGGATGGCCCCTTTAACTAGTAACTACTTTTATGTCAATTAAATAAAATAAATTACTATTTATAAATTCTAGTTCAGTTCTGTAAAGAAAGTTGACAACTTCATTCAAGGATTGAAACTACAAATACTTCAGACATGTAGTCACTGGTCAACACCCAAACAATAAAAAATACATTGTCCAAATAAGTTACAAAGAGTATTTTCATATACTTGTAAACATTTATTTTTTTCGAACTGAAAAATGGGAAGGGGGCAGAGAACTTGCATCAGCACACATTGTACAGCCTGGCAGGTTTACACACAACCAAAAAGAAATTATAGGTTTGTATGACAATAATCCAACAATTATGTTCATGTCCATTGATCCTCAATATTGGGTGAACTAAAAACACTTAAACTTTCTAACAAATGTCCAGCATTTAAGAAATAACACAAAAACATTGCAATCTGGGGCTTCAAAACAACAAATAAAGAATGTCCACACAAATAATTTTATGAGCCCAATTAGTGAGTCTGAAGTTGACCAAAAATAGGATATTAGGGGCTAAGTGGTAAACTGCAAAATCTTCAGGCTGCATCTAAAGGCATTATTTTCACTCATTCTTCTTTGTAGATCACTAGTGATCAGCCAAGACAGATAATGGAACAGTTTGTTCCCACTACTTTGGGCTTCTCCAAATTATTTTTTGATTTTTTTTTAATAGCGTGAACTCACATTTTGCTGGTCCTGCTGGGTATAAAACTGTTAAGGCGAGTAATTACTGGCTGATGCTATTGACAGAAGGAGTTGCTGTACAATGGAGCTCTGGATTGGATACAAGATTCACAGATATAAAACAAAAAGGCTATAAAATTTGTACTGTGGTTCTACAGCATTCTCCATATAAAGATGCTGTTTTGTGATATGCTCAGATACTTTGTTGTGACAACGGTGAACATAAATTAGGAAAATCATCGCCTTTTTTGCTGGATCACTGGTTTTCTTCAATTGTTAGATCATAAAACACCAAGGCTCCAGGAGTCTATACGTCAACAGAAACCATTATATAGGCCCAATCGAGGAGGGAAAAACAGTGGAGGAGACTGCAGGTCCAGTGCAGCACTTACTACTGAGAACTAGCCCTTTCCATAATGTGAAAATCGTAGTGCTTCTTGCTTGTTCTCAGTTTGAATTTGCTGGAGTTATTTTGTTTCAACAATGCATTCTGAGCAGCTAGTTTTGAAGGAAACATCGCTATGATTGTGTACATGGATGCCAAGTCACTGGAAGGTTTTGAGTGTTCTGTGTTTGCATTACTATCACCACTACCACCACCACTACAATGTGGCTGAGTGTCTTGCAGCCATCGAATCTTGGCACCAGCTTTAAAGAGTTCATTTAAGAGTTTATCAGCATCTGTACGACTAATTCCCTCTGGTAGGTCAGTTACCTCCAGGACTCTGCTGACAACTGGAAAACAGAGAAAGCAAGCAATTTACACAAAAAGAAAACTAACAACAAAATTAGCATTTTAAAATTTTCCATACAAAACTATAAAATTTCATTGAGGTTACTGCAACAAGGTCAGATGCCAACAACTTCAATCTCACTGACTGCTTAGAGCACAGTAAGATTTCCAGCAATTGTACTGGAGTTAAGTCCCATTCTAGCACATCCATATCAACTTATGTTATAGTTTTAATAGGCAGAAGCTTCGAACTGAAAATCTCGGTAAAGCATTTTTTTGTCTACAGCAGACTTTCCTTTGAAGAAATAGCACCTGAACAACCATGCAATCTTAGTTTTCCAGCTCCTTGACATGAAAAAAAGCATGGAGTTTAGTTTGGCATGCATTTGGTGATCTTGAATGAAAAGATACAATATATTTGCTGCAGGATTAGGAAGCAGCCCAGGTGCAAAGAAGATATAGAAACATTTATTACATCTCTCAGAACAAATGATTTTGTTGCATGTAGGAAAGTAATTCAAGAGTGACGGTCAGTATTTTGGCTAAAGAAGTAATGAACTTGTCTGCAGCAAGATGACTCGAAAACAATTCCTTGCTCTTCATACAGTGGTGGGTCAAAGTATTGATCTTAATTACTCACACAGACAAAGTATGAAATGCAATTATTTGCAACTCAATGGATTGGACCAGATTGCTGAGGTTTTCCCTTGGTGGGAAAGACACACTCACTAGTTTGAAATTTATAAATTGGTTTAGTTTGCTGTGGAGTAATCCAATGTATCCACAATGCATAATTTGATTCAGTGTGCAGCTTTGTGAATGTCATTTTGTCTAATGTTTTGCTAGCCAAACGTGTAGAACACAAAACTTAATATTCTAATGAATGGAAACTGGAAGAACTGCAGATGCTGTAAATCAGAAACAAAAGCAAAATTGCTGGAAAAGCTGAGCAGGTTTGGCAACATCAGAAGAAAAACATCAGAGTTAACATTTAGGGTCCAGTGACCCTACCTCAGAACTTCTCATGAATGGTTTAGTTACTTGCTCAGAGTTTTATATTCCGTTTTCTTCTGAAAGTGATAAAAACTTAATTAATTCAGAATAAAAGGTCTGACAGCCAAGTTAGGCTTCAACGATCTAGGAGCACTGCATGAGCCCTGATGAGTCCACAAAGCACAGAACCATTTTTATGAGGAGAAAACTTGAGCCTGCAGGGTTAGGTGGTGGAAAGTGGATTCTTTGACAACCAGTAACAATTGTCTGATGTTGCCTCTCCTAGTTCTTCTTACCACACACCTAGGTTTCTGAACTGCTCCCCCAATTGGCTCCCAAGTGTTGTTCTACCATGTTCCCAAACTTCTACCCAACTACAACATCCAGCATCGCTCCAAATATAATGGGGTAAACACTAAATAACATGGAATTTTTTGCCCTTCCCTAATTGGCCAGAGGGCAATTAAGAGTTAACCAAATTGCTGTGGGTTTGGAACCACATGTAGGCCAGGCTAGACCAGGTAAGGATGGCGCATTTCCTTCCCTGACGGACATTCATTACTAAGTCAGATGGAATTCTACAACAATCAACAGTATTACATGAACATCATTTGGCTAACTTATTTCTGAAAAGCCAGATTTGGACTAAATTCAAATTTTACTACCTACCATGGAGAGATTCAATCCTATATCGCTAGAATGTCAGTTGAGGGTTTGAGATTTCAAGTCCGTGATATTAGCACTACACCACTGCCTTCCCAGATTATTAGTCTTATTAAGTCACATATACCTTACCATATAAACCAGCTTATTTGTCACTGAACAGGTTAGCAAAATACACAGCTGTTCTGCCAGCTGAAAAAATATTAAAATTTCCTTGGCTCAAGGAATGTGGGTATCACTGGCTAAGTTAGTATTTATTACTCATCACTAATAAGCTGGAGAACATGGTAATGAGTTGTCTTCTTGAACCTTTGCAGTCTTGAGAGTATAGGGCCACTCAGAGTGCTATTAAGAAAGGGAGATTAAGGATTTTGACCAATGACAGGGGAAGTACAGTGATATAATTCAAGTCAGAATAATGTGTGGCTTGGACGGTACCTTGCAGGTGGTGATTCTTGCATACTTGTGTCTGGGTGGTAGAGGTTGTGAACTTGGAGGAGCCTTGTTGAGTTATTGCACTGCATCTTGCAGATTGTCTGCACTGATGCCACTGTGTGTCAGAGTAGGGAACGAACACTGAAGGTGACAGAGTGCCAATCAAATAGCCTGCTTTGTCCTGGATTAAGCATCAAGATTAAGTGCTGTTGAAGCTGCGTACATGGAGGCAAGTGGAAAATTTTCCATCACACTTCTGGCTTCTCTCTTACAGACAACAGACAGATACTAGGGTGACAGGGGGTGAATTAATTGCAACTGAATTCCTAGCCGTTGATCCAGTTTGTTTCTAGTTGATGCACCAACCTCTGTACATGATCTTCCTCGATCCCACAAAAGTCTCCGACTCAATCAATTGCAAAGGATTATGAAATACCCTCCTCAAATTTGGCTGCCTACAGATATGTGTCACTGTTTTCAGCCTGCTTCACGACGATATGCAAGCCATGAACCTCACCAACGTATCTACCACAACCCCAATGCAACTGCAAACTGGGGTAAAGAAAGACTGCATCTCTACAGCAACACTCTTTCCATCTTCCTCAAGCAACACTCTAACCCATCATCACAAAGCTCCTGCTTAAGTGCAGTGAATCTAATGCACAAGGCGGCATCTATTCAATTTTTGATATTTCCAGACCAAAACAAAGACTCCAGATCTGTCATCAAGCTGCAGCATGCAGACAATTCCTGTGTTGCACACACCTAAGAAACCAACCTACAAACCACAATTAATGCCATCACTGAATGTGTATCAGAATGAACCTCAGACTTAGCATTTGTCAAATACAGAATGTCTACCAGCTTGCTGCTGCCACACAACACTGTCCTGCAACTACCAAAATCCACAACGAGCAACTGGATGTGGATCATTTCCCACTCCTCAAGCAGATGTGACAGGAAAATCCATTATCGACTTCAATGTGTCAGCACATCCTTGAGATATCCGAGGGACACCAAGTTCCAAATCAACACCAAGATTATGGTCTGCAGAGCAGCCATGGACCATCATCCTTCATGTATCAGAAATGGACTAAGTATGGCAGACACCTCAAATTCCTGAGTTAACACCAGTGGTATCTTCACAAAAGCCTTTGCAAACCACTGGCAGAATAGGCATAACAAATCAAGTGTCTTCTTCCTAGCCAACATGTCCTGCTTTGAGGCAGTGGTCAAGCACGATCAGATGCAACGAGCGGGCAACACTGTCTACATGCCTAATACAAGACTCCCTAAATAAGTGCTGCACTCTGAGCTCCACAATGTAAGTGATCATGAGGGCAGAAGCAACAGTACAAGAACACCCTGTAAGCCTCTGTAACATGCATCATTCCCACCAATATGTGGGAATTCCTTGCCCTAGAACGTGCAAGCTGGAGAAGAAGCATCTGCGAAGGCACCAACCACATTGGGTGTCACCTAGTGGACCATGTGAAAGCAGGAGAAACAGTGCGCAGTATCATGAGTGACCCACCTAACTGCCTCATCAAACACTACCTACCCAACTTATGGATCCAGGCTTGGGCTGTTCGACCACTGCTGGACACTTCCACTAGTCCGAGTAAAAGTAAGCCAAGCTGAACTCTGAACGACTGCTAAAGAAGAGAACTGTCACCATCTGCCTGTTTACTCAACTAGTTCCCATGGCAAAAGCAAAACATGGTTACTTTTCCCAGATTATGGTACCTTATGAGTTACTATTGGACAGTGAGACAGTGAATCTATAAGGTTAACTAGGTCAAGATTCAATTTTGGGAAGGGTCTATTTATGGTGAGTGGAATGTCATGATCTCCCAAAAGGGATAAGTTAAATGGAAGTAGTGCCGATGATTAGGATGATGATCTGTAATTTGGGACCTGAGCAACTGCTCTTATTCTACCTTAACAAAGGGACAAAAGGTCCCAAATCTGTGGTCTCCCTTTTTAACAGTAACCATGTTAGTTACTTGCGACATCTTACAAATTTGAGATCTAAGATATTTGGACTTCCAAAAGGCCTGCAAATAAGGTACCACATAACAGACTCATGACTAAGGTGTAGAATATAGAATCAGTACAAACGTGAGAATAAATCTCAAACTGACTACAAAAAGAACTGTAAGAGATGTTCCATAGGACTGTTGCTGGGGCCACTGTAATTTACTACTGATATAAACAAGTTGGACTTGGGAACTGGAAGTGCAATTCCAAAATTTATGGATCAGGTCACATTCCGGAAGCTGGAAGATGAAATAGGGGAAGATATTGCTAAACCTGTGCAATAGGTATTTAACTGACAAATAAATTTCAATATGGATAAATTTGTGATGTTACATTTTGGAAGAGCAAATAAGGAAAATTCAAACACCTTGGAAAATAGATACTTTACTTAAGAAGAAAGCTGCATTGGAATTGGTTCAGATTAGTTTCCCAAAGTCAATTCCTGGGATGAAGGAGTTGACTTATGAAAAAAGATCAACAATATTTGACCTGTACCCATTGGAGTTTAGAAGAATTAAGGATGAGACGACTGAAATACTACTAAAAAGATTCTGAAAGGGCTTAGCAGACTAGATGCTAAGTCCTTCCTAGCAGGGGATCTAGAAGTAGGATGGACAGATTAAAGATAACAGAACTCTCACTGAAGAGAAGGATGAGAAAAAATTCCTTCCCCCCAAGAAGTCACGTGGATTTGGAATTCTCTTCCGCTGCAGGCGGTGGGAGGATGGTCACTGAACATTTTCAAGGCTAAATTAGACAGATTTGTGATCGGAAGGGGCTTTTGTGGAAAGGTAAGACAGTGACAGCCCCAATCAGATCAGCTATAAATCTTACTCAACTGTGGATCAGCCTCAATGGGTCAAATGATGTACTCTAGCTCTTAATTTTTATGATCTTATGATCTAAGCGAAGTAGAACCACAAAAGGGACCTGGGAATCAGACAGGTAAATCACTAGATGAATAACAGTTCAACAAGCCCAAAAGTAAGGCAAAAGCAAAAGCCTTCACTTCTAAATGGATGAATTGGTTACCAGAGAGTTCACGTTGAGTACTGGTACAGGTGTTGCCAAAAAAAATGCACCAGTTAGGTAAAGAAACAGTTATCTGCCAATGTTTGTTTTAATTTAAACCAAGTAGTTGATTGTGATGGGTCAAGGCATGCCCACTGTGTATTTGTTAAGTTGACATAATAACAACGTGTACACATTCCTCCTGGCAAGGCTCTTTCCATTCTCAGTCCACCTGCCAGCCAATCTAAGAACTTTTGTTCCCCAAACAGTATAACATGTTGTTTCCCTTTAACTGGTATTCTTGCAAACATCCTGATGAATGCAAGACAAAAATCTTTGGGAAAATGTGTCTTTTTCAGGAATAGTCAACCTCCATATCGAGGTTTTGCACTTATTTACGCACCAGGTTCTCCTGCACCAAGGTCTGTTGACGCTGCTTTCCTCGTTTGTTTCTTTCCTCTTCCTCCATGCCTATTCAAATTCTGACCCTAAAATTTCAATACAAACATCAATCCAACATTATCTAAATTATTCTTTCAGGATTAAAAAGAAAAAAAATTAAGAATAAGCCCTTAGCAAAGCAAATACCAAATGTAACAGAAACTAACCGGCAAACATCATGGACATTATTCCACAGGAGAAAACAAGGCTGAACTCTACCAAAAACCAGCACAAAATATCAGAAAAGATCTTTAAAAGACTGAAGGATTTCAAGTGCACCCAGTTCTGCACAAGTTGAATTTCTGGAATCTTCTGTGCTGATTTAAAAATAAGAAAAAAAATCTGTAGGAAACTGGCTGTACCACAAAACTGGTCTCGTTC
The DNA here is from genome assembly GCF_030684315.1 of Stegostoma tigrinum. Taxonomy (NCBI): domain Eukaryota; kingdom Metazoa; phylum Chordata; class Chondrichthyes; order Orectolobiformes; family Stegostomatidae; genus Stegostoma; species Stegostoma tigrinum. The sequence goes on along the minus strand of NC_081360.1, from coordinate 72,959,575 downwards.
CCAAACCATATGAATCACTGGCTGAGCTTCTATCCCTCATGCCTGTTTGTGGATTATCGATAAGATTCTCTAAACTGAGTATTTTTTCAAAGGCCACTAATAGAATCTAAAACTGAAAAAATGAGGCTACTTTACTGCAAAGAAACTTGTATAAGATTTGTATCTTTTTAAAAATTTCATTTTTAGCATTTGCGTTGCCATTGTTCGTTAAAAAGTTAGATTTTACTCGTATGTGGAATACTAGACACTGATAAAATGTAATTTTGTGATAAGTCTATTTTTAGCAGACAATAAAATTGTGCAAATCTATTTGTGTTAAGCCAACGAGATCAGGATATTATGACTTTTGTAATTCTCAAAACAAACCTGTTGTGTTGAGACTACGTGAGGCCCATGTAGAAGAGGACGGATCGGAGCGTTGTACTGCAAAGGCTGGCCAAGCAAAGGGTAGCGCCCATCTCCTTTAACAGAAAGGGGTTTTTTAAAAATATATACTCCTGTGTAAAGCTTCAATTTACAACCTACGTATACAGGTTCAAGCATACTTAAAGAAAACTCAAGGCATCTGTGACAGGAAACCAGACAAAATTAATGAGACTGAAGTTCTAGTTAGTTATTAGGAGTCCTTCCAAATGTTAATGACATCTATTAAAGCAATTAAACTATCGAACACCAATAAAAAAAAACACTTTTTAAGTCCTGTGTAACAGAGAATAAATAACTGATGTCAACAAGAGGCAAGTTGGTTAAGACAGACAAAGGTCAAGAGACATGGGATTCTTCTTCCAAATATTTTCCTTAATTTCATTGCATGACCAAACAGATAGCAAAACCCAAGGTACTTCTTCATATGAAAACTTACAAGTTGTGCATCAATTAAACCTATGACAAATTTGGAGTTGTTTATATCATACTTCACTGATATCTTGTCGTTCACATCACACTGCCATGCCTGATATCTTGAAAAGTAAAAGGAGCAACACAAGTTTAGGAGACTAATACGATCTGGTTCTGCAATGAACAAGAGTGCAGGAAATGCCCATTTCTCCACGCAGTACACAATGGCTGTCATTTTGGAGGACGTGCTTCCAAATTTAATTTACATCGCCCTTACATTTTACAATTAGCCTTTTCTTTCTTTGTTAACTATTTTGTCAAGTTAGCAAATAAAATGCAACTGATATTGCGAGTGATTTATTTATTTATTGTCATGTGTATTGAAGTACAGTGAAAAGCTTTGTTTACAAACAGGACAGGCAGATCATAGTTAGCAAGGTTGGACAGATCAAAAAGATTTAGACAGAGAGATACAGGTTACATTACATGGAGTGTGCACTAGGCGACATCAACATTAGCGGGATCAGCATTATTTGAGGATACAGTCCATTCATCACTCTAATAACAGCTGCAAGAAGCTGTTCCTGAACCTACTCGTTCGTGTGTTCAGGCTTCTTCAACTTCTGCCTGATGGAAGAGTTTGTAGGAGACCATTACCGGAGTGTGACGGGTCTTTGATGATGATGATTTCAGTCTTTCCCGACAGCAAGCTGTGTAAATGGAGTCCATGGACTGAAAGTTGGCTTCTGCGGTGGTTGGGGCTGTGAACACCACGTTCTGTAGTTTGGCAGTCCTAGTCAGAGCCGTTGTCACATCAGTCCGTTATGCACACTGACAGTATGCTTTCAATTGTGCATCCTGGGGTCTTCATGGATCTGCCAAATTTCCTGAGCCACCTGAGGAAGACGAGGTATTATTATGCCTTCTTGACTGTCACATCTATGTGGGAAGTCCAGGACATATCGTTGGTTATCACGCCTCTAGATAGACACATGAATGGGCAGACAGCAGGGGGATACAGATAGGCAATAAGTTTAGATAGAGGATCGGGATCAGCGCAGGCTTGGAGGGCCGACGGGCCTGTTCCTGTGCTGTAATTTTGTTTGTTCTTTGTTCTGAGGAACTTGACGCTTTCCACTCTTTCAACCTCAGTTCTGTTGATGGAGATGGTGGCGTGTTCTCATTCTTTCTTTCTGGAGTCAATAGTCAGTTATCTAGTTTAGCTGACATTGAGAGAGAGAGGTTGTTCTCATTGCACCACGTCACCAAACCTTCTATCTCCCTTCTGTATTTTGACTCATGATCTAGTACCAGACGAAGTGCAGAAAAACATTTTCAAAAAAGGTACAAATCACCAGAAATGTTGCAATCTCTTCTGAGCTCCATATATAAATAGTGCATGAACTTTGATGGCTTGTGTGACCCTAACATTTTCAGAACAACTTGAAGTATTACAGTGGTGGAATGCTTTCGACTGGATACAAACAGAAGAATATGATGAAAAACTAGGATGATGTAGGTCTGTGAGAAGGCGGTGGCCCAGGACAGAGAGATAGGAGAAAGCAAAAATGGAAGGAAAGAGAGAAAGTTTTAAAAAAAAAGTCAAGGATGGAGATAGACTTTTTACACTATATAAATATATATATTATAAACACAGACAATCAAAAAAGACCTCGTATGGTAATTTACAGCCACTGAAAATTTTTGAAATGTAAGAGACAGAACACAAGAAAAACTACAAAGGAAGTTGGGAGATGAGAGAGATTGGGGGATGGCATGGTGAAGAAACAGCATGCGTGAGATGGATATGAATGAACTTTTTTCCAGCGATTCAGTTGATCATATCTTTTCGTGCAAGGATCAGCCCTACATTTTTCTTTGCATCACCTAGAAGATCGAGATATATCTGTGTTTTGATCAGTGGTAAATACAGTACTTAAGACATGATCTAACCAGATGGACAAAACATCTCAGAAATTGCTACTTGAAACAGATGGGTAAAAAGCAAAATAATCAAAGTCTTTCTGTAGACAAACAGCATTTGTAATTTAAGGATGTTCTCAAAAACTTAATAAGGGAGTAGCGAAGGCAACACTATAAAAAGCTCATCTAGGTGAATGTGCATCACAAGTTGAGATGCTTGTGTAACAGCTGCTCAAAGCAGTGACACCATGTAATTATGATGTCTCTAAGAAATGTGGTAAAGAAAAAAAAAGCCTGCCTCTTGATGGTGAAGTGAGGCCACTCCAGTTATATCTATGGCCAATCCCCTGCTCAAAAGAATCTAGGATGATGCTTGTTGAGGTCCTTGAACTAGAATGGTGATGTGCTGCATCTAGAAAAGGTATAGAAGATGGAATACTGCTCAATTTTACAGGGATTTTTCTTCTCGGTCATGAAATGGGCAATGAACAGGGAGGCTTATGAAAAATACTCAAAAGAACTCACGGACAAATTTCAGTGATGCCTTCTTAGCTTATGCTTTGTTGTTCAACTGCAAGAGTGTTTGTACTAGTGACTTAAGAATTTACCAGATTATTGCTGAAATCAGGTTACATTATCTGCAGTCCAAGTAAATTTCAGTCTTATATTTAATAAGTAGTAAAATTTGTGCCAATTTGAAGTATGACTGGGCTAGTGATCTACTGCTGCTCTTAAAACCTGTTCAGTTCAGAAATCTCAGTAAGCCTTATTAAAAACAGTGCAAACAAGTTGATAATAAAAACATTTCTGCAATCTATTGCAAATGTTTGGCGATGCAAATATTTTCTGATGAAGGGCCTAGGCCCGAAACGTCAGCTTTTGTGCTCTTAAGATACTGCTTGGCCTGCTGTGTTCATCCAGCTCCACACTTTGTTATCACATATTTGGTGCATCCTCTTTTTTAATTGTAATAAATGTGGAAGAAGGAAATTGACTGGTACTATATCAAATCACTTTGGATTAAAATTTCCACTTGGTGGAAGCGCAACCCCACTACAGCAAGTTCCAAATCTGCATCTCTTCAAATGAGAACAGCAAGGATTGCAATCGATGGAACGTCACATCACCACCAATTAGCTCGCCTCGCAGCCACACAGTTATCCAGCTTGCAACTATACTGTAGTTCATGCACTATCACTGGGTCAAAAAATCTGGAACCTTTTCCCTGACAGCACTGTGGGTAGATCCATACCATATAGACTGCAGGAGTTCAAGTAGGCAACACCTCACCATCCTTAAAAACAACAAAAGGATAGGCAACAGATGTGAGTCTGGCAGCATCAAGTGAATGAATAAAAAAGTAGTTAAGAATAAAACAACGCCCAAGATAAATTATGGTACTGAATCCACAAAACCGAAGCTCAGAGGAAAAATAAAGTTACAGACATAAGGGCATGTCCATTTGTTTTATTTTATATGGAGCTCTATTTTAACTTTACTAAAATGGATTGTCTAGGAGTGTGAATCTTGCCTTGGTGTGATGGATCCTGGGTTCAAATGCTTGAAAAGCCCTCAATCTGTTGTGGACCAGGCCAGACCTCCTCAAAATATTTTTAGAAGGTAGCTGACACCCTAATGTTTTCTTACTTTAAAAGGCAGATGTGCAATGGGTGTTCCCTCCTGTCTATAACAATCTGTGTTTGAATTTACCTTTTGGCAAGAGGTGATGCGACTGGTCAAACCACACGGCTTTAAGCAAAACAAACTTTATTTAAATACTACAGTTGAAATACAAACAAAAGAAAGCAGAATTCACAGTAACTTTCCTGTTGGAAAACCTAACCGACCCAATACAGCAACTTAACTAATTAACTATTCCAATATAGTAACATCCCATAAACACACCTCTTGCCAAAAGGTAAATTCAAACACAGATTGTTATAGACAGGAGGGAACACCATCCAGAGAGAGATTTCAGACAAAAATCAGAGAAATCCTTTACTGAAGAGAGATAATGGGAACTGCAGATGCTGGAGAATCCAAGATAATAAAATGTGAGGCTGGATGAACACAGCAGGCCAAGCAGCATCTCAGGAGCACAAAAGCTGACGTTTTGGGCCTAGACCCTTCATCAGAGAGGGAGGAGGGTAACTTCTTCAGGTTAGGCATGAAGGGTCTAGGCCCGAAACGTCAGCTTTTGTGCTCCTGAGATGCTGCTTGGCCTGCTGTGTTCATCCAGCCTCACATTTTATTATCTTAAATCCTTTACTGAAGCTTGCAACACTTTTAGGACCCAGAATGTCTTGTCACTGTTACAGCTTTAGAAAAAACTTACAAAAAACTTGAACTGGAGAACTGGCCACTCCCTTTCGATTGTTAAACTGTAACTCCCTGACTTGTCGTGACCTCTGCCTTTACAACCTCTCTTCTAAAAGACCATGGACAAAATAGCGTTTTTAAAGTGACAGCATCGTCACATGAGAGAGGTCGAAGGGCAATGTATAAAACTGTGGGTGTTAATCATAACTATTTTGATTTGTAAAAGTTTGAGACTGACCTCAGAATTGTAACATTTGCTTCTGCTACTCATCACCTCTACAGATTCAGATGTTAAACATGAGTACACGAACGCATTAGAAAATCCAATTCCGTTATATTGATTGCATTACTCTTGTCTATTAGACATTAAGATATTCTTTGTTTGTTCTTTAGAGAATTCAGTAAAGTTAAGCCAGCAAGATCATCCATTTTGAAATTGGTACTGATTGCCATTTATCAAATTTTTAGCTTCTAGATGTTTTATGAGATCTAATTAAAGAGTCCATTAACTTTTCTATCACTGATATTAAGGTAACTAGTCTTTGGCTCTATGAATCTTATTACCTCCTTTCTTTAATGTAGATACAACCATTTGGGGTGCGCCAATCTTCTGGCACTGTTCGATTTTCTACAGTTTTATCCTGACTGTTTGATCAGTTAAAGAATACTGTATCGTTTTGCTATTTGCCTTGGGATTATGGGCACTCTTTTGAGTAGCAATTTCCTAATGCTAAATTGGGGTAAGTGCCGACAGTAATCTCCTTACATGAAATGTCTCTGGTTCGGGAATAGTAAACTTCCATTCCACATGTCTCCAAAGGGCACAACTTCAAAGATAATGAAATTGTTTATTTCCATCTGCAACAATGTATGTATTAACATTTCAAATGGAAAAATATCAGCCGCGACCCAAGTAAATCTGACAATATCACTATTGATAAGGAACATTGTTATCTCCTTTGGGAACAAGGAGTGAAGACGTTATGCACTTTTGCAGTTTAGGTGAAAATCTGTTTCAGTTACATGCACTGTAATTGAAGATATAAGAAACGGGGACACAATGCAGTAGGTGTCACAGGAAGAATCCATTCAGACCCTTTAGCTTCTTTGGTCATTCTGTCAGATCATGAATGAGCTCTCCCTCAGTTCTATTTATCCATGTTTGATCCTTACCTAATGCAAATCTTTCAATCTTCAAAAAAAAGTGTTTAATGTTTCAACACTTGAAAATCAAGCGAATACAACAGTTCTTTTTTTACACAAACTGCCATTATAATTTAAACCTTTAAGCCTATCCATTGTTGATTTATCCTTCTTAAGGTTGTATATAAAAGCTGAAAGCAGTGTTCAATCCAAGGTTCTGTACCAATAAATAATCATTTTCTCTTCTTTGTATTCCAGCCCTTTGTAAACAAAGGCAAGGAGACTGATAAATTCTTGATCTCACAAGGAATCAAGGGCTATGGGGAGAGTGCAGGGAAGTGGAGATGAAATGCCTTCAGCCATGATTAAATGGCGGAGTGGACTCGATGGGCCGAATAGCCTTACTTCCACTCCTATGTCTTATGGTCAAACATTCCACAGGGCCTATGTGCTGCCCTCTTCCTAAATTTGTATACACCTGGATACCAAAATCACTGAGTCTTAGAACCCTAGTTTCTTGCCATTATGGAAGTATTTTTACTTCGTTTTTATTGGATCCAAAATGGATGACCTTACATGAATACACTTAAGCCTATCTGCAATACTCAGTCTGCCTAGGCCCCTTTATAACTCCATGCACAGCTTTAAATATCACCTTATTTAGTTGGGTGTAAACTTTGAAATTTTCTGCAGGATTTATTTTTATCACAATAATTTAGGAATATTATGCATCTTTCTTAAAACTAAAAATGGTCAGAACTGAGGTCTGTATCTGAAGCAAATACCTTGTCCAGGGACCACAGGTTGAGGAAACTGTGCCATTAATGGAAGCGGTCCTAGTCCACTGCGGACATTTTTAATAGTTGTCATTGGTTGTGGTCCCGGTGATTGAGCTGGAGATACAGCAGGACTACCTATCTGTGGACTGCTCTGTTTAAAACAAAAGTCAATGTCAAATTCAAAGAAACTCCATGTAATTTTAGCTTTCTTATTTCATGAACTCAGAATCTTAACTAAAAACAAGTGACTTAAAGTCCCATGGGCTGACAAAACACCAATGTTGGCTAAATTCACAGACATTAATTAAAAGTCAAAATGCTTTATTACTAGGTCAAGCAATCGCCCTCCAACAACAATATAAAATTAATGACTAATATTAAAGGACAGAGTCACATTTTGTTAGGATGCCCTTACTAAAGTGCACTTTCTTTGAAGTTTCTGTGGCTATCATGTTTCCAGAGATTCAAATCCTTCCTGATCCTGGTGTTACAAGTTTCACTTGTTGGGACATGAAACGGGAATAACTCAAGGTCATCTACTGCCTCACGAGCAGAAGCATATAGGTAGGTGACAGTGATATACCAATTCTTCAAAGTATGCTGGACAGTGATGAAGCACTTTCATGTCACACTGGGATAGGTCCCAAGGCATCACACAGGCTCATTTTTGATTAAACATTTCACCAAGTAAGTGTTGTTGATCCTTCTGGAGAACGTTACCAGGAAAAGCTGTATCATCGCCTTATTTTGTAAGTTGGCTTCTCCTGCATGTGGTGTTCACTAAGCTTGGGAAATGTTAACGTTGAGATGCCTAGGTTCCCAAGATGTGATGGTTGTGTGGTGTGCAGCTCTGTCAGGGCTGTCCACGAGGATGCCTTGCAGATGCTTCATGGCAACTCCAGTTACAGGTTCTGAATACGGATTCTGACACTAGTTTTGAGAGGAGGGAATGTAGGTTGGAAGCAACCGTGCTAAGATTATATAAGGGTAATTACAAAGGAGTAAGGAGAGAGCTGGCTGAAGTGAACTGGGAAAGTAGTTTTGCAATAAAGATGATTGATGAACTATGACAGGCATTGAAGGAAGTATTCAATGACTCAGAAAATGACATACAAGGAGGAAGATTCTAGGAACAGGATAAGCCTACCATGGTTAGTCAGGGAAATTAAACATAGCACGGGATTGAGAACAGAAGTCACATACAATATGGCAAAGATTAGTGCTAAGTCAGAAAACTGGGAAAATTTTAAAAAAATCAAGAAAACACAACTAAACACGGAGAAAATGAACTCTGTAGGTAAACTTCAAGCAATATCAAGACAGACAACAAGCATCTCTTTAAACTTGAAGCAAAGCAGGAGAGAAGCCAAAGTGACTTCAGAAAATGAGAATAGTAACTAATTTTGCACCAGGAAATCGCAGAGGAGGAAAATAAATACTTTGCATCAGTCTTCAGAGTAGAAGACACTAATAGATTTCAAAAGTGCTAAGTAATCAAGGGGCAAAAAGGAGGACAGGAAATAAATACAATATCTATCACCAGAGGAAAAAGTTCTGGGAAAGGAGTGGGGTGAAAGTCTGTAAGTCCCCTTGATCTGATGGGATCCATTCTGGAATATATTAAAGCAAGTAGCTGGAGAGACATGAGATACTCTGATAGGAATCTTCTGGGAATTCTGAGATTCTAGGAAAATCTCAAACAACTGGAAAACTACCAATGTTAACACTTTTACTTGTAAAGGGGAGGAGACAAAAAAACAACACTGGAGGCCAGTTAGCTTAATGTCTGTTCTTGTGAAAAGGTTACAATCCATTCTAAAAGGCTGCTACTGCAGACCATTTAGAGATAAATATGATCAACCAGAATCAGTATGGCTTCACAAAGGGGAAATCATGCCTGACAAATATTCTCTTTTGCTCTCAATGTACTTGGAGGATCTGTTTAGATTATCTTTAGCCTTATTTTCAGAAGATTAATTTAATCCCAGTTGTCTGTATCTAATGTATGATCTTCTCTTCTTGTCCAGAACTTCAATATCTTTATTTATCCATTGTTCCCTAAATTTGCCAGCCTTGCCTTTCACTTTAACAGGAACATAATGCTTCTGAACTCTTATTATCACACTTTTGAAAGCCTTCCACTTGTCAGCTGTTCCTTTACCAACGAACAATCAACTTTTGAACGTTCTTGTTTCATACCCTTAAAATTATCCTTATTCCAATTAAGAATAGGAACTTCGACAGAAAATTTATCATTCTGCATAACTATTTTAAAACTAATAAAAATATGATCACTTATCCCAAAGTTCCCATAATAACACTTCAATCACTTGCCCTGCCTTATTTCCAAAAAGGTGGTCATGTTTTGTTCCCTCTGTAGTAGGAATATTTACATAGTGATAATGAAAAAGTTCTTGAACACTTAAATTCTTCACCATCCAAACCTTTTAACACTACAGCAGTCCCAGTCAATGTTTGCAAAACTAAAATTCCACACTACTACAATATTATTCTTGTACATATTTCAGATCTCTCCAGACATTTGCTTCTTAATTTCCATGACGATTGGGGTGCATACAATCCAGTCCCATCAAGATGATCATCCCCTTCTTACTTCTAATTTCAGCCCATACATTTTCATTAAATGATCCCTTGGAAATATTTTCACTATTTACAGCAATAATGCTTTCCTTAATCAAAATGCCACAGATGTTCCTTTTTTGCCTCTCTTTCTATCCTTCCAATAACTTCTATAACCCAAAACACTGAGCTACTAGTTATGTCCATCCCTCAGCCAAGTTTCTGCAATCGCTACGACGTCAGAGTCCTATGTTTCTCTACATGCCTTCAGCTTATCAGCCTCACCTGTAAGACCTCATGCATTGATATATATGCAGTTTAAGTGTTCAGACTTTCTTTTGTCTGTCTTTTCTAACTGATTTTCTTTTTTCTGATTCAGAACCATCCTCATCTTCCTTTCTATTTTCACTTTTACTTAGCAAGTCCACCTCTCAACCCCCAACCCTAAAAGTTTACAGGCTCCCGAAACAGAACTAGTTAAATCTCCCTGCCAGGATATTGATCCCTTTCCAATCAAGGTGAAACGCATCCTTTTTGAACAGATCTTCTCTGTCACAGAAGAGATCCCAATGATCCCAGAAAATGAATCCTTGCGCATTGTACCACCTCTTCAGCCATTGATTTATCTCCCTATTGTTTTATTGCTTCCCTCATTAAAGCTTGGTACTGGAAGTAAACCAAAGATTATTTTTATGTTCTGTTTTTTTAACCTTGCAGCTAACCTCTTATATTTACTCTGCAAAGCTATAACCCTTTCCCTAACTACGTCATTCCTACTAGCGTACAACAACTGCTGGACTCTCATTCTCCCCATCGCCAATGCGCTTCGAATTTTGAATGTTTTGAGATGCTCTTAGCCCTGGCAACAGGAAATCAACATACTATCCTAGATTCACACTCAGTGCCACAGAATCTCCTGTCTGTGTTGCAAAAATGGTAGGAGTATGACCAAGGGACTCAAAAAATAAAATCAACTAGATTAGACAAATGCAACATGGATATATCGAAGGGAAATTTGTAGGTTTGACAATAAAGTCTCACTTGAAAAGTTAGTACGGAAAATTAAAGCACATAAAACGAGATAATATATTAGTATAGGTTGAAAATTGGTTAAGCAGGAAACAGAATATTTTAATTAGGTGATTTACATGCATTCTGAACTTCAAATTACACCTGTTTATTCAGTACCATTTGTCAAGATACCCAAAATTTGTCGAAGGTGTTCCAATTTAAATTATAAATGCCATGGTCTTTTAAATCTAAGTTAAAATATAGGACTTTATTGTTACCTGTTCTGAAGTAAGCCTGGGTTACTTAATTGAAAGAGTGTGAAGGGAATTCACATTCTTTTACCAAGAGGGTGATGCAAAGTGTTTCACTTGGAGAAAACAGCAGCCGCCTATGTGCTCCGAAGTTCCAATAAAGTATTGGATATTAGATTGTAAATGTTGTGTTTCAAACTCGATTCAGTCGCTTTTCTTCAAAGGAGACAGAGTTGGAGTCGAAAAGATAGCCATTTATTACTTCTACCTGGGTACAAAGCTCATGTGATTCACACTATCATGAAGATGGGCTTTGAGAATGGGATTGAGAGAAAGGAACCCGCGAAAGAAGCCCACTGTGATATCAAGTTTAGCTTTTCCGAAAATATTACTGTAAACCACAGATCAGTTAGTCTGTTAGATTTGGGAGAGGGAGAGCAGCTATAGGCAACAAGGTGCTGTGATTCACTTCAGAGGGATGTCGATGGCAGCTTGAAAGACAAAGACTAAATTTGAGAGAACTTAAAGTGAGGTTGGAGGATTTGCCTAGCTTTTGCAACAGGGAGAAATCTCTGGCAAAACCTATGCCATGACAACAGCTTGGGAATTAAAAATTTCCAGGCTGCGCAAAGAAAATGTCAGAATTTTAGCAAAGGGATTCTACAAATACATTAAGGAGAAAAGGGTAACTAGGGAGAGAATAGGGTCTCTTAAAGATCAGCAAGGCCATCTATGCACGGAACCGCAGAAGATGGGAAGATGCTAAATGGGTATTTTGAGGCAGTGTTAACTGTGGAGAAGGATACAGACTATACAGAACATGGGGAAATAAAAAGCGACCTCTTGAAAAATGTCCATATTACATAGGTCATGGTGCTTAAACGGCATAATGGTGGATAAATCCCCAGGACCTTATCAGGTGTACCCTAGCCATCTATGGGAAGCTAGGGAAGTGATTGCTGGGCCCCATGCTGAGACATTTGTACCATCGATAGCCACAGGCAAGGTGCCAAAAAACTGGAGACTGGCTAATTTGGTGCTACTATTTAAGAAAGGTGTTAAGAAAAAAACCAGGGGTCTTTAGACCAGTGAGTCTGACATCGGTGATGGACAAGTTGCTGGAGTGAATCCTGAGGAACAAGATTTACAGGTATTTGGAAAGGCAAGAACTGATTAAGGATTGTCAACATGACTGTGTGTAGGAAATAGTGTCTCACGAATTTGATTGAGTTTTTCGAAGAATTAACAAAGAGGATTAATGACAGTAGAGTGGTGGATGTGATCGACATGGACTTCAGAAAGGCTGGTAGACTGGTTAGATCACACAGAATAGAGGGAAACCGAGCTATTTGGATACAGAACTGGCTCGAAGATAGACGACAGAGAATGGTGGCAGAGGGTTGCTTTTCAGACTGGAGGCCTGTGACCAGCGGCATGTCACACGTATCGGTGCTGGGTCTGCTGCTTTTTGTCATTTACATAAATGATGTGTATGTGAATATAGGAGATATGTTTAGCAAGTGTGCAGATGACACCAAAATTGGAGGTGTACCGGACAGCAAAGATTATACAGAGTACAACGGGATCTTGATCAGATGGGCCAATGGGCTGAGGAGTGGCAGATGGAGTTTAATTTAGATAAATGTGAGGTGCTGCATTTTGGAAAGGCAAGTCGGGGTAGGGCTTATACACCTAATGGCAAGGTCCTGGGGAGTGTTGCTGAACAAAGAAGCCTTGGAGTGAAGGCTCATAGTTCCGTGAACGTTGAGTTGCAAGCAGATAGGACAGTGAAGGTGGCATTTGGTATGCTTGCCATTATTGGTCAGTGCATTGAGTATTGGAGTTGAGGGGTCATGTTGCAGATGTACAGGACATTGTATTCTAAAAGTGGCCTACTTAATGTGCAATTCTCATCTCCCAGCTATAGGAAAGCTGTTGTGAAATTAAAAGGGTTTAGGAAAGATTCACAGGCAAGACTGCTTGGAGGATTTGAGCTCTAGGGAGAAGCTGAATAGGCTGGGGCTATTTTTCCTGGAGAGTCAGAAGCTGAGAGGTGACCTTACAGAGGATAGGCATGAATACAGTAAACAGCCAAGGTCTTTTCCCCAGGGTGGGGTGTGTCCAAAACTAGACAGCGTAAGTTTAAGGTGAGAAGGGAACGATTTAAGAAGGGACTTAAGGGGAAACATTTGCATACAGTTGGAGTGCGTGTTCAGAATGAGCTGCCAGAGGAAGTGGTGGAGGCTTGTACCATTACAACATTTAAAAAGGCATCTCGATGTGTATACGAATAGGAAGGGAGTAGACGGATATGGGCTAAATCTTTGCAAATAAGACGAGATTTAAAAGTTTGGTTCCATAAATTAAATTATAAGCTTGTTACAAGAATAGTGTTCAGTCAACACATGTTAAATTTTTGAGTCTCTATGGATTATTGGGAGCAGACAGGAAAGTAGAGTTGAGGCTGAGATGAGATCAGCCATGATTATTAAATGGCAAAGCAGGTTAGAGGGGCTAAATTTCGTACTCCTATTCCTAGCTCTTTTGTTATATAGGAATTATAACAAACAAGATATCCACAACATTGCTCCATTCTGTTATATACAACATTAATAAATGCACAAAAGTTACAGAATATCTGTAAACAGTGTATACCCTATAAACTGAAACCGAGTTGCATACTTGCGTGGTAATCTCTGGGTTGTTAAATTCTGCAGATTTATGTCCTCTATGGTCCATGGTGAAATACTTATTTTGCTTCCACTGGGGTGGAGAATGAGCACGAGGATGAGGGTTGTTGGGTATGGTAAGCTGCATCATAAGCATTCCACTGCCATGTGGTGACACAACTGCTAAGAGGAAAGAAAAAGTTATGAATGCATATACAGTCAAAATAAAAAAAGTAATTAAATCTACTCCATGATGTCCTTCCTCCTATCATTACACACCAGAGATAAATAATAACTACATCAGTCCAATAAAGCTTACAAATTTGGATAACAAAAACAATTTAGCACCAAGTATGCAAGGTTAAATAAACAAAAACCAAAAACTAGAAATACTCATTGGAACTTGTAGCACAGGCTAACGACAACAGTTTTGGCCATCTTGATGCTTAATTTTAAGGAAACTTTTTAAAAAAAATTCAAGTCTGCATGATGGACAGGCATGTTACAATACATAGAGGTGACAAACTCATTGAAGGGTGTGTGATCAGGTGGAACTAGAACTATCAGCTCTATGGAACCTGACATCATGTCTTTGGTGTTGCATCCAAAGGATTACATGAAAATGAAAAACAGGACAAGCCTTTGAAAGGGTAGATTTCTTGAAGGACTCAAGTAGTTACAGTATAAGGAAAGGAAGAATAAAAAAGTGCAGGAGCCAAAAGGATTACCGATTTGAAGTTACTGTTTTGACATTACTGAAAAATCACTTTCAGATTAAATACCTGAAGATTATTAAACATGATTGCATTTTTCACATTTCTGCAATGTGTTCAAATATATATTCTAAAAGCTATTTCTTAACCTATCAATTATGACAATTAATTGCATATTGCATCAAAGTGTACCCAACTTCATAAACTGAATGTTGATAGTAAATATCGAAGCAATTCTTAAGTAAAACAGTGCAGTTCAATATTTGAATCTTCTATTTAAAAAAAAGTCATAAACCAGTAACACTCAAAATATTTCAATTGTTTGTTACCTCTGCAAAATGACAACTTAACAATGGTAGCTCGAAGTTTCAGGTGAATTTCTTAGTTTTGAAAAAAGAACAAGTATGAAATGCCAAAAATTAAATGAATAAACCAAACATGAGAAGATTAATTTCCCTTGTTAGATTTAATCTCTCAAAAATCAATGTTCTGTTATCAAGGCAGTGGTGGCAAGTCAGGTAGAAAAAAGGTAGTAAGAGTGCACAATATTGCTTGTGCTGAACAAAAACACTATTGACAGGAAACAATGCAATTGAGTCTTGTTGGGAACCTATAATCAAACATTCAACTCATCTTGCATAGACCAATAGGAAAAGATGAAAAGAAAGACAGGAAGGGAATTCTAATTTGGGATCTGTTTTTGAATACCTGTCATTTTGCAGAGGAGTTGACTGAAATCTCTTTTTCCCTGCAAATGGAGTATTAACTTTCCAAATGCCCTCAAGCATATGAATTTTAGATGATGCTTTGGAGAACACCAGATTCTATAGTCTGATTGGAAATACTTAGCAGATCAGACAGCATCCTTGGACAGTGCAAAAGAGGCCCAGATATTCAGACAGTCATTTCTGCTGCACAGACAGGAACCATCCACTGGGACAGTGTAGGAGTCTTGATGAAACAGAACCTGAAGGAACTGACCAAGAAATTGAAGATTCCAAAGGGCAATTTCCCTGCACGCGGAAGACAAGAAAATTCAGACAGTTCCTCTGCAGTTGAAAGTTATCCAGGAACTGTAGGACAACTAAAAACTTGGTTTTACTCCCTATTAACTATTAAACTGACCCCCAAACTACCCCACACTTGCTCCAGCTACACCAGTTCCAGACCCTGACTGGAACCTTTTCCTTCAACATGACCCCACAATTCCTTTTAACCCCAGACCCAACTGCACACTTCTCTCACAGACCTAGACACCATCCATTTTTGCTCCAAGCCCAATCAATTCTGCTCTCACATCTTGTTCCAGGACACAACTTCACTGTCAGCCCCAGAATCTAACAACCACCTCTCCCTCAAGTAAATGACAAACCAGTGGGATCCGATATCCTCACACAGTTAACCCAATTAGCTCCTACCTGGCATGTGAACCTACACTCACCTCTCCCATCACTGGGCCATACACCTCCTCGGAACCCAGCAGCACCCAATATCTCTCCCAATCTGACCTAGCCTAACTTACCTGGCCCCCTTTCCATCCTGTGCCACGGCAACTACCCATCTAGCAGCTTAATCTACTAACCTAAACTCTTACTTATCCTTTGACAGGAGCTGTTAAAGTGGTAACATTGCTGCTGGACATTAAAGTACAACAATTACTTCTGTGAACAAGACAGCAAGTTTTGTCTTTCTCCTGATGATCCTGCATAACATGACAGTTGGGTTTAATGTATGCGCTGCATTTTTGTAGGAACTGTGAAAGAAATCTCCTGTCAGAAATGTAGAGCTCTTTATTCACAGGGAAAGTAAGAACAATCTCACAATGATCGCTTCTCATTGGAAAATCTGGCCCAAACATTTTAGGCTGATGACTTTTCAACAGAATTGGGATAAGTTAAAGGCATAATAGGGTTTGAGCAAACACTAGGCAGGACATAGACTTAGAAAGAATTGCAACTAGGTGGATGACAAGATGGGAGTTAAACAAAAGGACTGGTGTTGTGGTAAGTGAAGCAGCAAAAATCTGCTGGGTGCAGATATGCTGCTATCTGAAGGCAAAGCCAAGAGTAAAACTGAAACGTACAGAGAAAAAGAAACAAAAACGGGTAAGGGAAAACAGAAGCCTGAAATTATTCAACTCAATGTTAAGTCCAGTAGACTTTAAAATAACAAATTAAAAGACGTGCTGTTGTGTCTCAAACTTGCTTAGGAATTAACTGGATAAGTTTAGTAGGCCAAGGCCAGAAATGCAAATGTGAGGGCATGGTGAAGAATTAAAACGACAGGCCACCTGAAGGTTTGGGTCATGCTTGCAAATCGAAAGGTAGTGTTTTGTAAAGCAGTCACTTGACATGCTTTTGATCTCCCAATATAGACTTAACACACTATGAGCAATAAATTTAGCAAATATACTGTTTAACTGGAAGGAGTGCTTAGGGCCTTGGACATGCAGACAAAAGGTAAAAGGGTGCAAAGCTGGATGAACACAGCAGGCCAAACAGCATCAGAGGAGCAGGAAGGCTGATGGTTCGGGCCTAGACCCTGAAGTAAGGTCTAGGGCTGAAACATCAGCTTCCTCCTCCTCTGATGCTGCTTGGCCTGCTGTGTTCATCCAGCTCTACATCTTGTATTCTCAGATTTTCCTGCATCTGCAGTTCCTACTATTTCGGAGGTAAAAGGGCATTTATTACATGTTCTGGGTTTGCATGAAGGGGATGAGGTGTTAGGGTTGACTGAGAAGTGAACCCAGTATCATGGCGGACACAGTCAATTTAGAATTTTGGAAGGGAAGTATGTATTTGGTGGTGGCACAGCACTGCAGACGTGAGAAATGAAGGAAAATGATTCACTGAATATGGAGACTGACAGAAGCAATGCGAAGTCAAGTCGGGGAGGAGGAGCTCAGACATATGGGAATTGCGACAGGCACATTAAGTTCTGTCAACCATGACGACGATTGGGAGAATAATGCCCTATGTTCCTTGTTTTCATACTATCACCTCCATCCTTAGGCCACTGCTTTGGTGAAGTGCAGTGTAAACTTGAGAAGTCACACCTCATCTCCCAAAAGGATATCTTCACATTCTGCACTCTCAAAATTCAAGAATTTCACACCATCTCCCATTTTGTTTCATTTTATTTGAATATTTCAGTTCAACCTGTACTTTTATATAAAAAAATAATTGAAACAGCAGTGCACCTGCTTCCTACAGATGTTTTGTTTTAGTTTCTGTTTTTTGGCCCTCTCACCATCCCTTCGGCCCTGCAACACACAGTCCTTTGTCATTCAATATTTCCTTTCTTTCAACCCATCAAATACCTTCCTCTGTCCTTGTCCCATCCATCTTTTGGTTAAATCATATCAGATCTCTCAGTTTTCCAAGTTCTGAAAATTTGAAATGTCCACCCAGATTTATTTGTTTTTTGAGCCCACTTCACCAATCAGCATGATCATGGCTAACTCTTGACTTAAATGTCAAACTCCCCATACCCCTGGAAACCTTTAGCTTCAAGAAATCTACTTCTTTCTTAATTTTATTTTATTTCATGGCTTCATCTCCACAGGCTACAGTGGTAGCGAATTTCACAGGTTCACCACCCTGAGTGGACAAATTTCTCCTCATCCAACCCAAAATGACAAACCCTCTATCCTGGACTACAGCCCCCTTGCTCTGGATCCTCTGCTGGGGGAAGCATAATTCCCTGCATCCAGTCTATCCAGCACTATCAGAACTTCATACGTTTCAATGGGATCCCTCTCATTCTTCTAAGCACAATTCAACACAGACCCAGTCAACCTACATTCTCCTCGTATAACAAACCTGCCACCTGAGGAACCCGTCTGGTGAACCTTTCCTGCACACACTCTACGACAAGTATGTGATTTCTTATATAAACGAGACTAAAACTTCAAACAATACGCCAGATGTGGACTCAAAGGGCTGTACAACTGCAGTAAGACCTCACTGCTCTCGTACTCCAAGTGCTTTGCTATGAAGGCCAACACACAATTTGCTTTCCTTACGCTTCCTGCACCTGCATGCTTGTTTTCAGTGATTGATGTACAGGAGACATCTAGGTCCATATTTATAATCAGCATTTCCCAATTATCACCACTTCACTTATGCTTTGCTCTTGGTTTTTCCAACTTCAGTGGACAATATTTTTATTGATTCACTGATTGGACGATGGCATGTTGGCTGACCACAACTTATTGCCTGTCCTTGCTGCCCTTCAGAAGGTGGTGGTGAGCTGCCTTTTTGACTGTTGCTGCTCATGTCCTGTAGATTGAATCACAGTTCCCTTGGGGGGAAAACTGCAGGATGTTGACCAAATTGCAGTGAAGGAACAGTGATGTATCTCCAAGTCAAAATGGTGATGGGGGGGGGGGGTGGGGCGAATTTGCAGGTGGTGGTATTCCCACATATCTGCTGCCCTTGTCCTTCTGAAGAGAGGGTGTGAAAGTTTGTGGATATGGTGTCAATCAAGCGGGTCTTGTTCTCACTGGTGTCAAGTTTCTTAATGTTGTTGCAGCAGCACCTCTCCAGCTGAGGCAGAAGTATTCCATCACATTCTTGACTTGTGCCTTGGAGATGGTGGACAGGCTTTGGGAGTCATGAGGCAACTTACATGCTGCAGCATTCTTAGCCACTGACCTGCTCCTGCAGCCACTGTGTTTAATCGGAGAGCCCAGCTGACTTTATGGTCAATGATAAACCATAAAATGTTGACAGTGGGGGATTCAATGATGCTCTGTTCATCCTGTTTTTCCAACTTCAGTGGACAATATTTTTATTGATTGTCAAGGGGTGGTTGTTAATTGTCTCGAGTAGAGATGGCCATTGCCTGGCATTTGTGCAGCATTTATCAATGTCTTACTGCATCTGCCACATTTGTTCATATACCCAAGTTGTTTAAAACACCCTGATGCCCTTTTAGGTACTCTACACTACTTCCACTCCTACCTCGTTTTGTGTTATCAGCAAACACGCAGGCAACGGCCTACAGGTTTACCAGTGAGCTATTAATCCAGAGACATAGGTGATATCCTGGGTGTGTGGGTTTGAATCCCACCACAGCAGATTGTGAAATCGGAACTGAATAAAAATCTGTGAGTTAAGAGTCTAATGATAACCATGAATCCAATGTCGACTGTTGGAAAAACCCACCTGGTGCACTAACGTCCTCTAGGGATGGGAACTGCCATCGTTACCTGTTCTGGCCTACCTGTGGCCCCAGACTCAGAGCAATGTGGTTGACTCAACTACCCTCTGGGCAATTAAGGATGCAATAAATGCTGACCTTGCCAGCAAAGCCCTCATCCCATGAATGAATTTAAAAAAAACTTGATTGGCTCATCCAAATCATATTATGAATAACTGCGACCCAAGCACTGATCTCTCTGGTATTATTATGTCATTATCTTCCACCCCAAAAATGATGATTGATTGTAGACTTGCTTGCTAAGTTGCTGCGTTTCATTAGTCACCTTGCTCTGTAACATCTTCAGTGTGCCTCCAGTGAGGCGTTAATGTACAATTCTACTTATTATATAAACGCCTGTTTGCTGGGGTGGGTAGCATCACTTCTGGTTCTGTTTTTCAGTGGTGTTGGTATATCAGGTCCAATTCAATGTGTTTGTTGATAGAGTTCCAGTTGGAATTCCAGGCCTCCAGGAATTCCCTGGCACGTCTTTGTTTGGCTTGTGCTATGACGAATGTGTTGTCCCAGTCAAATTTCATGTCCTTTTTTGTCCAGGTGTATCGAGATCAGTGAGAATTGGTCATATCTCTTGGTGGCTAGTTGGTGTTCGTGTATCCTTATTGCCAGTTTTCTTCCAGTTTGGCTGATGAAATATTTCTCAGTGCTTGTATGGTATTTCGTTAGTTATATTCGTCATGGGTATGGGAAACTTTGTCTGTCAGCAGCTATCGCAGGATGGTTGTTGGTTTGTGGGCCATCCTATTACTTAGGGGTCTGAGTAGTCTTGTGATCGTTTCTGATGTACAGTAGGGTAACGTGTGTGTTTGGACATGTTGTGTCTTCTTGTGGTCTGTCACAGAGGACCACAACATGATAACCAAGGCATCCACTATTTCCATGGCAACCTCCTTTAGAACCCCAGAATGTAGATCATCAATCTCTCTTTTCCGTAAAACCCTTACTTCCCCAGCACTTTGGGGGAAGATTTTGTCTTCAGTTTGTAACTTCATTATCAATTCATCTGATACAGACTGGAAGAGGCCTACTTTCATCTTCACTTTTTTTCTTACGCCATACTTAGAAGAACTTTTACAGCCCACTGTTGTGTTCCTTGCATGTTTGTACTCATACTACATTTTTCTCTTCTTAAATCAACCTCTTGCCCTCCTTTGCTGAATTTTATCTGCTCCCAGTCCTCAGGCTAGTTAGTTTTTTCTAGCAACTTTCTAGGACTCCTCTTTGAACCGAAAACTAGCCTTAATTTGGTTACAATATTAGCCTGTTAGTTGTGTTGTTTTGTCCGAAAGGAATGTATAACTGCTCCAATGCACACAGAGTCAGAGTAATACATCATGGAAACAGACCCTTCAGTCCAAATAGTTCATGGCCAATCATGCTCCCAAACTAAACTAGTCCTACTTGCCTGCATTTGGTTCACATCTCTCCAAACATTTTCTATTCAAATATCTGTTGCTTAGAAGTTAACCATTACCTATCCACCATCATATCTTTGCATGAAGTTATCCAGTCCTGCACTCTAATCATCCCTCATACCTTCATAGATTCTTTTGTATAAATTAGGGCTACTTCATTTTCTTTCCCAAATGATAAAATTTATCATATGGGTTTTTTTCCCTTACAAGACATTTGTACAAATACGTTTAAACTTATCTTTTTGACATTATTTTTGTATTCCAGCCATATCTGCTGTTAGCACTTGTTGCCTTAGCAAGAGTGGAAGGTAATATTTCATTTTCTTCACTCATCAGGTTCCTATCCTGCTATGTGCCACAAAAGTTTAAACCTTCCATCACTGTACTCACGAATGCCCCTGAAAGGGTGCTGGTCTTGACCCTGCTAGGCTGCAAGTTATCCAGCTTATATAGGTTCCATCTTCTCGAATTGTTCCCAATGCCTCAGCAATTTAAATCCTTCTGACAGGCACCATCCTTTCAACCATGCATTAATTCAAACTATTCTCCTATACCTAATTGGAAAAGCATGTATCACTGGAAGTCATTCTGAGATTACAAGCTTTGGGGTGCTGCTTTTTACTTTATTTTTTAGCTCCCAATATTCTGCATGCAGGAGCCCATCCTTCATTTTACTCATGCTGTTAGCATGAGTACAGTGACACTCTTGCTGCTCTCCCTACCCCTTCACAATGTCCTGTAGCTGCACACTGACATTTTTCGACCCTAGCACTAGGCAGGCAACACATCGTCTTAGTGTTACAGCTGCTGCCACAAAGTATCTCTCTGTTCCTCTTTTGATAGAAACCCCTATTAAAAACTGTTCAAGCACACTTTTTCTCTGCCCCTGCTGCTACGGAATGACAGAACATTGCCCTAAAAAAATTATTTCCCCAGCAGTATCTAAAACAGAATCTGTCCCAGAGACAGTGCAGAAGTCCCTGCACTAACTGCCTGGTTCTTTTAATCTGTCTGGCGGTCACTTGCTCCTTTATGCTTCTGCAGTCTTTACCTGTGGTGTGGCCACCTCATTATTCATTCTATCCTCAACTTCTGCCTTGGTGACACGTCTCAGTAACTAACCACTATACCAGATCCAAAACATGTATTTCCACTAGCTGCAGCTGGAGAGGCACCTGACATATTTGGTCAGAAGGGTCTAGGCCCGAAACGTCAGCTTTTGTGCTCCTGAGATGCTGCTTGGCCTGCTGTGTTCATCCAGCCTCACATTTTATTATCTTGACATATTTGGTCACCCTGGACACAAAGTGTCCACAACTTGCGTCCTCATCATTGGGACTCCATTGGGCTCAGCTGCCTTGCCATGGCTTACCCTTAAATTACTCATTTACATTCTTTACTTTAAAAGGAAGATTAAATTATTTGAGGGATCTTAATCTTTACGATTTAAGCATTCAATCTGGACTGGGGGAGAAAAATAAAAAAATCAGACCTAGCTTTGCTCTTCAAGTTTGTCACACAGTCTGCACTAGCTCCCTGTCTTACTTGATGAGCTTATACTTTTCATTCAGCCCCATTCTTGAATATTTTTAAAACACAACCTTCTTGTGCAAACTTTCAACTCCTGGTCGCTTAAGGCTGTTTCTCAGCGATGTCACACTTCTGTCTTCACTGTTTCCCAAGGCTGAAAATCTCTCCCACTCTCTCATTGGCTTTTGAACTTCCCCAGTCTTGTGCTGGTTGGTATTATAATATTCATCTACTTACACCTTGTCTTTTATATATTTTGTCAACTTTACCAGCAATGTGTTCATTACGCTAAAATCTACGAAGGGAAAAGGCTAACCACTTATAATAGACTAATTAAACAGCTAGGTTCTTTCTGTATAATGCAGCAGCTCCAATGAATACAGTTCTGTCTCTGACTACGCTATCCTTCATGGGATCCTTACCGCTCCTGTGATGCTGACTGCCTGTTTCAGGGTTCTCACCTTGCCTGCTCTCCTTAAGTGGGAGTCCCAAACTCAACATTGAGAAGTTCAAATGGACCCAATTTTTGCTCTGTGAAGAGGCTTATTCTCATTGTGGGGGTTGTGAATCTTTACAGAAAGCATAAATGCTCGTGAAGCCAGAAGAAAGGGTGGCAAAATCTTGACGTTCTCAAGTCACTTAAATGGTCAGCCATTTTAAAAATAGTCTTTGCCAGTTTCTTTGTGGGTTGGAAAAAGCCACTCTAGTGGTGTAACAGTCATTTGTTGCCATATGCCAAGTTCAACCATTACTGTGCAGATAGCCCTTGATTAACATGGTTTTTACTGCTCATGATGCCAATAATATGGTCCTGATTCTTTCATGGTTCTTACCCAATTCCCAGTAATGCAGGGAATAAATGTGAGCCAAAACTCAATATTGCTTTTCAAGTTCTCCTCCATTTAACTCGTTTTGGCCATTCATCACTAGTTTTAAAAACTGTCCACAGCCTTCCACCTCAAAATAAGCTATATTGTATTTGAAACAAGAAACAAACATTCTTTTCGCATATTTTCATGTCTACTTCAGTGTTTAATATTAATTTTGTGCTTGCATTCTACACTTGTTTGACTTACTGGGAATATAATCAACTGTACATTTCTGATACAGTATGTTTTTTGAATAACCTGGCAAT
Source organism: Stegostoma tigrinum (assembly GCF_030684315.1). Classification (NCBI taxonomy): domain Eukaryota; kingdom Metazoa; phylum Chordata; class Chondrichthyes; order Orectolobiformes; family Stegostomatidae; genus Stegostoma; species Stegostoma tigrinum. The sequence goes on along the minus strand of NC_081360.1, from coordinate 72,936,050 downwards.
TTTTAGCAACGTAATAACTATGTTAATCATGGAACACTTGCATTATGAATCACTGGTTTCTTTTCACACTCTATCATTGTCACAGTGGGAGGTAGTGGGTTTTAAATTCAACTTGACTGACAGCTCAGAGAGGTTAAGTGATGAGCTGCCCTTCACATGGCCTTACGAAAACAAGCTGTTTTCATAAGTAGGGGATTTAAATGTTTGAATGGGCTTCAATAATTGGCCTTTGTAATAGCATAGTGAACTCTGCAATAGGCACATTTTCTTCCTTCCAGCTCAATTCTGGAGATCTGCACACGGTGGATACTGCGCGAGATGGCTTGGATGACGTAAAGGCAAAGGGAGGTAACTGGGGTCAATGAATTGGCACCATGTTAGCATAGAGACAGTAAGGCACCAAATGTAGGTGGGTGGTGAACATATGGCTACATGTGGAAGGGTGGGGGTGGGGTGATGGACTGGTGGAGTGAGTGAGAGAAGCATGGAGGGCCTAATATTTCAGAAAACGTCTAACACAGAGAGCTAGGGAACCGACCTAAGTAAGCAGTTGCCTGCTTCAGGAATGAGTATTCAAAATGTGGACTCTGCTTTTCCCTCCACAAATGACGCCTACCCTCTTGAGTATTTAAGATTTTCATTTTTTATTTCAGGTTTCCAACATCTGAAATATTTTGATTTTCTTTAATTTATTAACCAGTTAACGACTTCAATTGCTGCCTACCATAATTGCTGAAAAGTATCTTGTAATGTTTTTACTGTTTTCCCTTCGGGTTGCTTTTAAAATATACAATTGTATCTATAGCCGAGACTTTGCTGTATTACTTGGTCAATTAGCATCCTGACCGTAACTTCCTACACCTTTACATGCATAATAAAATGTGAAATCCAGAAGCTTCTGTCAAGAGGTAACCAGCTCATCCACAGGGTGTACTGTTCACCAATACCCTAAAAGCAATATTATGACAATAAATAAGGCTACTTATCCATTTGTTTCATGCTAGTGCTTTTGGGAGTAACTGAGTTTTTAAAGTAAAGCAAGAAATGGTAGTTACTACTGAGCAATCACTCCTCCTGAAAAGTTATATTTACAAGTGCTGAGTTTCATTTCCTTCTGAATAAAATTAATGGAAATTTTAAAAAAACATTTCTTAGGCTTCTTCCTGTTCTCCCACTATTCCATTTGCATTTCCTAATCCTTACTTTGCTTCCTTGTATACAATTTAGATGTAACTTCCACTTCCTGTTTGTACTTCCTGGTTTATGCTCTGGTGATTCTTCAATCTGATTGGTTGAAGAGTCACACTCTTTCTCGTTCTGTTCATAGACATCACAGATCCACTAGACAGGCTGCTGTATTGAGGCAGACACCAAATGATTACCCATGAAAATGCCTGTAAGCAAAAAGTACAGCAAAAGCCATTCCTTGGCTACCAGAAAGAAAGCCTATGGTTTAAACCATATGCAAACAAATTCAATCTTTGGGCTACATTGACATCAATTAGCATGCAGAATGCCAGAAAGCAAAACTGAAAATATACAAGGATAGACAAATATAGAATATCACATGGATTAACCGGAATTAGCATTATATAAATTAGGCTAGGTGAAAAACAATAAGATAGACATACAGAGCCACAATAGCCACAATCTTAAACTAGCAGGGGAGCATGTGAAGATTTCATTTTGATTGGGAAGTGCAAGTGAGAAAGTTGTTATTTACTCCAATCATTAGAACAAAATGGTAAAGACATGGACAAGAGATAGAACAAAAGGTGTGAATCAGACGTAATGTGTAATGAAACACATATTGTGATATTCAGTATTGAGAACTGTTCAGTCTAGCCTGTGGAGCAAAGATAATATCACCTGAGACATTTCCTCGAAACAGGATAACCTGACTGTGGGCTCTAACAGATGCCCAAAGAATAAAAGCTGAAAACAGGTAATATGTAAACAAAGCTGAAGTGATTTAAGATAAAATTGTAAAATTATTTTGTTTTAATGAGAAGAAAATGGGAAGTCAAGATAATACGAGACTTTAAACAGCTGGCATAAAACTGCCAACAAAAATATGAAAATAGTAGGACTTGTTAAAGAAGTATTCTGTCATTTTTCTCGGTCGAGGAAGAGAATGAACATAGGGCAAATAATGGTGCATCTAAGACTGGGATTTATCAAAGCTATAAGTAAACAATATTAGGGAAAAAATATTAAAACACTGACAAATCTGTATGTTCTAGTGGGTTCCTTCGTCAGGTGAGTAGATTAGAGATGCTGGAACAATAAAATTTCAAGATCTTTTGATTCACGAACCGCCCTTCAGACTAGAAAACTGCTAACATAACTTCTATTATTTGAGATAAGGAAGAGAAACCAACATCAGTATACTACAGAGATAATGGGGACTGCAGATGCTGGAGAATCCAAGATAACAAAGTGTGGAGCTGGATGAACACAGCAGGCCAAACAGCATCTCAGCAGCACAAAAGCTGACGTTTCAGGCCTAGACCCTTCATCAGAGCCTCTGATGAAGGGTCTAGGCCCGAAACATCAGCTTTTTTGTGCTGCTGAGATACTGCTTGGCCTGCTGTGTTCATCCAGCTCCACACTTTGTTATCAGCGTACTACAGTCCTGCTTTAATCTAATATTTGAGGAAATTATTGGGATCTATAAAAGGAAAGATAAATTGATTAAAAACTTAAAAATAAATTCTAGCTGAAATAGAGCCAATGTGGATTTGTAAAAGGACAATTCATATCTGAAGTACCCAACTGAATTTTGAGAAGTAACTCTAATAGTAGGCAAGGAAGTGGCTACAGATGTAGTTTATATGAACATCAAGAGGACACTTGAGAAGGTCCACATTAATTTTTGAGCAAACAGATGCTAAAGCTTACAGAATTGAAGCCAACTAATTTGCATCATTCAGAAATCAGTGTTTGAGGATAGAATAGGATAATGGCTATGTATTGCAACTGGAAATAAATGGCAAAAGGTGTTCCTCTAGGGTCTATGCAGTTGTCTCAATTATTCACTGTACAAATTACATTGATCGTCTAAGAGATACATATGTATATCCACATTTTCCAATGACAAAACTGTAGACAGGAATATAAAATTGTAAGCGAGACCTAGATTAAACGAGTGGAAAGAACATGGTAAATGCATCTCACTGCAGAGAAAATCCACACCGGGCCAAAAACAACAAATCTGACAAGACGGGGGTCCAAAGCAATTTAGAGGTTCATGCCCACAGACCACTAAAATACAATGGTCAGGCAACTAAAAAAGGCAAATAGAAAAAGTTAACCATTATAACTAGAGGGTTAGAACATAAAAAGGACTTTTGATCAAGCTAACAACAGACCACATCTGGTGCACATTTGGCCACTGAAAGGATATACCGACTTTGCAAGGAACACATTGCATATTCACCAGATGGGCTACTGGGGCTCCACAACACAATTGGAGGGATGTGCAGTCAAGACTGATGGATGGACACAGGACATAGATTACGCATGATCTCACTGAATGGCAGAAGGTTTAAGAGGTTCAATGACATAATCGACTCAGTCTCGTCTTGTATGATGAACCCACCAATCCATCAATCATTTCATTGAATCATTGGCGCACTCCCTTTTGAGTGCAGCATTTATTTGTTATGGAGACTCAAACTGTATACAATACTTCAGGAACTGAGATGCTGCTTGGCCTACTGTGTTCATCCAGCTCCACACTTTGTTATCTTGGATTGTCCAGCATCTGCACTTCCCATTATCTCTGTATACAATACTTCATGTGTTATTTCAACAAGATTCTCAATACTTTTCACAACAAATCCAAATATTTTGAAGTATTGGGACTGAAACATAGAAGATATGAGCAAAAGGCCATTCGGTCCATCCAGCCTGCTCCACCATTCTTCATGGTCATGGCTGATCGTCCAACTCAACTGCTTTCTTCCCATAATCTTTGGTCCCATTCACCCCAAGTGCTATGTCCAGTTCTTCGAGTACATTCAATGTTTGGCATCAACTACTTTAAAGCGGCACAGTGGCCGAGTGGTTAGCACTGCAGCCTCACAGCGCCAGGGACCCGGGTTTGATTCCAGCCTCGGTCGACTGTCTAGGCGGAGTTTGCACATTCTCCCCACTTGCGCGTGGGTTTCCTCCGGGTGCTCCGATTTCCTTCCACAGTCCAAAGATGTGCAGGCTAGGTGGATCAGCCATTCTAAATTGCCTGTAGTGTTCAGGGGTGTGTGGGTTATAGGGGGATGGGTCTGGGTGGGATGCTTCAAGGGGCGGTGTGGGCTTGTTGGGCCGAAGGGCCTGTTTCAACATTGTAGGGAATCTAATCGAATCTACTTCCTGTGGTAATTAATTCCACAGGCTAACCATTCTTTGGGTGAAGAAATATATGTCTTCTCATATCCGTCCTACATCAGCTACCCCGAATCCTCATACCATGACGTCTGGTTCTGGACACAGCTACCATCGGGAACATCCTCTCTGCATCTACCCTGCCCAGTCGCCTGTCGCCTATTTTCCAAGGATCTGCATCCCTTTGCTCTCTGCCTGTTCACGTATCTATCTGGATACATCTTAAATGATGCTATCGTGCCAGCCTCCACCATCTCCACTGGCAACATACTCCAGGCACCCACTACCCTCTGCATAAAGAACTTTCGAAGCATATCTCTCTTTAAACTTTTCCCCTCTCACCTTGGAATCGTGAAATTCACCTGAACTCTAGCAAAACCAATCCCAACCTCAATCTCTCCTCATATGGTAGGCCTGTCATCCCTGGAATCAGCCTGGTAAACCTTTGTTGCACTCCCTCAAGAACAAGAACATCCTTCCTCAGAAAAAGGAGGCCAAAACTGCACACAATATTCTAGGTGTAGCCTCAAAGCCCTATATTACTGCAACAACACATCCTTGCACATGTGCTCAAAACCTCTTGCAATGAAGGCCAAAATACCATTTTCCTTCTTTACTGTCAGCTGTATCTGCATGCTTACCTTCAGTCGCTGGTGGATGAAGGACACAGAGGTCCTGCTGCACACTCCCCTCCCCCAATTTACAGCCAGCCATTCAGGTAGTGATCTGCCTTCTTGTTTTTGCTTCACAAGTGAATAACCTCAGATTTATTCAAATTATACTGCAGCTGCCATTGATTTGCCTATTCACTCAACCTGTTGAGATCACAATGAAAGATCTCTACATCCTCAAAGTTCACCTTCCCACCCAACTTGGTATCATTGGCAAACATGGAGATGTCACATTTTGTTCCCCTATCCAAATCGTTAATATATACTTGGCGAACATCTGGGGTCCCAGCACCGATCCCTGTGACACCCCATGAGTTACTACCTGCCAATTTGTAAAGGATCCATTAATTCCTACTCTTTGTTTCCACTCTGCCAACCAGTTTCCTATCCATCTCAATAGGCTTTCCCCAACCCCACATGCTTTAATCTTGCACATTAATCTCTTACATTGGATTTCATCAAACGCTTTCAGTATAATTAAAATTGACAGTGGGTACAGAAAAACTAAACATTGTCAGGTGCAAAAACCTTACATCCATACCAGAGATTAAGCTTTGTGGTGGAAATAAATACTTTGTCAAATTGCTGCTCTTACACTGACAATTTTTACATTTGCTATACATACCAAGCTGTTCTCTCTGGTCTTCAAAAGGCATGTCAGTCGGATTCTCCATAATAGTCGTATATGTATTGGCAATTGTTGACTAAAATCAAGGGCTTCAAATAAATCAGTTCTCCATTTTTATGCACTTTTCAAAGATTACAGCAGCCATCTTTAAGTCCCTTCTTGCAGGTGTAAGTCTTTAGTTCCCTTTCAATTACAATTATCAAATTAATATCTATTTGCAACAGTATATCTGTGGTATTTAGTGCCTTCTCTCATTTGGCTTCCTCTGCCAGTTTTGTCCTGAATTGTTATTATTTTATTATGAACAATTGAAACATGAATCCCTTAGGAGTATTAACCAATCACCACCTAGGATGTCCACTCATACTTCAGACCCCACCTTGCTCATAGGTGGAAATGAGCAAATTGAAACCAATGAATATTGCCATCATATGAGATAACAAGGTGTAGAGTTGGATGAACACAGCAGGCCAAACAGCATCTTAGGAGCAGGAAAGCTGTTTTCCTTACAATGTATGTTAATCTTCATTGTATCAATACTCTTCTCAACATCTCTAATTAAGGATACCCATATCCAATTTCTAATTCGATTTTCCCTACAAACTCAAAAAAGGCAAAGACTCCATCAAAATCATCCAATTCCCTTTCATGGGCCTTAAACTTCAATTTCCCTTCACTCTTCTTTCTTAGTCTACCTCCTCTTCTCCAAGTTGTAATCTTTACCAGTTTGGCCTTGCTTCTAACACTGAATGATTCAATAATCATCCTACATCATGCCTAGCCATCAAATTTCTTCAAATCACAGAGGAGTCACAAAATCAACAGGCTTCGACTTTACCCCCTCCTGTCTCCAAAATGAGCCAGTATGTACACCTTTCACATTCCAGTACCGTCACAGCTTTAGCATCACAGTTCTTGTGCAACCTCTTGCCCAATTTTATCGTGCTCCTTAACACCGCTGATTGCGGACTCAAGGGGCCATGATATTAAATCCCAATGATGACAAGGAGATCAGGGTTGATTCAGAAAATGCAAACTGAACTCAATGCACTGCCACAATATTTACAGCATTGCCTCACAAAATGGTCTTTATCTTGAATGCAGAGAATTTAATTAAATGTTTTAAAGTAAGACTCTAGTTTTAAATTTGCCTGCCAACAGATTTTCCAAGGGTTGTGAAAACTGGCAAGTAATATCTTCATATGGTTGGTGCTTTGTTCAGTATCTGTAACAGACCAAGAGACTCCGGTGTCTCTCAAGGGAGGTGTCCAATCTGCCTATCTGGCAAGTATCAGACAAGAACTGAACAACATCAACGATCATCTCTTATTAAATTTGGTAGGACATTCACTCCCTGAAATTCTCTGTATCCCAAAAATTGCCAAGACTAGCTGGGGAGATTAACTTATTAGGTATAAATTTATAACCATAGTTGAGGGGTTTTGAGAAAATGATAGGGAAACATTTCATTGTTTTTGAATTTGCACAAGTTGCCCCTTGTGCTTTTGGTTGATTGTTGCCAAAAACATGAATGAGACAACAATCTCACTCCCTCCCTTTTCTCTGCAGCCGCTGGACATTTTCCATTTTTCAATTCATGTCCAATTGCTTTTTGAAATGTATAATTGCATCTGCTTCAGATTGAGTAAAATAATCTCTTTCATTTCACCTAGAGCTCTGTTACTGATTATTTCAAAATCAATGCCAATTTTGACCCCTTTGCCACTGGAAACATGTTTTTCCTTATTTACTCAAGATTACTCCTACCCTTAATGTTCTTGACTGTCAAAGAAAACCCAGGTTCTCTCTCAGAACTGGAATGCTGTGTCCTTCAAATTATTCGAAAAAATTGTCCTCTGCAACCTTTTACAAAGGCCACAGTATTCTTCCTGAAGCATCATGCTTGAGCCAGGGTATTGCCAATGATTTATAATGGTTTAGCATAATTTCTGTGCTTTGTACATTATGCCTGAATTCGGAAAATCCAAGTTCCAAAATGCTTTTTCAATACTCATCTCAAGTTGTCCTGCCACTTCTAAAGATTATGTGCTTTCATGTCAACAGCTCTATTCCAACACCGATCTATGAAATTTATATTAGATCATAAGACATACGAGTGGAATTAAGGCCATATGGCCCGCCGAGTCCACTCCGCCATTTATCATGGCTGATGGGCATTTCAACTCCACTTCCCTGCACTCTCCCCGTAGCCCTTGATTCCTTGTGAGATCAAGAATTTGTCAATCTCTGCCTTGAAGACATTTAACGTCCCGGCCTCCACTACGGTCCGTGGTAATGAATTTCACAGGCCCATCACTCACTGGCTGAAGAAATGTCTCCTCATTTCCATTTTAAATTTACTCCCTCTAATTAGCGAGTGGAGAAGATTTGTAGCTCAGGTTGAGGTTCTGGATGTGAGTTTGCTCGCTGAGCTGGAAGTTTAGTTTTCAGACGTTTCGTCACCATTCTAGGTAACAGTGAGCCTCCGATGAAGCGCTGGTGTTATGTCCCGCTTTCTGTTTATCTGTTTAGGTTTCCTTGGGTTGGTGATGTCATTTCCTGTTCTTTTTCTCAGGGGATGGTAGATTGGCTCCAAATCAATGTGTTTGTTGATGGAGTTTCGGTTGGAATGCCATGCTTCTAGGAATTCTCGTGCGTGTCTCTGTTTGGCTTGTCCTAGGATGGATGTGTTGTCCCAATCAAAGTGGTGTCCGTCCTCATCTGTATGTAAGGACACTCTTGATAGTGGGGTCATGTCGTTTTGTGGCTAGTTGATGTTCATGTTTCCTGGTGGCTAGCTTTCTGCCTATTTGTCCAGAGATAGAAACAACAAGCACATTGGCTCCAAATCAATCTACCATCCTCTGAGTAAGAAAACAGGAAATGACATCACCAACCCAAGGAAATCTAAACAGATAAACAGAAAGTGGGCCATAACACCAGCGCTTCACCGGAGGCTCACTGATGATGTTACCTAGAATGGCGACGAAACATCTGAAAGCTAACCTTCCAGAATCTGCAGTTCCCATTATCTCTGATCACTTTCAACTAGAATTTTTTTTCTCTTTCATTAGGTTGGGATGCAGGGTTTATAAGTGGCCATTTTGCAGTGAATTACAAGCATAGCTTGCTTCAGATAAATACTACATTTGAAATAAATAAAAGTCTACAACACGCTTCCAAATTTTCTTGACCTCTGCCGGAAGTTAGTTAGTGTCATAAAACAGCTGATCTGACAGCACCCTCTTGTGGCTTCAGTGAGTTGAAAGTTTCAGCCAACAGAATGAATTCCACACAAATAGAGAACATTTAACTTTGATATCTATAAATACATTAAGGCATAAGGATATACTGGTTATTAACTAGCAAGATAATTCTGTCAATTGGACTTCTAACAGAGCTCCTCCCCTTGGAAATCTCTTTAAAGCTTTTATTACTTTTTTTAGCTATCCATACTTAGTCATCGAAAGAAAAGTCAACCCAAATATAGTTAATTCTTCATTTAATGCTTCATTGTTGGTTTGAGGGCATACAATTGGTCTCCCAATAAATCAATCTTAGTCAACCATGAAAAGAAATAGCTAATTATATTAAATAACTGTTAACGGTGATAGTTCTCAAGATGTCCTTCCGATGAGATCAACAGCCCAAAACTGTAGCTACTGCAACATTAACAAGATAAAAGATGTACCTCTTTGCAACCAACGGTAACTCAACGAACAATGGATTTTCTTTTCCTCCTCAAACCTACAGCCAGACCAACAAAGTAAGCTTTCTTCTTCTTCAATCTAGCTTGTGGCAATAAATTTAAAGTGATCACAAGATCATGCACACAGATATTTACATTTCTAATATGAATCAGGACACAACACTATCAATGTAGTGTACCGAATAATCAGGCAGTGCCATATATTTCTGCATAAATATCATTGCCAGACATATACTTTGATAGCTTAATTGTTTATGTACAAATTTAACCATAGTGGATACCATGCTTAAAACAAACACTTGCTTTGCAGTTATCTCAAAACACTTTTCTCATTTTGCAATTTTTATGCATTCTGAATGCACAAACAAAATAGACAAACGATTGAATGTTCATAAAATGGATTCACAGAAATGCAGGATCACAGAATATCCTGGCCTCAAATTTCACTTGGATCTTGTTTAACCAGTCAATCCCTGGCCATACTGGTAAAGGCTTTTTCTGACAGACACATGGCCATCAATTAATGGGGGAACATTAACTGGGTCCAGGGAGTAATCTTAAGCCTATTTCCTTCTACATGACATTATCTGAAGTGGCAAGGGAGCACGCAGCTGATGCGTGGCTATCAGTACACAGCCCTTCAGCCCAAAATCCATTCTGTGACACTTGATTCCATACTGACGTTTCTACAAAATCTAAGACGGTGGAATCAACTATTTTTCACTGATTCACCTTGCATGGTGGATGATGTCACAGAAAATGAAAGACAACAAATGCAACAACACAAAATGAACCAGGCTGTCCCCCATTTCACAGAAATATATTGTTAAAATCTTTTGTTTAAACGTAGGAAACTGAGCAGGATTATTCATAAGATATTCAACAGCTGGGGTGAGGGCAGTTAAGTGTAAAGTAGGTTGACAGAAATGGGCCTTCCCAAGCACAGGTCATCTCATTCAGAAAATTTTTAGCTCTAACATGTGTTAGGACTTTTCTCAAATCCATTCAGAGAATGTGGGCATTAACATGGGCATTCATTGACCACTCCTTAATTGCCCTATAGAGTAAGTTTACTCCAAATGAATGGCTCACCTGACCATTTCAGAAGGTAAGAATCAAACTCAATTGGGACTGGAGTCGTATCTAGACCCAGCTAGGTAAGTACAGTAAATTTCCTTCTCAAGACGGGAATGATGAATCAGTGAGTTTGTTTTCTGACAGTAGTTTTATAGTCACCCTTACTGACAAGATATTTTTTAAAAAGAATTTAAAAAGTCTTGATATCAACACTTCTGTAAAGAAAAAAAGCTAAAGGAAGCTCAATTATGTTCATGTTCAAAACCCTCTCCCAGTCAAATGTCATCACTGTTTAAAACAAATATTTCAAAAGAAATTCAACAACTACTAAATTTAATGACAATCTAAAAAGGGACACTTCTTTATCTCTATGCAACAATAGCCTTCAAATTTCATTACTGGTGCATTGTCCAGGTCTTAAAAGAATCCAATTCCCGCTCCTTCCAAACAGTACCTATTATTACCAGAGCTATGCCTCTACTTTCACGATTTTATACAGTTTGTTCTCCTGTCATTCATGCTGGGTTGTGCTTAGCACCTCCTGCAGTTTTGCTCAATGTACCATTTGTTGGATATTATTTTGGCAATATACCAAAATAAAGCAAAAGTGTATTTCCTTTGCATTCAAAATGATGAGGTTAATTATAAATAAAGGATGATAGTTAAAGGTATTTTAGGCATTGTGGATGGGGAGGATATGTTGAATGGCACATATTGAGTTATGAGGCCCTGTTCTGATAGCAATGGCTACAGGTGAAAAGGTATGGTGGTTTGTAATTCTGGTTCTAACTGTAGACTAGGAAATCGCGGGCTCTTGTGGCACAATGGTAGTGCCTTACCTCTGGGCCAGAAACAAAAACAAATTGGTGAAGAAACTTAGCCTGTCTGGCAGCATCTGTGCAGGGAAAGCAGAGTTAACATTTTCAGTCCAATGATCCTTCCTCAGAACTGACTGTAGCTAGGAAAAGGTGATGCCGCCAAGCAGAGAGACCGCAAGGAGGGGGGGAGAAAGAGAGAGAGAGAGAGACGAGAGAGAGAGAGAGACGAGAGAGAGAGAGAGACGAGAGAGAGAGACGAGAGACGAGAGACGAGAGACGAGAGAGAGAGAGAGAGAGAGAGAGAGAGAGAGAGAGAGAGAGAGAGAGAGAGAGAGAGAGAGAGAGAGAGAGAGAGAGAGACGAGAGAAGAGAGCACAAGAGCAAGCGTGAGCGAGGGAGGAAGGGAAGGGGAGGTAGGACAGAGGGAAGCAGGAGGGAGAGGGGAATAAGTGGGGGTAGAAGAAGAGACCTCAGTGAGGAATAAAGACAAAAGGACAATTTGTCAAAGAGATTGTTCATATTACACCGGGGAAGGGGGAAAAAAAGGGACCGCGAGCAAGTAAAAATGTGTTGGCTCTGATGAAAGCAGCCCATGCTTTGTCGGGGCCTTGAGTGTGGGCATGGGGAAAAGGTATTGAACTTCAATAATTTTGGAGCTTGAAACACCACCTTCCATATCTTAATACCCATGCCCACACTCCAGGCCCTGTCATAGCATGGGCTGCAAAAACACAACCAACCTGTTTTAACATATGCACTGTCCCCAAGGCCAGCCTTTACCCTTCTTTGGCTTATTATAACCCATCACTTTGTCTGCGTAGCCTGTCTTTATCTTCCTCGGAGCTCCATCCCTACCTACCTGCTCATTCCTTCCTCTCCCCATTCCCAAACACATCATATCACTTTTTCTTAGTTACTATCAGTTTTGAAAAAGCATCACTGGGCTTGAAACATCACCTCTGCCTTCTTTTCCACAGACGCTGCCACACTTGTTGAATTTCTCCATCAACTTCTGTTTTTGATTCATATTTCATATCACAGATTGTGTTAAACAATTTTGCATCTTAATAGCATGCCTTTTGCTTCAGTATAACCACATAATTTGTCTATAGAAGAAAACTGGTTTGAAGGAACTTTTTATTCCAAGATTAATACAGAAAAAGCATCCGATTGCTCATTTTAGGAACTGAGTGAGACAATTAAATACATGTTTGTGACTTGTGAAGTAGCTTAAAAAAGGTGGGCTCCTTCCATCTCAATTGTAGCAGCAAACAAAACAACAGACAATATGGGCTTTGACAAAGGACACGAGACTTTTGAGCTGAGTGTTAGAATTGCATGATACCACATTTGATTTCGCTAAGCAGCAGCAGCTTCCAAAATGGAAGAATTGCATTATCAGGAGTATACTCTTCCTTGGCACGTGAATCCTTTCCTTTTACCAAGGTTGTATTCAGATACTTTATGAAATAGAAACAAGAGAGAAAAGTAAAACTAGAAGTTCTATTTAAGCTTTAATGGCAGAAGTATTTTGCAGATCAACTTCAATATGAGCTATATTGATCAGTAACCAGCAGAAAAGACAAAATGCATTAAGAGGAACAAAAATACAAATACTTGACCCTTGTAACGATGATGTAGAATTAATGGTAAATGAATGGTGTACAATTGGAAATAGATATCTAAATTTATTAAGTATAATTCAACAACTTGTTGGGGATCACATAAAACACAAAAATAGTTTCCAATCTCAGTGACTAGGAAAAGAACAAAAAGTATTTTTTTCTGTCAACTTTATAACAGGCCAATCTGTCTCCTTGGTGATTATCTTTCAAGATTAAACACGTCCAAATGAGAGAACGCAACCCTTAGGATTCGATCTGCCTACAATACTCCAGTAATGATTTAGAGAAACAAGTTGATTCTGCACTTCCAAAGGCAACCACGATCCTGAAGTAAAGTGGACATCAAAGACACCTTGCTTGCTATCCTACCAGTAAAATATTTGTCAGTTGCTCAGTGGCCTGTTGATGACTATCAGTATGAAGCCTTGCAAGGCAAGCATCAACTTCAGGAGATCCAACAAACATGCTGAACAGCACAGAAACATAAAATTAGAGAAGTTAGTCATTCTGCCCTTCGAGACTGCTCTGCCATTCACTATAAGTTACGGTTCATTGTTCAACGGGGTACTCTTTGATGCCTTTAACCCCAAGAACTATACCTAATGCGTTCTTGAAAACAACAAAAAAAAAATCAATACTTGACCTCACCCACTTTCTGTGACAGAATTCCACAGGCTGACCACGCTGGGTGAAGAAATTTCTCATCTCGGTCCTCAAAGGCCAACTCCCTATTTGTAAACTGTGATCCAGCATGTTAGTCATGACAAGCTGCTGAGATTTTAGTTGCTTAAAAATTTGTGGAAATCTGTGGCAAATGCAATCTTTGTTGACACTTGTAATAACATAGTCCATCTGATGATTATACTTGTGACTGGCAGTTTTTGCAAAGCATCCTAAAACAGGAACGATTATCAGTATAAACAGTGAATGTATATGTCCCCACAATTCACCCTGTGTTTGTTTTATCAGCAACAATCCAATTACAACCTCAGCAAGAAATAGTTTATGGATCAGCGGATTCAGTGAATTTAAGTTTCCATACTACCTTGAATTCCTGCTAAGTCCTGTGTTTGCTTAGTGACTAGCTTCACTGGTGAAGAATGACCACTGGTCTGAGTATTGACACAAGTAGCAAATGCCATATTGAAGTTACACCAATCGGGAATGAGAAGACAGAGGAGTGACTTGAGGGCAGCTTGAAACTTATGGAAAGGTTTGATCGGGTAGAGATAAAGAAACCATCTCCAATTTTACCGCAGACCAACAGGAAGGCTAAAAAGTGTAATACAAGCAATTACAAATTCAACTAATAAATTTATCAAAGACATACTTGATTTAAAGAATAACTAGAAAATGGAACTTGCTACCATAAGCACTTGAGGCAAATGGTACAGATCAAGGCAAATCTAGATGAACACAAAGAAAAAAGGAATAAAGGTTATACATTTTTCTGAAGAAGGGTCTAAGCCAGAAATGTCAGCCTTCCTGTTCCTCTGATGCTGCTTGGCCTGCTGTGTTCATCCAGCTCTACACCTTATTATCAAAGGTTATACTGATAAGATTAAATGAAAAGGGGTGTAAAGAGCTATTTTCAGAGCATAAACACAAGCATGGACTAAATGCCCTTCGTTTTGCTTAACCTACATAATTGGGATCCATGAAAAACATTCCAGCAGTCAACACTTCCATTAATGAGGAAGATCAACAGATGAAAAATTTCAAAAATTGTCTAAAGATATAAGCAGCAATTTAAACAATTTTACTTCCTGATTTCTTCAATGCCAATACTGAATTTATCAGGTTGCTTAAACCTAAAGCCTTTGTTTTGTCTGAGTCTATTTGCAAAATAATCAAAGACATTTGGCTAAACAATTACTCAGACATCAGATTTTAATCAATTTCCTACCTTCTAGAGTTTTCATTCTTTGAAACGGTCTGCATCCTCCAGACACCATGGGACTAAAGCCTAGCTTGAGTGGTTCTGTGGAAAATCACCTGCCTAACATGCACACAAAAAATGTTGTCATGACTTTGCAGATCAGCATTGCTGCAGTTGGTCTCCTACTTCCACAGTATATAGCCAAAGGACCTGGTTGTTTCAATTATAAAGCCTGACTTTTTCTTCTTCGCAAACCAACCCAGTTCCAATCAATGTATTCTGATGGGACAACTTAAAATTGCTTGGTTGTGGAGGTTAAGTCTGTCTCCTTGTGGAAATAGCAAGCGTATTCAATCAAACTCCCAGCAGTGTAAAATAAATTGCTCAAGGAAGCAAATTCGACGTCTAACATACTCATGCTTCATAAAAACCAAAAGGACTGCAGATGCTGTAAATCAGGAACAAAAACAAAGTTGCCAGAAAAGCTCAGCAGGTCTGGCAGCACCTGTGGAAGAGCAAACAGAGTTAAGGTTTCGGGTTCGCTGATCCTTCCTCAAAACTGACGGTGGCCGGGGAAACATCTATTTATATGCAGAAAATACGAGTGGGTGGGGTAGGGAGTAAACGATGGGATAGAGCCCAAAGAGACAGAAAGACAGTCGGACAGACAAAGGAGTTGCTAATGATCAGGCTGGGAGGGGAATACTTGTTAATTGGGACTGTTAGTGACTAACAACAGGGGGTGCGAGGTGGCAGGCTATGTGGTAACAAGGCCTGGTGTGTGGGGTGGGAGGCTGGGACATGGGAGAGTTTAGGTCCTAAAATTATTGAACTCAATATTGAGTCCAGTGGGCTGTAGGATCCCCATGTGGAAAATGAGGTGTTGTTCCTCCAGTTTGCGCTGAACTTCACTGGAACACTCTAGCAAGCCAAAGAAACAGATGTTGGCCAGGGACCAAGGTGGTGCATTCAAGTGGCAGGCAACAGGTAGTTCAGGGTCTTTTTTTGCAAGCAGAACGTAAATGTTCTGTGAAGCAGTCACCAAGTCTACGTTTTGTTTCCCCAGTGTAGAGGAGGCCACATTGTGAGTAGCGAAGGCAGCAGGCTAGATTCTTGGAAGTGCAGGTGAAGTGTTGCTTCACTTGGAAGGTATGTTATGTTTGGGCCCTTGGATACTGGGGAGGGAGGAGGTAAATGCGCAGGTGTTGCACCTTCGCCAGTTACAGGGAAAGGTGCCGGAGGGCTTTGGGGAGGTGTTGGGGATGAAGGAAGTACGGACCAGGGCGTCCCGGAGGGAACAGTTACGCCAGTTTCAAAGCTTCCAGTTTACCGGCTCCAGCCACCTCCTCTTTACCATGGATGTGCAATCCCTTTTACATATCCACTCCCCACCAGGACAGCCTTAGGGCTCTTCGCTTCTTCCTAGAGCAAAGACATGAACCACCCCCACCCACCTCCGCTTGGTTGAGCTTGGCCTCACCCTCAACAACTTCTCTTTCAACTCCTCTCATTTTCTTCAGGTAAGAGGAGTTGCCATGGGTACCTGCATGGGCCATTGTTATGCCTGTCCTTCATGGGGTATGTGGAGCATTCCTCGTTCCAGTCCTATTCTGGCCCCCACCCACAACTCTTTCCCCAATACATCACCACTGCTTCCCCCTCTCTTCAAGAATTGGAAAACTTGAATTTCGCCTTCATTTTCCACCCAGCCCTCGCTTTCACCTGTTCGATCTCTGACTCCTCCTTTCCCTTCCTCGACATTTGTGTTTCCATTTCTGGGGATAGACTGGCCACTAATATCCATTACAAACCCACTGACTCGCACAGCTACTTGGACTATACATCCTCATACCTTGCTTCCTGTAAAAACTCCATCCCATTCTCTCAGTTCCTCCACCTCCGTCACATATGTTCAGTTGAGGCCAACTTTGGCTAGGGAACCTCCGAAATGTCCACATTCTTCCTCAACCGAGGATTCCCCAGGTCCACTGACGACAAGGCCCTCGATCAGGTCCGACCCATCTCCTGCAATTCTGCCGTCACCACTTCTCTTCCCACCTGCAACAGCGATATGGTTCCCCTTGTCCTCACCTATCATCCCACCAGCATCCACATCCAGAAGATCATCAGAAGCCATTTCCGCCACCTCCAGCAAGATGCCACCCACCAGACACATATTCCCCTCCCCTCCCTTGTTCACCTTCTGCAGGGACTGTTCTCTCTGGGACACCCTAGTCCATACTTCCTTCACCCCCAACAGCTCTCCACAGCCTACGGCACATTCCCCTGTCACCGAAGGTGCAACACCTGCACATTTACCTCCTCCCTCCCCAGTATCCAAGGGCCCAAACATATCTTCCAGGTGAAGCAACAATTCACTTGCACTTCCAAGAACCTAGTCTACTGCATTCACTGCTCAATGTGGTCTCTTCTACGTTGGGGAAACGAAGTGTATACTTGGCGACTGCTTTGCAGAACATTTACGTTCTGCTTGCAAAAAAGGCCCTGATCTACCTGTTAATAAAATGTGAGGCTGGATGAACACAGCAGGCCAAGCAGAGGCATCCAGCCTCACATTATATTATCTTGGAATCTCCAGCATCTGCAGTTCCCATTATCCCTGATCTACCTGTTGCCTGCCACGTCAATGGACCACCTTGGTCCCTGGCCAACATCTGTTTCTTTGGCTTGCTACAGTGTTCCAGTGAAGTTCAGCGCAAGCTGGAGGAACAACACCTCATTTTCCACATGGGGATCCTACAGCCCGCTAGACTCAATATTGAGTTCAATAATTTTAGGGCCTAAACTCTCATGTCCCAGGCCCCCACTCCACACACTAGGCCTTGTTACCACATAGCCTGCCACTACACACCCCTAGTTGTTAATCACTAACTATTCACAACTAGTAACAACTATTCACCCTCCCAGCCTGATCGTTAGCAACTCCTTTGACTGTCCAACTGTCTTTCTGTCTCTTTGGGCTTTATTCTATCGTTTACTCCCTACCCCACCCAACTTCCTATTTTCTGCATATAAACTGACATTTTACCGGCCACCATCAGTTCTGAGGAGGGGTCAGCGAACCCGAAACGTTAACTCTGTTTTCTCCTCCACAGATGCTGCCAGGCCTGCTGAGCTTTTCCAGAAACTTTGTTTGTATTTGATACTCATTCTTCAATTAGTCTAGCTGAGAATGGGAACTGTAGTATTGCTGACCAGTGCTTCCCCCTTGGCAGGGTCAACTGTGTTTTACTTCTGGTTTCAGTCAATGGGTGAGAAGCCCACAGTACTCAGGTGTGCTGGAGAATTCCTGACGTCAAATAAATTTTCCATCTGGCAACGATACACACAATGATATGCATACATTCAGAGATGTTTAAGCAGGTGAAGCCAACACCAAATTTAACAATTCCCAACTGAGACTGACTGCCTTTTTGTGCTTTGCTCCCACATTTGGCAGCGATATCCCTTCACTGGTTAATTGAGAGATAAGGACAGTAAGTTTTCAATACATTGCTATTAATGGTAATAACAATAACTTGCATTTTATAAAATCTCTTAGGACAACATCCCAAGGAGCTTCACAGGACTTATTTTTAAATATAAAAAAGTATACATACAACAAGAGGATAACTAGGTAAAGATCATAGGGACCATAGAAGTAACTTGTACTTGGACGAGAACTTGCAAGCACAGTCCTTAATGAACACTCAGTCTTCATAATGGAAAAGGATCATGCAAGTACAGACGTCAGGGTGGAGGACTGTGAAATATTAGAACAAATTAATAGAACGCGGGAGAGAAAAGAGGGTGAGAGAAAGGATAGAGAGGTACTAGCAGGTTCAGCAGGCTTAAAAGTGGATAATTCAGAAACCCTAATGAGATGCCTCCCAGGCTGTTGAGTGAGTCAAAGGAGAGAATATCAGGGGTTCTAATTGTATTTGTCAAATCATCTCTAGCTACAGGTGTGTTGATTGATGCTGGAGGACTGTTAACGTTATCCAACATTAAGAAAAATGAATCAACCAGGAAAACAGAGACCAGTCAGTTTAACCATGGCGATGGGGAAGTTACCAGAAATAATTTGGAGGGATAGAATATACGTGTACTTGGACAGAGACAGGCTAATCAGGGATAGGCAGCACAAATTTATTAAGGGAAGGTTGTGTTGGACAAGTTTAATCAATTTTTTTTGAGAAGGTAACCAAAAGTATTTTTTCTGAACTCATTCATAGTATGAGGGTGTCATTGGCTAGGCCAGTTTTCATTGCCCATTCTGAACTGCCAATAGTGCAGTTCAGAGTCAACCACATTGTTCTCGGTCTGGAGTCATACATAGGCCAAACCAGGAACAGATGGCAGTTTCCTTCTCTGAAGGGCATTGGTGAGCCAGATGCGTTTCTCTTGACAATAGTTTTATGGTCACCATTAGACTTTTAATTCCAGATTTTCAATGAATTCAATTCCACCATCTGCTACAGTGGGACTTGAATCCAGATTCCCAGATGATTATCTGGGTCTTCAGATTACTAGTCCAGTGATAACACCAGTGTAATTGCCTCTCCATTTGATGAGGGAAACGTATCAAATGTGATCTACATGGATCTTAACAAGGATGTTGACAAGGCCTCTCATGGCAGACTGGTCAAAAAGGAAAGAATCCACGGGACGTAAGGTGAAACAGTACTTTTGATCTAAACTCAGTGGACAGGCAAGAAGCAGAGGGCGCTGGTAGACGGATGTTTCTAAGACTGCTGAAAACGGACTTCCAAGATTCCACAGGGAGTGATGCTGGGACCTGTGCTTTTTGTGGCAGACATTAAGATTTGATGCAGGTGTACGATCAAAGTTTGCAGATGAAAATTGGTAGGGTGGTAAATTTTGAAGTTAAATCATAAAGCCTCAAACAGGGATATCAGCTGATTTGCCATCTGGGCAGAGCAACAGTAAATACAGTTCAACCCAGCAAGTGTTGGGTAACGTATTTGGAGGGGGCCGACACTAGGAATTTCACGAAGAAGGGTAGGACCTTGGAAAGTACCGAAAATCCGCGTGTCGCATGTATCCAGTGGCAGGGTAGGTAGGTAAACTAGTTAAAAAGGAATATGGGATACATGCCTTTATTAGTTGAGGTACA
This sequence comes from Stegostoma tigrinum, assembly GCF_030684315.1. Taxonomy (NCBI): domain Eukaryota; kingdom Metazoa; phylum Chordata; class Chondrichthyes; order Orectolobiformes; family Stegostomatidae; genus Stegostoma; species Stegostoma tigrinum. The sequence goes on along the minus strand of NC_081360.1, from coordinate 72,916,123 downwards.
GAATACAAGAACAAGTGTTTATGATGGAACTATGTAAAGTTCTGGTTAGGCCACAAGTGGAGTTTTGCATGCAGTCCACTCAGCACATTATAAGAAAAATGCGATATTGCACAAGACAGGATACAGTGGAAACTTACCAAAATGCTGCCCAGACTGTAATGTCTGAGCAAGGGTTGTTTGCCTTGGAGCATTGGAAGTTGAGAGGGGACCTGACAGAGGTGCATTAGATTAAGAAGAGCACAGATAGCTTGGATGGGAAAGCACTTCTTCCATTAATAGAAGGGTCAGTAATCTGGGGGTATATATTTAAGGCAAGCGGTAGAGGCTGACTTTTTAAATCACGCAGAGGGTTGTTGGAGGAGTCTAGAACTCACTACCAGAAAGGGTAATTGAGTCAAAGGTTTTTTGTAACACTTTAAGTTGTACTTAATGTCCAATTGTATTGCCATAGACTCCAAGGTTATAGGTCAAAAGCTGCAAATGAATTAACGCAGTCAGATCTTTGTTGTTCAGTACTGATACAATGAGCCGAACAGCCTCTTTCAATGCTGTAAGCATTGAAGTCTGACAGTGTAATCGAATAAAAATGATATTGAACTAAACAGTATTAGGTCAAAGGAGTAGATTTTACACAGGAACTTAAGGGAAAACATGGAAAAACAAAGGAGCTTTGGTAAACGAAGAGTGTGATTTGGATTTAAAACTGATGAAGGCATGGTTTTTCAATAGTAAGGGGAAGGGAATGGGGTTACATAAGAAACCAGAACTAAAGAAATGTGGAGTTCGGGATGGTTTGTAGGACTAGAGGTAGCTGAATTTGATTAGGAGGGCTTGGAGTGATGAATGTTTAATTGGAGCAAATTATAGCTCACCCAGAATTGTATATCAAATAAATAGACCAACATCAGAGGCAGTGGAGGATTTGATAAGAAATAGGTGGTATTCAGGAGATCCTAACTTTCTTTTTGCAACATGTTAAGACTTGGTGTACCCAGAACCAGATTATGCTTTACTCAATGTCTGGAGAGGTATTAATTGTGAGCGACTATTTCCAAAATATGAAAAATTTTCACGTTAAATGAAGTGACTGAGATACTTGGAAGTTTTGATTGTGACTCCAAAGAAAATTTGCAATATTGTTAACAGTGGAAAAAAGAACAAAACAGGACAAGATTAAAAATCAATTTAGTAGGTGATGAGGCAATTCTTAAAAAGCAAATTCTTGTGAATTAATAGGTATAAACCAGAGCAAAGAAAGAACCAAAAGAAGTTACTTTGCTCAAATTTCAATCAGTTTATGACCGAAAAGAGAAAAAAAACAAAAAGGTACTTAATATCTGTCAGTTGGACAGAGGTGAGCAAGAGCTGCCTTCGGTAAATTTTGGACAAAGGCCTTTCAAGCATAATGTTAACAGTAGCAGCACAAAGTTGTATTACTGCCAAACTCAACAGCACATCAAGCACCAAAGGGATCCTTCATAAATTAATCATAAAAGCCAGGTCATATCTGTCAGTGTATTGTCTTATATTTTTAATGATTTTTGTGAAATAGACTTGATCTTTCTGGATATATTTGAAACTCAAATATAAAGACTTATACACGAATTAAAATTTTTGAATTAGGTACAAAGGAAGACGGATTGAGGATCAAATCACCAAAAGCTAGTCAGATATTCAGGTGAAGGTTATGTTAAAAAGAGTGATTATAAACTTAGAACTCAGTCCAGAGGAGAGACAATACAGAAATGACCAGTCAATTTCTCAAGTTCTCAAAAAGTAACTACAGTCTAATTATATATACCTATTATTAAATAGATAAAAAGCACCACCTGACGAAAAAATAGCAGAAACATCTATCAAGCTGATTCAATCCATCATATAAAGCATTGCTAAAAGTGCTTACACAATATTGGCAAAGTTGCACACTTAAATTTACAGCATACAACAACCATTTGCTAAGTTTAAACCATCTTATAAAACACATGTATTGTCAAACTAAAAATCATGCTGAAGAGTTAAGTATTATGCTAAAGGGAACTCAGTTAAGGATGACAAACTGCAATGTTGCTAAGATTATTTCGTATGAATTTCAATCTTGTCAGTGTAATTTTGAACCCATGTTGTTAAACTCGTGATGACGATGATTCGGACAACCATATCATTTTCGCACTTAACAGAGTTTGGAGACACTGTTAGAGATAAAGGTTTGTATCATAATTCCTTTTACGGTCACTGGCGGAGTTAACTACAGCATCTTGTTCAATTTTTAAAATTTAATTGGTGACAGGGTATACTTCATCAATATAATGAATTGTGTTGATCTCAATTGATCTGTTATGGCATTTCATGTTGGGAGTGAAAATCAAGTTCAGTTTGTAGATGAATTACGGAGAAGATTGTCCCAAAGCACACAGAAGCAAAGTATGTGAAAGTCTTCAATTCTGCCCTAATAACATTATAAATTTGAAGAAATTTGAATAAATTTTTGCCAGTGGAGAGCATGTGTATTATGTAAGATCATTAGAAATACTGGCCAAATGGTTCATCCAGCCTGTTTTATCATATGATTACAGCAGATCTAACTGCGGCCTTAACATCCACTTCGTGGCTACATTCCATTGTCTTGAATTTCTCTATCTGTAAAAATCGAACACACCTTTGAATGCATTGAGTGACAGTCTCCATTGCTCACTGAGGAAAACAACTCCAAGGACTTTAAAGCTTTAATGAAGAAACTCCTTCTGTATCAATTTTGAATGGAAACCTCTAATATTTAAATTGTGCCCTCCAATTCTAGACTTCGAGAAGAGAACTATCCTTCCAGCATCTGCTCCAGTAAAGACCCCAGAATTTTATACATTTCAGAAAGATTATCCCTCATTCTTCTAAACACCAGTTGGGCATCCCCAGCTGGCCTAATCTTTCCTTCTAAGTCAAATCTTTCATTGCAGGAATCAGTCTGGTGAAGACTCTCTGGACTGCTTCCAAAGCAAGTATTTCCTTCCTTCCTTACACGAGGAGACCAAAACAGTACATAATACTCCAGATGTGGTCTCAAATGTTTTGCGGAGCTGCAGCAAGACTTTGCTGCATGCAGTAAAGGACAACATATCATTTGTCTTTTTGTAATTCAAGTGTAAGAACACGCTTTCCTACTTTTCCTGTCAAATGGGCAACCTCAAACTTTCTCAAATTACTTTATTTGCTAACTTTTGGCACTTAACCTATCAATTCTTTTGCAGACTCTTTGTATTTTCCTTATAACTTATTTCCCCCAAGTTATTTTTGTCTCATCAAGAAAGTTGCCTACAATACAATCAATCCTTTCATCGAAGTCATTTATACACACATTCTAAGTACTTGAGGTCCTACAAATTTGCTAACTTAAAAATGACCCATTTATCCTAATTACCTCTTTGGGATAATCCACCACACTCATGATCTCTTACTTTGTGAGGTAATCTTTTATCTGGCAACCTAATGAATGTTTTGAAAATTCAAAACATACACCTCTACCAGTTCCCCTTCATTCCATCCTGAGAGAACTGTGCTAGATTTGTCAAACATGTATTGGCTTTTACAAAATAATGACTAGTTGTTTTATGCATTTTAAAAACACCACACAAATGTAAGGAAGAGGTGAATTTTCAAATATTTGACAGTATGTTAGATTTTCCAGTTAATTTTCTTTATTCTGTTGTGTCCTTGGGTTTCAAGATTTGAGTATCTAATTTTAGCACAGATGAGAACCTCAATTTCCAGACAATCATTTTTATTTGGTGTAAATGGAAATTCTAAATTTTTTAAAATAAGAATTTCCACTTAATTTGTTAAATCTAGGAACATAATCTGGAGTACGAAGTTCATTTACTCACCTGCACACTGTTGGCTTTGCAGTTGTTGAGAATTGCATGGTGAAGATGGCCGAGGGAACTGCATCTGATCTGTTCCTGGAGGCTGCAGATAACCTACTGATGAACTTTAAAGAGAAACAATGCTTACTATGTGTTTAAACTATCTGGATTTAGATCAGAAGTACGAGCTCCACTCTCGGTAAAATCAATAAAAAATAGCTACTTTTTGCAGGTCTTTTAAATGCTGAGAGTAATCATTTTCCACTTTGATCACTTGCAATCTATTTCAACAGAAATGGAATGAAATACACAGGGCGTCTTTGGAGTTACAACTGTAGCCAACTAGTCATGGTACAGATGTCTTGGAGCTGACAATTGTCAAAAGCAGCTTGTCTAAAGTGAAAAATGCAGATCAAAACAAGGCAGGAGTAAAAATCTGCAGGATCTCATTGCTAACAGCATATTTAAATTTGATGAAGCTAATGGGCAAACCCAAAACATGGTATTTTACAAACAAAAATCTAAAACTTTTATATAAATAAAAGCATGACAGCAACCATACTCCTTGTATAAAATGGTCAGAAATCATGGCAGTGAAATCATTTCCAGGCTGTTAGAGCTGTTCAAGTGAGGAGTGGGATTTAAGTTGGAATTTCAATTGGAATTTCAACACAGAAGGTTTTCAGTAAGTGATCAGAAGTTCAAAAAGCCTTGCTCAGAGCCAACTTTCAGTCTATGTTGAAACATGAGAGACAAAAGAAGACACTATTCAAGTCCTCATAAGTTGGAACACAACATGGCTTCTCGTTTTTCACATATTACAGGTATTAAGAAGAAACAGTGGTAACTTAAGATTCTAACAGGAAGGTAACGGTTCTTCGCCTTTTGTATCTACATGAAAGATAGCATCATGAACCCTAAGTAAATCACAACAAGTGCAGTGGAATCATAATACTTCAGTTTGCTGTTTTGTGCATTCAGTAGAAGGGCATTCAATTCAGTTCCTAAACGGGATACTTATAATGGGAGATTTCAACATGCAATAATCAGAGACAGCAATGGAAAAGTAGTGTGAAACTTGATTAAAAGCAATCAATGACAACAGGAACTCAAAACTCTAAAGAATTCATAAAGATATTACTTTTGTATGCTAATGGAATAGAAAAGGAAGGCAAAGTTTTGCTCTTTCAAAAAAAAATCTGATCAAACTGATGTGGGCATGACTGGCTCGGTCGGTGTTTATTCCACACTGCTGCGGACAATGTTGTGGTGAGCTGCCATCTTGAACCAACGCTGTCCTTGGCATGTAGGGGCACCCAAACAGCTATTTGTTAGGGAATTGTAGGATTTGACCCAGTAGCACTGGAGGAACAAGCTTAATAGTTCGACCTCAGGATAGTGGATGGCTTGGAGAAGACCTTGAAGACTTTGATACTCAGAACATTTGTTGCCCTTGTACTTCTGGGTGGCAGCAGACTTATCTTGAAAAAGTGAAAAGTTGGAGGAGCCTGGATGAGTTAGAACATAGAACATAGAACAGTACAGCACAGAACAGGCCCTTCAGCCCACAATGTTGTGCCGACCATTGATCCTCATGTATGCACCCTCAAATTTCTGTGACCATATACATGTCCAGCAGTCTCTTAAATGACCCCAATGACCTTGCTTCCACAACTGCTGCTGGCAACGCATTCCATGCTCTCACAACTCTCTGCGTAAAGAACCTGCCTCTGACATCCCCTCTATACTTTCCACCAACCAGCTTAAAACTATGACCCCTCGTGCTAGCCATTTCTGCCCTGGGAAATAGTCTCTGGCAATCAACTCTATCTATGCCTCTCATTATCTTGTATACCTCAATTAGGTCCCCTCTCCTCCTCCTTTTCTCCAATGAAAAGAGACCGAGCTCAGTCAACCTCTCTTCATAATATAAGCCCTCCAGTCCAGGCAGCATCCTGGTAAACCTCCTCTGAACCCTCACCAAAGCATCCACATCTTTCCTATTAATAGGGCGCCCAGAACTGGACGCAGTATTCCAAGTGCGGTCTAACCAAAGTTTTATAGAGCTGCAACAAGATCTCACGACTCTTAAACTCAATCCCCCTGTTAATGAAAGCCAAAACACCATATGCTTTCTTAACAACCCTGTCTACTTGGGTAGCCATTTTAAGGGATCTATGTATCAGCACACCAAGATCCCTCTGTTCCTCCACGCTGCCAAGAATCCTATCGTTAATCCTGTACTCAGCTTTCAAATTCGACCTTCCAAAATGCATCACCTCGCATTTATCCAGGTTGAACTCCAGGTTGCACCATACCTTGTAGAGATGGCACACACAATTACTGTGCAATGGTAGAGAAAGGAGTGAATGCTGAAGATGAAGGTGGTGGATGGAAGGTCAATCACATGAGCTACTTTGTACTGCATAGTCATTTTTCTTTATTGCTGCCTGGAGGAGTACAGCTCCCACAAGAGTACAATACTTCATCAAACTGCTGATTTATACGTTGAAGATGGGAAACAGTCAGTGGGGAGCCAAGTGTCGAGTTACTCGCAGTAGTATTCTGAACTCCTCTTGTAGATACTGTGGCTACGCGATAGGTCGAGTCCAGGTTTAGGTCAACGGTAACTCCAAAACGTCGGAAACGTGGAATTTAGCAGTGACAATGCCATTGAGCATCAAGAAGTGATGGTTAGATTCTCTATTGTTGGAAATATTATTGCCTGATGGCTGTGGGGCACAAATGCTACTTGCCACTTAGCCCAAGTCTTGAGCGTTGTATAGATATTGCTGCACATGGGTACACAGACTGCTTCAGTGAACTTGTGGCATTAAACCATATGCAATCATCATGGAACAAGGTAAGCAATGAAGAAGCAGCTGATGATTGGGCATACGACACTATTCAAATGAATTCCTGCAGTAACGTCCTGGGGCTTAGGTGACTGACCACCAACAACCATGACCAGTGGAGGGATTTTCCCCACTTTACATTGACAGCAGTTTTGCTAGGGATCCTTGATGCTAAAGTTGCTTGAATGTGGCCTTGATAGAAGGCCAGTGTCTTTCACCTCACTTCTGCAGTTCAGCACTTGTGTCCATGTTTGGACCAAGGCTGCTATGAGGTTGGGAGTTGAGCAGCTCTAGACCTAACAGAGGTCATTTCTAAATGTATTTGGTACCTGCTACTTGGTAGCACTATTCACCATCCGTTTCATCACTTTCCTGATCGGGTGGCAATAGGCCAAGTTGAATTTGTGCTGCATTCTAAACTTAGGGCATATCTGGACAATCTTCCATAGTCAGATGGATGTAAACGTTGTAAATGTACTAGCACAACTTCGCTAGCAGTGCACCAGGTTCTGGCACACAAGTCTTCAGTAATATTGTTACAATGTGACATCACTCAACACTTGCAATATCCAGCATTTTCAGCTGTTCCTCGACATGGCATGCAGTTAACTGAATTGACTGAAGACTAGCATCTACGATACTGAGGAGCTGTGGAGGAAGCCGGAGATGGACAATCAAATTGGTACTTCTGGTTGAAGACTGCCACAATACTTCAGCTTCGTCTTTACACTAATATACTTTACTCCCATATCATTCAGAATGGGAATACTGTGGGCCTTTACCTCCCGTTAGTCGTTGAATTGTCTACCAGCAATTGTAACTAGCTGTGACAAACTGCAGAGAGGAGGTCTGATTTGTTGGCTGGGGGATTGCTTCAGCTGTCTACTGCATTGCAAACAGTAGAAGTATGATGCAAATCGACTGATGTTGCAACTTCATTGGAACCTTTGTGTAGTATGGGATGCAGTAAACCTAAAAGTTTGTTGTTACTAAAATGATAACAAAACACTGAGCAAGGGAAATGAAGCAAATATAAGAGCTAAATGAAATTAAATTTCAACACATGTCCAACATTTTCATCACCCAAAACTTGAACTTAACATTCCTCAAAATTCTTAAGATTAGGACTGAACTATTGTTGATAAAACACAAAGTCAGATATAGTTCGGAATGAAAAGAAAAAAAAACATTTCATAAAGTAACAAAGTGGACAGTTTAAAACATTGCACCAAAGACACTGACCTGATACTATTTTGTTGAGGCGGTGGGATAACACTGTAATAAACTGGCATTCCTGCAGAAGGTAAAGGCCCTTGGTTTGAATGACTTGGAATTAGAATTGGCTGATGATAAGACTGTTGACCGACTCCTTGAGAGCCTGGAGTTAATGATATCTAAATTTTAAACACAAGGCGTTAGATAACTTGTAGCTTTTTGGACAGCGTTGAAGCAAAAAAACCAAAAAAGTTATTCAAGTATCAATTAATACATCGGTTTTTTTAGGCTTTTTAACATGTTAGCGAACAGTCTATTGGATAACATGCAGGATCAGAACAAGTGGCAAGTTCTAATTTTTTTTAAACCACATATCAGGCAACGAACAGCATACATACTCACATTTTCTTGATATCGAGCAACATTATCACTGATGGATTTACCAGAAAATCAAAATCTTAAGGATCACAACTGACAACAAAATTAACTAAACAAGACACGATAATAATGTTGGCTTCTTGAACAGATCGGAGATAATGTAATCTGACAAAAGTGGCTCATCCCTTATTCTTTAAAGGCTATCAACACATCATAAACTGAGTATTCTTGAATTCCCTTTCTTGGACTGCTGCAATTCCATCAACATCGAGGAGCTTTACACTATTCCTGACAAAATAGCCTGCTTGGTGAGCACTCCATTTCAATGGTTTCAAACACCTTTCATCATTGATCAATATGCTCTAACTAAACATGCACAACTGACACTGTTCTTGCATAACATTGCCGAGACATATTTAGGAGCATTCTCCAAGAAAATCCACACCACCCTGATTTATATAAAAAGGTCACAAACACAAAATCCTGGAACTTTTTGCTTCCTAGCACTGTGGGAATACCTTCAGTGTATGGACTGCATGATTTCAAACAAAAAGCTCATGACCACATTTAGGTGGGAACCTAGTGGTGCTGCACTGCCAGTGTCATACTCATAAGAAAATTGATATTTAAAATCTTTTCAATTTCAGTATTAAACAGCTTAATTGCAAAGTGACTGAACTGTTCCAAACAACCCAAATTTAGGAAAAACACCAGACATAGGCAGCGGTAATGGTGTCACAGGTTCTTCATCCTACAATGTGATCACAAGCACGCAGTGACTTTGGGGAAGCTAGCAAACTGATGAGAAGTTATTCCCAATAAACTGCTATCAGGTTATGTTACTGGAGCCACTAGGATGGAATACATTAAGTTACATGTCAGTAACACAACTGATTGCATTTTAAACCAAAGATTAAACTTCCTTCATTAAAACAACTAGTTGAGGCCAGGGGCATGTCTTTGTAATTTGACCAAAAAGCCCGATATTTATCATTCCCTTCAAACTTTACTATTTCTTGAAGTGGATTCCCAGAGAAGTAGGAAAAAAAAATCACTTAAAAAGTGACATACCTGATAGGATTGCATTGAAGGATACTGGACCATCATGCTTTGCATCTGATTGCCCATATTGCTATGTTGGCCACTCACAACATTTTGATTTTGAGGCTGAACACTAACCAAGCCCTGGTAGCTCTGCTGTTGACTCGACAATACTGTTTGAAAGCCTGCAACAACATAATTACAAATTTATAAATTTAGTTGATTTCTTCCAATAAGTGGATATGGCCCAAACGATATGAAAGGACATATAATGCCTTGGAACATAAGCATTGATAAAATGACGTTACAAGAAAATCCTGTGAAGTTCAAATTCTATTTGATAATATGCAAATTTTCAAAATGATGGATCTTTTTATTTAATTCTGCATTACATCATGTGGTACCTTCAAATTACACTTCTTTCTCAAATCACATTGTCTTATTTAAAATCAAAACATCCAGATCACACTTTATTCAAAATAATCTGGCCACTTTCATATTAAAGAGAATGTGCAGCAGAAATATGCCATTTTAGTAAAAATAAGAATTCTTACTATTTATACTTTTATTCAGTCTTGTGGATTTTAGTAGACTTTTACTTAACAAAGCAGAATTGAATCTCCTTTCAATGCGTGTTAAGTCACCTGCACTAATATTTCATCTAATTCTTGCTAATTTTGCTTCTCTCATGCCTTGCTCACAGTTGTGATTCATCCAGGTCTGCATTACAGACAAGCAGCTTGACAGCACAGATGGGCAAAGAGAGTAGATAAATAATTTTCAATGTTGTATGTCACGTGTAAGAACTGCAGATTCATTTATGGGTAAACCAGATGATATTTTCAAATCAACCAGTTTAAAAGATATTATCACACACCTCTGGAGTAAATGGGAGTTGAACTAGACGTCATAGCTCAGAAGTAGGGACATTACCACTGCACCACAATTAGCCCTATAAAACTTGAAACGGAGTTCTGGATTACTCGTTAAGTGACATTACCACCCCTAATGGTGAGCGAAACATCTCCACAGTTGAAGCAGTACAGGTGACGCTCATTGGAATTTGTTTTTAAGAGTTAAGTCCTGGGGTTCTTGTGGTGCCGAGAGACCCAAGTTCGAGTCACATCAGCTCTAGACATGTGTAATGACATTTCTGAACATGGCTATTAGGAGATTGATATCTAAAAATACAAATAACTGGTTTTGTGTCCTTGAAGAGGCAGCATGCAGTTTCCACCAATATTCTTGGGGTTTTTAGAAAATGGGGACCACAAGGGTAGAGTACCTTATTTCCTCATCTAACTCAATTATGGATTAATTGCCTCCTTTTCACTTTGCCTTTTCCATCGTTAATGGTATTGTATTGACCCTACCAGGTTTTGCATGTAAATTGATTACTTGGAAACATCAATAATTTTGTTGTGGCAGATAAGTTAAAAAATATCACTGGTGAATTAGCTGTGGAAAAAGTGCCAGTTGTACGTAATAACACTTCTGGACATTAAAAACAGAAAAGCTTCTTATTGAAAAAAAGAAGTGTTCAGTTATGCATGAAAGCAATTTATTTTAAAAGCTGCTGGCTCTTGTGGAGCAGTGGTAGTATCCATGTCTGAGTCAGGACGCCTGAGTTCAAGTCCCACTTGCTCCAAAAGGGTGTAATAACATTTTGGAACATGGTGATGAGAAATTTGAAGACAGGGCTGGGTTTTGCCACCAGCAATGTTCATTTGCTCAGTTCATTAGTTAGGGGATTCAATAGTAGGTCCACCACAAAAAAAACTGTTTTAGGGCTCTTGTGGCACAGTGGAAGTGTCCCTGCCTCTCACCCACAAAGTCCTGGTTCAAGTCTCATCTGTGCCAGAGATGTCATCTCATGTTTGAACAGGTTGCTTAAAGTAACCGAGAGCTGAGTTATTAGGAGAGCTCTAGTGGTGCAGTGGTGCCTCTGTCTGTTGCTGATCCAGAAAGCTTAAGTTCAAGTCCCAACTGCTTCAGAGATGTCAAAACATGACTGAACAGGTTGAATATAACTAAAATGCTGATGAATTAGAAAATATATCGTTTGTATCCCACAGAAGTAAATATATTATCACTATTCCAAGGTGATAATTCAACATCAGCTTATAAACCCAAGAATAAATTTTACATATGATTTTTAAAAAGTGACCAAATTTACAAACTATGTTAGAGAATACAAAATACCGAATAAATTATTTCAGCATTTAAATGAATTAAATTTTTAAAAATCCCATCATACCTTGAGACTTTTCAACCATTTAGTAAAATCTTAAGCCAACAGGCATAAGTAAACAGCATTATTTTACAATCAACCTGCTCAGAAATGTTATTACACATCTCTGGAGCAGGTGGGACTTGAACATGAGTCTCCTGGGACAGAGGCAAGGATACTACCACTTTGTGAGAAGAGTGTATTACATAAACTACACTGAATTCTCTGTTAAGCAGGAACACACAAGAACAATATTAAATTTTAAGCAAAATGCTCAATGGCCAAATTACATGGAAGATGCTCTCAGTGACAACCAGATAAAGTTCAAGCGAAAGGTGGCAAGTGACTGCAGCGTGACCATGTGCAATTTTCAATTATTTCAACACTACACAGCAAATCACCAACATCCCCTGAATACTGCAAAGCAGGGCAGGGTAAATGGATGATACAGAATATTTCTTCAGGATTACAAGCATCATTCCATTTTTAGATGATTTTATTCATTTCCCATCACCAAAATGGAGAAATAACAGGAGTATTTGGTACCAAAGACAATTCAATAGGAGTTAAAGAAATTTTCTACAATCCTATTTTAAGCAGAAAATACATTTAATTTCTTACAGTTTACAAGAAACCAAATCAGAGTACAATCCCACTTTTTTAAAAAATCAAATTATATTAATCTTCAGATTCACAGATTTTCATTTAAGTAACATGCTATTCAGGCATTTCGGAAAAAATACAGGTTCCAAGATCTGTTTCATCATATTTCATTTTGATTTTGTAAATCATCAAACTGGACATGTCCCCCGTGGTTTATGAAGCAGCTGAAAAAGAGACCGGTTCACTGTGAGAAATCTAGCACTCTCAGACAGTACTCCGGCCTCGTATTCAACAGCTCGTGGAATACTGATGATAAATTCACATTCAACATCCTTCAAACATTTGCCAGAGTGGAGACCAACAAGTTGACAAGTTCAAAGAAAATCATTCAGCACCTCTGATTTTCACAAAATGGTTTAATTTTGTTTCTTTTTGGACAATAATAAATGTGACCAACAGCATAATTCTGTAACCTCCTCTGTTCTTCAGGAGACATTTCCAAGGACTTTAAGATGATCAATTGAATGAAAAATTTAAGTGATCAGATTCAAAAACAGATGTGAAAACAAGAAAGAAAATGAGCACAAACAGAAACCAACCTGTTTGCTGGGCAGTTTGTGACAATGGCTGGTTCTGCTGAGTGTTGTAATGGATAGGGGCTACAGGTCGATACTGTTGATTAGAATGGGGGTACTGACCTGGAGCACAGTAACAACTAGACAGCTGAAAAAGGAAAAGAAAAACAGTTCTTAAAGAGGATTGTTGCTATGAAACATGAGCTAAAAAGGTTTTTTTTTAAAAATCAACACAATAAGCAATCATCTCATTCGCACCAAAATTTGTTACAAGAGCACTGCTCATTTAAATACACCATCAATATATTGTGGGCATTGTACTTAAGTACTGTCCCCTTAACCAGTTATTCAATCCCCTTTAAGGACCCCAAAAGATTATACATCTGTATAATCATTTTGTATATGGGCCTTTTTCATATATTATTATTAGAAGTATCAGTGTACAGTTTACCAAGGCAACGTGACGCAACATGAATGCTTGGTACCCAGTTTTGCAATGTAAGCTTCTGCTTTCAGTTCAACTCATCTTCTCTCAAAATTCTTCTGTATTTTACACAAATCAGTTTGTTGTGGATGCAAAGCAATCTAAGAAGAGTACTCCAGTGCATTTTATAAACCATACAACAGGTGACCTCTGAAGGATTAGGCTAGTGTTAGCACCATTTCACTTCAGAATGAGCAGTCAGTCATTAATGGCGCATCTGGCCCTAAGACCGTTATCAACACTCCCTATAAACTGTACACTCAACCATCTGGAATACTTTGCACACTGAAGTAGACATTTTGATCACACCAGCAAAGTTGGGCAGTGTTGACATGTTAGATATTGGCCTATATTAAGAGCAAAAACCAGTGATTGAAGGAACAAGGAGGCTTGAGTGAGATAGATTGGGAAGTGTCTTGACACATGGGACAGGCAGGGAGAAAGGTGAGCAATGAAAAGTCTAACAAGATCTCAGTTCATTGGAGACAGAAGGTAGGCAATGCATTAATGAGGCCTGAGAGAGGTGATCTTTAAAAGAAAGGCATGTTGGAGCCAGTGAGGGGTGGATGGCACATGGCACATGACACATTTGAGTGTTAAGAAAAATGGTGAGAAGGAAAAGGTTTCCCTCAAAGATACATGGTGCATGTCAAGCTGCAATTTATAATGGACTGTGCATCAAAATAAATAGACTGCCTGCAATTTCTGGAAGTTCAGTGACTTTCAAAATGGTCACTGATAAAGTAGTAGTGCTCTAAAAAGCCTATATCCCAGCCAATACAACAAAAAGGAAGGAATACTGTGCATTATGCGCTGTCCAAACGGTTGATGAGACAATCATAAGAATCACACTTTGTAATAAAGAGAATTAATGCCACGAGGAGCCAACGGTGTATTGCTGGACTACTAATCTTTGGCAGAAGATGGGACAGGATTATTTTTGGAACAATCTAGAACTAAAACATCTAATTATGACCATGAAAACATTGTCAATAATGGTAAAGGGCCATCTGGTTTACCAATACCATTGAAACACAAACGCAGAAGATAGAAGCAGGGGCAGGTGGTCATTTGGGCCATCTAGCCTACTGCACCGTTCTTCGCAATCATGGAGATCGTCCAACTCAGTGGCCTAATCCTGCTTTCTCCCCTTAACCTTTGATCTTATTCACCCTAACAGCTATATGTAGCTGCCTCTTGAACACATTCAATGCCTTGGCATCAGCTACTTCCTGTGGTACCACTTTTGGGTGACGAAATGTCTCATCTCCATTCTAAATGGTGTACCGCAAATCCACAGACCTAGACCTCCAGGTCGGGACACACATCATCGGGAACATCCTCCCCATATCTATCCTATCAAGACCTGTTATAATGTTAAGTCTCTAGGAGATTACCCCTGCAATTGTCTCAACTCCAGCAAAAACAATCCTAACATAGTCAATTTCTCCTCGTATGTCAGTTTTGCCATCCCCAGAATCAGCCTGGCAAACGTTCATTGCACTCCATGGACAAGAGAATCCTTCATTAGAAAAGATGATCAAAACTGCATACAATATTCTAGGTGTGGCCTCACCAAGGCCCTGTATAACTGCAACAATTCTTCCCTGCTCCTGTACTTGAAACTTCTTGCAATGAAGGCCAACATACCATTTACCTTCTTTGTTGCCTGCAGCACCTACATACTGACCTCGAGAGACTGGTCGAACAAAATCTGCCATCCTAGTCTCGATAAGCCTAAATGTGACTCTGGATCCACAGCAAAGTGGTTAACTCTTAAATGTACTCTGAAATGGCACCTCAGTTGTATTAAACTGATGAAAATGTCTCAAATCGAGCAATGACATATGATGGAGCACATTGCAGCAACCTTGGCACCGAAACAAAAGCACACTTAGCCCTGTCAACCCTGAAAAGTCCTACTTACCAACTTATGGCTTCGAGAGACAAAGTTAGCTGGCAAACCTGTCTCACGGAATAGTCATACTCACTGAATCATACCTTATAGACAGATAGCAGGAAGATTGTGTATGCGTGGGTCTTGCCTCGCCGGCAAAATAAAAGGCAAAAGACAGAGTGAACAACAAAGTAAAATACAATTAGGAAGCAGCTGTCCTTCATGTACTGAACATTGGCTCCAGAAGCCAGGCTGCCTTATGGCATTAAGTCAAACATGGGCAAAGAAATTGCCTTCTTATCACCACTGAGCACCTCCGCCAACCACCAATGAATCCATACTCCTCCATATTGAATGCTTTTGCACAAAGCACAGAGGAGGGAAAGGTCCGCAGAATGTCATCTGGATGAGGTCAACGTACATAACCAAGAGTGGCTCAGCAACATGCCTACTAAGCCTTAAAGGATACCACTGCTAAATTGGATCTGAGGCAGGCGGCAACAGAACTAACAAAGAAACTGGAAGCAGAGTACACCACATGTCTCTGTGCCTGCTCTACCATTCAGTATGATCATGGCTGTAACAACAGGGGGACAAAAAGTCCACATTATTTCTACATCACAAGCGTGTTTGCCACAGAGGCATTGGCCCATGACAGTACTGATCATACAGTCCTTGTGGAGATATAAGTTCCTTCTTCACAAGCAGTACATGCTTCATAGTGTTGTGTGGCTCTACCAGCACCTTAAATGTGATTGATTTCAAAGAGATCTACTAACTCGAGTCTGGACATCTCTGGGTGCTGTATGCCAACTACAGCAACAGAATTGGATTCAACCACAAATCTGGAACCTCATGGCCTAGTTAAACACAGTCAGGAGGTAACCCTGGTAAAACAGGATGCAGGAGGTCATACCTGAAAATGAGGTATCAATCTAGTAAGCTACAAAACAGGGTTACTTGTGTGTTAGTCAGCATAAGCAGCAAGTGATAGACAGGGCTAGACAATTTGACAACCAACTGGTCAGAACTAAGGTCTGCAGTCTTGCCACTGCCAATTATGAAGAGTAGATAATTCAACAATTCACTGGGGCAGGAGGGTCCACAAACAGCCCAATTTTCAATGACGCACGAGCCCAGCACATCAGTGCAAAAAGACAACACTGAAGCACATGAAACGATCTCCAGCCAGTTGTGGCAAGTGGACTACCTCCTCCTGAGGCGCCAAGTATCACAGATGCCAGATCCTGAGATATCAAGAAACGGTTAAAGACACTGGATACTGAAAGGCTACGGGCCCTGACAATAATCTGGTATTTGTACTGAAGACTTGCGTTCCATAACTTGCTGGACCCCTAGTCAAGCTGCCCCAGTACAGGTATCTACCAAACAATGTGGTAAATTGCTTAGATATGTTCAGTATACAAAAAAGGTCAAATTCAACTGACCAATTACCATCCCAGTAGGTGACTCTCCACATCATCAGTAAAGTGATTGAAAGGGTTATAACAGTGCTTTCACAGGGCACCTGCTCACAGATGCTTAGTTAAACTTTCTCCAGGGCTACTGAGCTCCTGACCTAAGCTCAGAATTGGGCTGAAAAGTGGCAAGTATCATTCCGCATAAGAGCTAGACAATGGCTATCTCCACCATCTGAGATTGTAACCATCTCTCCCAAACTCAAATGTCATTGCCATCAATATCAATGCATTACCAATGGTAATGACCAGAAAGTAAACTGGATGAGCTATGTGGAGAAGTTGCTTCCCTTTGTGGAACAGTCTATGACTGGAGGGCATAATCTCAAGTTTAAAGGGCTGCTCACTGAACCAGAGTTGAAGAATTCTTTTTCTTTCAAAGGGGAATGAATCGGTGGCATGTTTTTGAATGCAGAGGGTGGTAACGACTGGGTCATCAAGAATATTTAGGGCCGAGATTAAAAATCTGTCAATTACTAAGGGGATCAAAGCAAACCTACGGCTTGTCTTATAAATATGGTACCAGGTCACAAGCAAGGAGTACAGCAGGAACTCACCTCCTGATTTCCCAAAGCCTGTCTATCGCCTACAATGCGTAATTCAGGACCTCGATGGAATACTTCTCACTTGCCTGGACAAATGTAACTACACCAAGCCTCAAGAGGCAGCCATGATTGGTAGTACAGCCTCGAAACTTTCAGTCCCTCCATACCAACACACAGCGGCAGAAGCTGGTATTATCTACAAGCATCCCACAACTCTTCATGGCTGCCTTCCACAGCACTTGCGAAACCCACAACCGATTTCATCTGGAAGGACGAGGGCAGCAGATACATGGAGTTGATTGCCTTCTTGAACCAGGAATATATTGTCATTCCTTTCAGTGTTGCTAGGTCAAAATATTGGAATTCCCTCCACAATAGTACTGTGGATGTATCTACATTAACGGACTGCAGCGGTTCCAGAAAGCTGAAACACCATCTTTTCAAGGCTACAAGAGATGAGCAATAAAAATGTTGGCCCAGCCAGTGAAGTGGATTTCAGAGTGGTAGGTCTGAGTCAACGCTTTGGTTGGGTTTAGTTAAGTTTAGCAAGAGCTGCCATATTTATTATGATCTTATAAAAAGTGTCCTTTTCAAATCACACAGGGTCTTACACTGCATTGCCTCCTGCTACTTCATAATAGGAACCAATCATCTGCAGGAAATTTATTTATCTTGCAAATTCAAATCCTCCAAACCAAATGACAGCATTCCATTCACAGTTTTTAAGACCATTAGCAAGCCAATCATTCAGTAAAGGAGACAGTACTTGGTAATGTGCAATGTAAGTCACTTTACAAGCGTAAGAGGGATTTCTACGGAGGTTTCCGCTGTGGAGGCTGCCAGCACTGGTGCCTTGGCTTTGCTGAATCTGTTCAACATGGATGATTTTTGTCAATGTACTTCAAAGCTTGGTGCTCATAGATGAGGTCTGTAACAGGACATTTGTTCATTACTTCCTGTGCTTCCCATTCCTTGATGCAGAAGATATTTAATGGCACATTCTCTCAGGAAGGCTGCTCACCACACTGTGCTGAGATGGAAGGCAGACAGTAGGTACTTAGGTTGAACAAGTAATCACAGAGGTAAATCAAGTGTAGCATGATAATTTCAACTAGCTAATGGGTTTTTGATGTGTTGGGGAGTGATTCTTGAAACAAAAGGAAGACAACGGAGGAGCTCAGTTAGGATGCACATTGTTGTGTTTAATTGAAGCAGAAACTTGTGTAACTCGGAGAAGAATGGTTGTTGGAAGATCCGGGGTTTAGATGCTTTAAGAGAAATAGGGAGAGTGGAAAGAGAGGTGGGGGAGTGGCATTGCAAGTCAGGGCTAGTGTCGCAGCTACTGAAAGGCAGTTTGAGAATGATACGTCTCCAGAGTCAGTTTGGGTTGAGGTCAGGAACAAGAAAGGAGCAGTCACTTTGTTCGGGGTTTTTTTGTTTAAACAGACGCCCTAATAGTTGCAGAGAAGTAGAGCGGCGGATTGGGAGGCAGGTACTGGGAAGGTGCAGAAGTCACAGGGTGTTTTCAACTTTCCAAATATTGCTTGGAAACATTTTAGTTGTAATAGTTTAGATGGAGCAGATTTTGTCCAGTGCGTTCAGGAAGGATTCCTGACACAGATAGACCAACATGAGGAGAGGCCACTTTGGATTGGGTGCTTCGCAACAAACCGGGCCAAATGTCAGACCTGTTGGTAGGAAAGCATTTTGGCAGTAGCGATCATAACTGTTACTTTTACAATAGCCATGGAAAAGGATTTGTACATACAGCAGGGTAAGGTTTATAATTTGGGGAAGGGTAATTACAATTCTGTTAGGCAAGAACTGGGTAACATAAATTAGGAACAGATGCTGTCAGGGAAGAGCACTATTGAAATGTGGAGATTGTTTAAGCAATGCATACTGCACGTGCTCGATATGTTTGTCCCTAGCAGGCAGGGAAGACGCAGTCGAGTGTGGGAGCCATGGTTCTCGAGAGAGGGCGAATGACTGGTTAAGAGGAAGAAAGAGACATATGTAAGGTTTAGGAAAAGAGGAAAGAAAGCTCTAGAGGGATACAAGTTAGCCAGGAAGGAGCTGAAGAAAGGGCTTAGAAGAGCTACAAGGGGGCATGAGAAAACCTTGGCGGATAGGATCTTACACGTATGTACAGAACAAGAGAACAACCACACAAAGGGTAGAGCCAATCAACGATTGTTAAGCGAATTTGTGCAAGGAGCCTAAAGAGATAGGAGAGATCCTTAATCAATATTTTTCTTCTGTATTCACAACTGAGGGGGGCCTAGTTGTAGAGGAGAACAGTGTGAAACAGGCAGGTAGGTGAGGGGAGGTTGATGTTAGTAAAGATGATGTGCTAGGAATTTTGAGAAAGTTGAAGGTAGATAAGCCCCCCAGGCCTGATAGGATTTATCAAGGGTTCTGTGGGTAACGAGGGACAAGGTCGAAGAGCCTTTGGCGATGATCTTTTCATCCACACTGTCCACAGGTATAATGCCGGAAGATCGGAACAAGGCAAACATCATTCCATTGTTCAAAGAGAGGGAACAGGGATAACCCCGGAAATTACAGGTCAATTAGTATTCCATCAGTGGTGGGCAAATTATTGGAAAGGGCTCTAAGAGATAGGATTTATGATCCCTTGGAAAGGCACAGATTGATTTGTGACAGTCAGCATGGATTTGTGAGATCATGCCTCACAAGCCTTATTGAATTCTTTGAAGAGGTGAGCAAACACATGGACGGAGATAGAGCAGTGGTGGTGTACAAGGATTTAAGTAAGGTGTCTGATAATGTTCCTCATGATAGGCTCAAACAGAAGGTAAGGGGGCATGGGATAGGGGAAAATGTGGCAGATTGGATTCAGAATTGGCTGATCCTTAGAGGACAAAGGGTGGTAGTGGACATAAAATATTCAACATGGGGCTCAGTTACGAGTGGTGTACCACAAGGATCGGTTCTGGGTCCTCTTCTAATTGTGATTTTTGTAAATGATTTGGATGAAGGAGTGGAATGGTGGATTAGCAAGTTCGTGGATGATACAAAGGTGCGTCACGTTATGGACAGTGCAGAGGGCTGTTCTAGGTTACAAAGGGACATTGATAGAATGCAGAGCTGGGCTGAGAAGTGGCAGATGGAATTTAACCCTGAAAAAAGTGAGAGGCGATTCGTTTTGGAAGGACAAACTTGAAAGCAGAATACAGGGTTAACGGAGAGATTCTTGGCAGTGTGCAGGAGCAGTGGAATCTTGGGGTTCATGTGCACAGATCCCGGAGAGCTGCCACCCAGGTGGACAGAGTTGTTAAAAAGTTGTATGGTGTGTTAGCTTTCATTAGATGGATTGAGTTCAAGAGCCGTGAAGTTAAGCTCCAGCTATACAAAAGCCTGGTTTGCCACATATGGAGTATGGTGTCCAGTTCTGGTCACCTCATTACATGAAAGACGTGGAAGTGCTAGAAAAGGAGCAGAGGAGATTTGTTGTCTAGAATGGAGGGAAGGTCTTATGAGGAAAGGTTTGAGAGCGCATTTCTTTTTGGAAGGATGACAGGTGACTTGATAGAGGTGTACAAAATGATCAGAAGTACAGATAGAGTACACAGCCAGAGAGTTTTTCCTGGGGTGGAGGTAGCTTTTACTAGGAGACATAACTTTAAAGTGAAAGGAGGTAGATATCAGGGAGATGTCAGAGGTAGGTTCTTTACTCAGAGTGGTAGGGGCGTGGAATGCATTGCTGGAGAGGGTAGTGGAGTCGGCCTCATCAGGGGCCTTTCAGCAGCTATTAGATAGGCATATGGATGGTAGTATAAAGGTAACGTTAGACCTTAGGTTTAGGGTAAAAGTTCAGCACAACATTGTGGGCCGTAGGGCCTGTACTGTGCTGTACTTTTCTATGTTCTAAGGTATGTCTTTGTGCAAGATGACTTTTGCTAGACAGGTGTGCAGTTCAACTCTGGGGAGAATTAAAAAGTGTTGAGGTCTGGAGTATTGTGCCTGCAGTGGCTCATTTAGATCCAGCAAAAGTTTGGTTAGTTGTATTCATTAGAGTTCAGAAGGTTGAGGGGAGATCTAATAGAAACTTACAAGGTAATATATGGCTTAGAAAGGGTGGATGCTGGGAAGTTGTTTCCGTTAGGCGGGGAGACTAGGACCCATGGGTGCATCCTTAGATTTAGAGGGGGTAAATTTAAAATGGAAATGAGGAGACATTTCTTCAGCCAGAGTGTGGTGGGCTTGTGGAATTCATTGCGGAGTGCAGTGGAGGACGGGATGTTAGATGCCTTGAAGGCACAGATCGATAAATTCTTGATCTCACAAGGAATCAAGGGCTACGGGGAGAGTGCAGGGAAGTGGAGTTGAAATGCCCAGCCATGATTTGAATGGTGGAGTGGGCTTGATGGGCTGACTGGCCTTACTTCCACTCCTGTCTCTTATGGTCTTATGAACTGTTTCTGATTTTTACTGTTTTGCTCAGACATTCCTGAATACAGAAAGTCAATGTTGAATACCAGAATTATGGTAGATCTAAAGACACCAACAGTTCAAAATTTAGAAAAAAAAAACTATGATAAGAATACCTGAAGCAACTGTCTGTAATAAAAAGCATAAAACTTTATCTGTAGACAGTATGAAAATTTAAAATGCACAGTGAGTTCTACCATATGTTTAAGTTATTCTAAATTAGGAAGTAATTAAAGTAAATTAAATAAGCAGCACAAATAACTAAGTAAGGACAGGTGTTAAGCTGCAGCTGTGGAATGTGGAAACTTTGGATGCTAAAGCAATCCAGGACAAACAGATTTGCGCAAAGTGTGAGGATTTCTTTGAATGCCAGATCAGAATCATTGAACTGGAAACTGAACTGCAGACACTGTATAACACAAGGGAGAAATACCTGGACACCGTCTTTTCTAAGAAAAATCACACCTCTTGGAATAGGGTTGCATGTTTTTGCCAGCAGCGAGGAACAGGAAGATGTGACCATGACTGAGGAAGCAAAAAGGACGAGGTAGCTAGCAGTGGAGGAGCCTCAGAATGCAACTGCTTAACAGGTTTGAGGTGCCTTCAAACTCTGTAGACAAAAGCACACAGTCTGGAAAGTGAAAGAGTAGACTAGCTATAGCACCATAGTAAGGAAACCAATCAAGATGGGGGAACAAAAACGAATGTCACCCTCGTGGAGAACTGTATTGTGAAGGAGATTGACACTGTTCTCAGCACAATGAGTTTGAGTCCAGAAGGTTGTGTCACCTGTTTTGTGCCAACGTTGGGGACATGTGCTCACAGCTGGAGAAGAACTTGGAATGGATGAGAAAGGATCCATTTCTTCTGATCCATGTCATGCAAATAACAAGTGGGACAAGAAAACAGATTCTGCATAGTCAGCATTATGAGTTAGGCTCAAATCAAAAAAAGGACTTCTAAGCTAATAATTCTGGATTGTTACCCAAGTTCATGCAAATTGGCAGAGGGCAAATCAGATTACAGAGATGAATGTGTAGTTTAAAGACAGATGTTAGAGAAGTGGGTTTTGGTTCGTGGTGCACCAGTTTGGAGGAAAATGGGTACTGCACAGTTGGGACAGCGTACATGTTGAGATGGTGGTAGCGATGGCGACTTGATAGTCAGGGGCAGAGATGGGTGCTTCTGTGGTCAGGAGTGAGACTTCAGGATGGTGTATTGCTTCTGTGGTGTCAGGGTCCAGGGTGTCATTGAACAGGCACAGCACATTCTAAAAGGGGAGGATAAACATGCTTGAGGTTGCGGTCTGCATTAGTACTAATGACACAGGCAGGAAGAGAGATGAGGCCCTGCAAAGGGCATTTAAGGCAGTTAGGTACATAGTTGAAAAGCAGTAACTCAAGGCTTGCAATCTTACGATTAAATCCTGTGCCACATGCTAGCAGGGCCAGAAACAGAAAGATACAGTTGAAAGCAAGACTAAAGAACTGGTGTAGGAGGTAGGGCTTCAGATATTTGGATCATTGGGATCTCTTCCAAGGCAGGAGGAACCTGCCCTAGAAGGACAAATTTCACCTAAACTAGAGGGGCACCAATATCCTTGCAGGGTGTTTGTTTGTGCCAGTCAGGAGATTTTAAACTCGTGTGATGGGTCTGGTAACCAGAACTGGAGATCAGTACATGGAGTGATAGAGGAAGGGAAAGGGGCTAAATCAAGTAGGTCTAATTGGGAGAACAGGCAGGACGAGGTTAATGAATATGGCAGGACTCATGGGCTGAAGTGTATTTATTTTAATGCAACGAGTATAACAGGTAAGGCAGATGATCTTACCGCCTGGTTTACATAGGACTACGATGTTGTAGCCATTACAGAAACTTTGTTGGAGAAGGGCAGAAGCTTATGGTTCTTGAAGAACTGGCAGTTCAATGTTACGGGAATAAGATGTTTCAGGCATGGTAGGGATGTAAAAGCAGTGGAGGAGTTGCCTTACTGATTAAGGAGGAAACATCTTTCTACCCACATCTCCAGACAATTCTGTAATTCAGTGCTCTGGTAGATGAAGTTCATGTAAGCAAGCTGCTGACCAGCTTCATGTGCTGAACTGCAGGTTCAGCCAGTTAAACTCTAATAGCAGTTTCATTAACACAAAAGCTATCTCAATTACATTCCTACCTGCACTCAAATTGCTATTTTCAGCATGCATTTTTTAAAATTACACATACACAAAGAAACACTTCCTAGAAAGGCAAATAAAACTACACATAACATGTCCTTCTCAGTAGCCTGAAGACTGAAGCACGACTACAGGTATCCTTAATTGCTAATCAAATAGCACACCCAAGCCAATAGCTATCATCGGTAGATCTGAATACAAACTGCTTTGAAATGTTAATCACAATATCAAGTATCACATCAGTAAATTTAAAAGAAATCTAGAACTTCAATATCTTTTTGGAAACTCCTTTGGTTTATTCACTGAAGTTAACAGTGCATCAGCAAGGTAAAAATCAGAGCTCCTTGTGTCCAATAGCGTTTATCATAAATTGGGAATCACAGAATTTGCACAGTACGGAAGAAGGTCCTTTGGCCTATCATGTCCCCAGCCATCAAGTATCTTATTTATTCTAATCTCAACTTCCAGCACTTGGCCTGTAGCTTTGTGTGATAGGGCATTTCAACTGTTCATCTAAATACTTAGTCAATTCTTTTTGAGGGTTTCTGCCTCAAGGACCCTTTTTGACACCAAGTTCCAGATACTCACCACCATCCAGATGAAATACATATTTCTTCAAATCCCCTCCACCTGTTCTTTACCTTAAAACTGAGTCCTCAGGTGGGTCCCGCCACTCGGGAAAAGTTTCTCATCTATGCCCGTCATCCTTCTGTATACCTCAATCAGATTCCTCCTCAGCCTTCTTTGCTCTAAGGAAAACAACACCAGCCTAACCAGTCTTTTTTCAGAGCTGAACTGCTCCAGCCCATGCAATATCCCGGTTAATCGCCTCCACATCCTCTCGAATGCATCCACATTCTTCCTATAGAGTGGCAACCAGAAATGCTGTGTTCCAGCCTTGGCCTAACTAATATTACATAAAGCCCCATCAGGACTGTAAAATCTAAAGTTATCTTTTGTCAAAAATATTATCAGTTGCATCTGTGATATGTTAGTATGTTTACTATATGTCCTGGTGAGACCAATGCTGCAGTCAGTCAGAGTCATGTCATGCCAGCACATCATATTTTTGTTGGCTGGGGACATGAATAGTCATGCATATGCATCAGATAGAAGCGGTGACATTTGCAAACACATGGACAACAACTGTATAGTAATGATATAAAATAGAAATGTTTGACAATGATCAGTTCACTAATCAACATGTTTAAAAATTATTTTTAATTAATCTATTTGGCCATATTATGGCACACCTCTAGGACATGTGGGGCTTGACTATGAACATTCTGGCCCACAAGTAGTGACACCGTTACTGCACTACAAGAAACACAATACCTCCACCCCACTCCCTGCCACCCTCAACCCCTTAAATAGCCAAATGTAGCTTCAATCTATCAACCTCTGGGTCGGAGTTCGCATGTTACCACTGCATGGCTCTCTGTGCTTAAGATTTATGCTGCCTTAAGAACTGAATTCTGATATAATTTAACCCCAATCAAGTACTTAATTATACCAACTTATTAGAACATTATAACAGATTGTAATAGATCTGGGTAACAATATTTTTGACAGGTTGGAAGATATGGAACTTTTTTTGGATACCTGACCATATTCAAACTGAAGATAATTTTGGGTAGTGTAAAATTCATAATTGGGGTACACAAGGATGCTGCGAAAAAGAAAAACGACAGAATCCAACATCAAATTAGGAATCAAACAAAAACAGGGGAAAACAACCCGAGTACCTAATTTAAATGCTCTATGAACACATCGTAGCCTGGCACTGAAGAACATTGCTAAACCTCACCCTTCATTTATTCCGTGCAGCAATTCACCAAATAGTGCTTAACAGCAACATTAAGTTCCATTATCTGACAGTAACACCCCTCAACTAGAAAACAAAATTTTTCCTTGATGAGAAGGATAAAACCCAGAGTTGTGCAAAACAAAGTCACTACATGCAAGCTCTCCATTACACTATCAACTCCGCATTTTAGCTGGGCTGTCTAAGGAAATGCAAAATGATAAGATCTGTCCTTTTTAGAGGAAAAAAGTTTCACTTGTGCTTTCAGAGGTCTTCAAGTTAATTCTGCTAGGTAGTTAACTAATGGATTCATAGGAAGAACTGAGCAAACGCACAAGCAAAGAGTTGGAAGCTACTTCTCAAATGTCATTTGCTGTGAAGTCTTTGGGGTGGGGGGGGGGGGAATGGTTTGCAGTGGCAGCTGGAGGAGATTCTTTACAAGACAACAATAAATTTAAGGAAGATATTTAAGAAGGCTTTTTTTAAAAAACCAATTAAGTGAAGGAGGAGGATAACTGAAAAGTGGTATGCTGCATCTTGCTTTTACCTGCAGAGGCTGCTGCACGTATCCCTGCTGTTGAAGCACCTGTTGATTAACTGCTGGACCAGAGGCAGAATAGTTAGATGTAGCAAGTGGCTGGCCTGGAGATGCCACAATAAATCCAGGCTGCTGTTGTGGCTGAAGCACGACAGACGATGGGAATATGGCAGTGTGGGTATCTGGGGCTTCAGCAGATGGCTGACGGCCAATGCTCATCTGGCTAAACTGGGCCCCCAGACTTTCTTGCTGCATGAAAAATAGAAAAAGTTACAATTAAAATTGAACAGTACGAGTAATTAGCACATTCCCTCTTATTCTACAAAACTAATGGCATGCAGATGCTTAATCAGCCTTTCTGGGAAAAAGGGTCTAGTCTAATACTACGAAAAGCACTTCCTTCTATTAAAAAGCAACTAAGATTGAGAAATCACCACCATTCTTTCAATCATTCATTCAGAGGACTTTGGTGTCACTGGCAAGACTAGCATATATTACCCACATCCTAACTGCCTTTGAGGTACAAGGGGTTGACAGCCACTTTGTTCTCAAATGAGTCTGCTAGGCCATTTCAAACAGCTGTTAAAATTTGTCCGTATTGCTGTGGGTCTGAGATGCACAGGTCCTTAACTGAGAAAATATGTTAGATCTTCTTTCCCTAAATTGGACCCGAATAAAGCAGATATTTTTAATGATAATCCATTAGTTAATGGTCACCCGGTGCTGGTGTTAGCTATTGCTTAACAATTCCAGGCTATTCAAAAAAACTCAATGAAAAATTCCTAAGTTGCCATGGCAGAATCTAAATTAATGTCTCTGGATCATTCTTCTAAATTTCTAGGTCATACTAGAAATTGTGGGCGAGAAACATATTAATATATATGAAGGAAGATGTGTTCTACGACACTAAGGTATTAGATCGATAAGTACATCCCAAAGTATAGAAATTTACACAGCTCTTCTACTGCCAAACATGCTGGCTATATTTATTAAAGGAACACCTTATCCGTAATGCAAATTGTCTATGGCATGTCTACATTACAATTTAAAAGAGGTTACGGACAGTGTTAGATACAAAGAGGAATCATAAAGTTCCAAGAAAAAACTAGGTAAAGACTGAGAACTGGATGCAGTTCAGAATTCAGCACAGGAAGACCATGAGGTTAATTAGGAAGTGAAAAATACAGCATGAGAAAAAACTTGAAGTCTGCTTTTATGACCCTTGCAAGAGCTTTTAAAGTGAAGACGAACATTGGCCCCTGACAGTCTGAAACGGGAGAACGGATAATGCAGAACAAGGAAACAACAGATTAACTAATTAATTTTGTTGTGACTTCATAAAAGATGCAAATAACTTCCCAGAAGTACTAGGGAAGTAAGGATCATTGAGAAGAACGAACTGAAGGAAATTAGTATTACTAAGTAAGTAATGCTGGATAAATTAAAATAGTAAAAGGAGGTAGTCATGGAAATAGTGGATGTGTTGTCTGTCACCTTCAAAATTCTTAAATTTCTGGAACAGCCTCCACAAATTGGAGGGGGCATTTAATGCAACTCTGCCTTTTAAAAGAAGCGGAAATGGGTAAACTGGGATGTACACATACTTCGGTAGTAGGGAAAATGCTCGAGTGTATTCTAAAGAATGTGATTAACAGGATACATTTTATAAAAAAAAAATCACTGATATTACACGAAGTCAACATGGATTTACGAAAAGAAAATGACATTTTATAAACCAGGAGCAGCTTTTTGGGTATTTGGATTTTCAGAAAGTTTTTGATCAAGTTCCACATAAGAAATTAGTTGGCAAAAACCTTGGTATACTGGTATGATTGTGAACTGGTTGGCATGCAGGAAGCATATGTTTGGAATAAATAAGTATTTTCCAGAGAAGAAGGCAGTGACAATCTTGGTATTGACATGATCACTGCTTGGGCCCAAACTGTTCACAGTATAGCACTGATTTTGAAGAATAAATCAGGTATAATATTTCTCAGTCTGCTAATAACACAAACTAGATTGGAGCCAGAATGGTGGGGAAAATGTAAAGGGCCACTCAGAGAATTTGAGTGAGTGGGATAATACATGCACGTATAACTTGGACAAATGTGTAGGAGAAACAAAATGGCAGATTATCTAAATCATGACAGGTTGGGAAACATTAATGTGCCAGGGGCCTGTGTGTCTACGTATACTGTTCACTGAAAGCAAGCATATAGGCACTGTAAGCAGTTAAGAAGGCAAATGGTATTCTGGGTTTCACTGCCCAGATGTCTGAGTATAGGACCAAGAAGTCTCAGTGTAGTTGTACAGGAGCTTGATCAGACCACACCTGGAGTATTGCGTACAGTTTAGGCCTTTTTTCCCCCAAAGAGCGGGGATACCCGCCACACAGGAAATGCAGCAAAGATTTACCAGACTGATTCCTGGGATGCTAAGTGAGGAAAGATTGGGTTCCTTCAGTCTATATATATTGGTGTAAAGAGAAACGAGAAGGATTCTCATTCAAATTTATCCAATTCTGACAGGACTGGACAGACTGGATCCAGGAATGATGGGTTCAATAGACGAAATGGCCTATGTTACCGCCTACATTGTGAAGTCAGCACTTCATAATTCAACAAGGAATATTCACATTTAAGCAACAAGAGAGATTCAGATAAAGTGCATGTTCAGGGTACTTGAGCCATGTTTGAAGTTTAAAAAAATGAAATAGAAGGACTAAGGATCAGCACTCAGGCTGCTTTAAAGCATTTGTTGTTGGTTCAATTGTAGAGGCACCTTTGGACACACCCATACTTTAAAATCAATAGAACAATGCTCCAAAAGACCAAAGACCATCCAGTTTCTGTAAAGTTCAATATATCACTTCGTTTCTGTTCCAATTATATACAAGGAACCAGCATTTTGTACTTTAGATAAATACTATCCTCTATCAATAAGGTGTTACACTATTGCACAGGGACAGTGCAGGGAAGTGGTGTTGAAATGCCCATCAGTCATGATTTAAATGGCGGAGTGGACTTGATGGGCCAAATGGCCTTACTTCCACTCCTATGTCTTATGGTCTTATTAAATTTATTAAAGACAGGAAAAAACAAAATTATGAAATCAAATAACTTTTAAATTAAATCATGTGTTGCTTGCTTCTTGTTTAACTTGGGAATATAAACTTCTTTTAGATTAACCTCAAACAAAAATATTTTTAATTCATTCTTAGACTAAAGGTGAGCTTAAGTGAATTATAATCAAGCAATTCATTTGCAGTAGTAGTAAATGAAGTCCACGGCAACTTTCTTGAATTTTTCATTGTAAAATTAAGCACAAACTAAATTAACAGCAGCTTCTGCTGTAAGTAATTCGTTTTAGGTTTTTTTTTCAAACAAAAAAGAAGAAATTTTAGGGCAGTACCTTTTGATTAAACATCCTCCCTTCTGACAGATTATTCAGCTCTGACTAGAATGGGTATTCTTTAAAAAAAGTCAACTTTAGCTCTACCAAATAGGCACTTTGCTACCTGAATTTCAATGCAGATTTCAAAGGAATACTTTGAATAAGTTTTAACCATCTTAAAGAATAAATGCTGATATAAAGAAACTAAATTTTGAAAATATCTTCAGCATATCAAGAGCAACACATAGCAAGTACATAAAAATTACAAGCAGCAGTGAAAAGAAAGACACACATGTCTAAAAACTAAAGATCAGAAAGATGAAAATAGAATAGTGAGTGTCAATACCACAGTGTATTGCTGGGTGGGTGATACTGGCACCAGTTGAGGTGGGTAAGAGACCGCAGAGTACTGGATAGGCTGTGAGGAAGATTGAAGAGCCCGAATTGGCTGAAGAAGCAATAGTTTGCACAGTTAAATTAGCAACGTTCACCTTAAAACACCCCAAAAGGTTGCAGTGTAATTAAACAAAAACATCATATTATTCCAATTTTTAAAAAAAATTTTTAAACCAAAAAATAGAGATATCATTTCATATCCTTCTGCTTAATGTAAAAACTGCCATCCAACAAATAAGTCAATACTTCAACTTTAAAAGATTCCTTTAAAGTTAGTATTTGATATGGTTTACCCAATTTAAAACATGCACCCCTGTAATCAATTGTCAATATATTCAAAGCAGCAGGAACTGAGGAGTTCAGAAATTTAGGAGTTCAAGTACAGAAATCATGAAAATCAGGTGGAAAGGCACAAAATATTTGTGTTAGCCATATAGGCACAAACAGAAACTACTGGAAAAATGCAGCACGTCTTGCAGCATCAGTGGAGAAAAATCAGAGTGAACATTTTAGAACCCAAAACATTAACTCTGCTTTCTCTCTGCAGATGCTGCAAGACCTGCTGAGTTTCCCCAACAATTTTTGTTTTTGTTTCTGATTTCCAGCATCGGCAGTTCTTGTTGTTTGAGCTACATAAACTCTGTTTAAACTCCATTTCAAATATTTTGATGAGTTTCAGCACCATAGTATAAAGGAAATATATTGGTGTTGAGGGGCCTGCAGTGCAGATTGATTCACCAGAGTAGTACTGGAGTTAAAAAGGTGCAATGATTACAGATAGCAGATGTGGATTTCCTTAATTACAGAAGATTAAAGAGTGATCGAACTGAGGTGTTAAGATTATTAAAGAGGAGTTGAATGGCTACAACAGAGAGGACTTTGTTTTAAACTGGTGAAAGAGTTCAGTACAAGGAGTAGCAGAAACCTGAAACACTTTCTTGAATAGGTGCTAAGATTAACCACATTGAAAATGTCAAGAAATAAGGAGATACATTTTTGATAGCCAAAAGTATTTAGGAATATGGAACTAGGGCAAGATGCAGATAATCAAATCACAGAAAATTGAATGAGCAGACACCCACGTGGCCCAAAGAAGCTGCCTCGCCATTCAACACGATCATGACTGATCTTATATCTCAATGCCACACATATGCTCTCATACTCCTGGACACTCTTAGCCTTGACAAATCTATTTCATTGTGAAATACATTCAGTAACTTGGCCTCCATAGCCTACTGTGGTAGAGAATACCATAGGTTCACCATCCTCAGATGACATTTCTCCTCACCTCAGTCCAAAATGGCCTACCACATATGCTGAGACATAGATCCCTTCTTTTGGAGCCCACTGCCAGAACAATCAACGGAGCCAAATCCGGTCTGTACTGCACTGTCATAATTTTATGTTTCAATTAGAACCCCCTCATCTTTTTCCCCCAACTCCAGTGAACAGAGCCCCACTTGCCCCGAATTTCTTTTCATATAACAAACCTATCATTCCATGAATCAGTCTGATGAACCTTTGCTGTACTCAGTCTATGGCAGGTAGATCTTTTCTTAGGCAGGATTAAAAAAAACTTCACACAATAGTAAAAATGTGATCTCATCAAGGCCCTGTATAGCTGTACTAAGTCGTCCTTGCTCCTGCACCTTTTTGCTACAAAGGCCAACATACTACTTGTTTTCCTAACTGCTTGCAGCACCTGCATGCTCGCTTTCAGTATTTGGTGTATTTGGACATTCTTTGTATTCTCCTCACTCTCTCAATATCCCTGTGGATGTGCACTGTCAACCGCAATCAAACTGAATAGTGGGTTATAGGCTGAGTAGTACACTTCTGTTTCTAAATTTTTGATTGGAGAGCACGTGTAAACTGAGATCCGGTTGCCCCATTCCAAATTCCAGACTGCTTTATATAATGCATTGACAGCAAACATAATATTATCCATCTGGGGCATAAATATTTGGAGAAGGCAGACAGCTCGGATCCCCGGAAAGAAATTAAATGGCCTGGCAACTGGACCAGAAGATGCCTGCCCTGCAACCCTAAGATGCTAGACAGGCTAAACTTGAAGTGAGAGAGACTTCTAAACCAGTGTAGGGGGATGTGTCAACCTCTGGAGCTCTAGCAGATCCTTATGGATTCTGGACTCAAATAATGGGCAATGGGGCAGGGAGAGTTTGGATAAATTCAGGAGAGGGATGAGGAATTGAGTCTAATTTGGGGAGGGAGGCCTGGGAGATTAAATTTTCTGGGTGGGGGTGCACCTTATGTGTAGGCAGCATCCACTAAAAGTAGTTTTTAAAATGGCAGGGAGAACAGCATTTTCTCTAAATACAGGCTGGCTGACCAACCACCCACCCACCACTGTAATATGGTCAACTACGCCTGCTTATTTTCTACATCTGATGATTAAATAGACAATGATGTAACATCTTACTTCCAGGACACACTCAAAGATATGTACAGATTCAACTCAAAAATGGTCAAAAAGTTAGTATATTCTGTTACATCATAGCTGAATGTTATAATGGAGGTACAATGCCCTCTTGAAAAATTTATGTTAAATAGAAAGTAGTTCAGAACAAGAACCATTTGTACTGCTGTCAAATGCTACTCATTTTTTTAATATATCATAGGCACGCACTTAGCACATGACTAACAACTGCAATGCTCCACACAGGCAGTGGATTAATTTAATTATCAGTTATCTTCCTTCTGTAACTCAAATTATTTCTTGGTTTTTCTGGACTACAAGGATCAAAAGTTTT
The DNA here is from genome assembly GCF_030684315.1 of Stegostoma tigrinum. Classification (NCBI taxonomy): domain Eukaryota; kingdom Metazoa; phylum Chordata; class Chondrichthyes; order Orectolobiformes; family Stegostomatidae; genus Stegostoma; species Stegostoma tigrinum. Next base: position 72,883,437 of record NC_081360.1, on the reverse strand, counting down.
CTTCTTTAATGGAAATTAAAATTATTAATTTATATTATTCAACTTAAATATGACCAACTGAAATAGAGTAAACAAATAAGGAACAACATTAATAATTAGTCATTTTGAACTAAAAAAAGGTTGGAATTGAATTCCCAGTCATACCTTTGAACTTTAAATTATGATCAGCTAACCTGAGAAAGGATGTGATTTGCTACTTGCTGCTGTTGTGGAACAGGTGGTGGTTGTTGTGCAGAACCAGCCATAGAGTTCCTTACAGTCTGCTGGGCTGGAGGTGGATTATACACTACTGCTGTACCATCTGGATTCATGAATGGTTGTCCTGGAGAAAAGAAAATTGATTCATGCATCAACTGAAATAAAAAAAAAAATGATTTCCAAACTGAATTCATAAGATATGCATTTTTAAATTAAATCTAAACAATTAAAGATTGAAAAGCAAAGGGAAAGTGGAATGCAAAAGGAGCAAACTGAAATCTAATAAGTCAGGAAGGCGAGGCATGGAAAGTTTGAGGAAAAATTATGAGTGTACGGCAAACCTTGACTGTGAGAAAACCAGAAATACCAAACCTAGCCACATTTTCTTCTGTCCAAATAGCGAACTAGTTCAGGATCCTCCTGGGAAACAAAGATATATAACTCACCGGGCAATTTCTTTCAGTACCAACTGTTTCCTTAAAAGTTCTGCCCTGCCATCAACTCACTTGGAAGTGCAAGAAATTCATGGCCTGCTTTATCTTCAAGATGGAGATAACTTGTTCAATTGCACTTCTCTCCTTTCCCTCCTTTCCCTTCTCACCTAGCCTCTGTGGGTATGGACTGTGCTACATTATCTTCATTCATTTGTTAAACTGCCTTGCAATCCGAAACAGGCAATGATAGCAATACAATGCCATGTACTTAGTTCTACTTTTACCATCTGATCATATGAGAGCATTCCCAGCATTGGCCTCTGTTCCCACTCTTTTACCAGCAACTTTGGTGAGTTTAGGAGTGTTGTCCATTTCCCCTTCATTTGCTTACCAAAGACATGGGGCCAGCTTCCACATATACACTGCACACACATCATCTATATTCTACCAGGCCTTCCATATCATTTGGATCCAGTTAGAATTTCTACATTCTTTGTCATCAATTCCACTTCATCATTCCTAGCCACTGTCTCAGATCTCAAACTCCCATCATGATGACCACCACACTCAACATTCTGACATTAAATACTTTGCACTTCAAAGACTGTGTACTTCTACGTCTGAAATATTGCTCATTGCTGTTCCAGTCTCAGCATGCCAAACAGTCTTTGAATTTTCCATTGTCGTATCAGCCAAGGTTACATTTCTCTACACCATAAAACAGCAGCTCATAAAACACTGTTGTACACATCTTTTTCCACCTCAAATCATGCTCCAGTTTAATGTGTGCGCTTATTAACCTCTACTTGATCCCAGCCAATGTCTTAAATCTGAAAAGTTTAACCTTACATTTCAATCCATGATTCTGTGTTGTCTTGTCTCTAACTTTCATCAGCCATTCAATACCCATTGTACTTCATTCTCCATCAGTGTTCACAGCCTTGTATGTCCCATGCTCTGCCCCTCTAATTATCTCTTCGAGAAAATAAAAGTTTTTTCCCCCCCAATCTTTTGGCATGTTGAACATCTCCTTGGTAATGGCATATACTGTCTGATTAGGCAACTGTAAATTCTGCAAAATAACCTGTATGTTTTAAGTTCTATATAAATGCAATTTGCGGTTGACAATTCTGTCAGGTTTAGTCCCTTTCATTTCAAAATTGTTGAAAGCAACATATTTTCAAAGTTGTTCAATAAATTGTTAAGGATGGTTAAAGTAATCTTGGCAACGGTAGCTCAGTGATTTTACGAAAAACATCAACTCTTTATGTAAAAAGATGCAAAAGGCTAGATATGCAAACAAAGTGAAGAATTGAGCATACATGAGACAAAGGCCAAGGTCAAACAGGTCAAACTTCAGGCTGGACTACTTAAAATCAGCAACGGTGTTTCATCTCAAAATGCATAATACGTACTAATATTAGGTGTACGTGCATGATTACCAGTTAAACAGCAGAACAAGACATTTCTCAGTAATATTAAATTAGTGTACAACACAAAAATTTTGTTGAGAAAAACAATTGCCACTACTCAGTAAGAGCTGATCATTTGAAGGTATTTCATACTGTGAACAATATGCATCTATTAAACATATTCAAATCTAAGAGTCATATAATTTAAAATTCCAGAAGAAAATACAATTAAAAGTACTTTAATTCCTTATAGGAATTGCAATATCATTATGATAATTACCAATGAAAATAAATAAACTTACATACAAATCATGAAACAACATTGAGAGAATATCTAACACGTGCATAACGTATGATCATTGATGCAAAGTATCTGTTGATACAGTCCTACATTTTTATCTAATCTGAAGTAAATCTTGTAAATAACCATTTAGGCAGATCACCAGTACATCAAAGATAAATGAAAAGTCTAACAGCTCAAGTGACCACAAGTGAAGACAATTGAAAGAACAGAGAATCAATTTGTTTCTAATGGTAAATCTACTGGAAGTATAGCCCTGAATTTAAACTTGTGCCCAAGTCTCAAAAACACACAAAAATTGGTAGATTTAAACAAAACATTTAAACATTTAATGCACAGCTAACATTCATAATTGGACAAGTTGACACATCAGGGCTCTTATGGTGCAGTGGTAGTACCCCTATCTCTGGACCAAGAGGTGCGGGATCAAATCCCACTTGTTCCGGAGGTGTGCAATAACATCTCTGTACACGTTGATTAAGAAATAACCAGAAGTTTAATTCTGTTTCTGTTTAACAGAAAAATACCTATGTATTCCTTCAAATGTTCTGTTATAACCTAAAGCACCCTTGTAATTTGGTAGTACTGTATGAAGAACAAAGCATTTGGATATTCCTTAATTTACCACATACTGCCATGGAACATATTAGTTATCATAAACCCAAAGTACAAATGACCAGACCCCATATCCTGTATTAAAAAGGGTGATTTTAATCCTACTGTCCAAAAACTTTTCCCTCTTAAACTCGGGCAAATGGTAGATTATTTTTTGCTTAGTTCCAAATTGATGGTTTTAATTTAGAACTGTGCACACATTTCAACTGGTTATTAATATTTTCAAATATTCAGCAAAATCAAAAAATTCAGCAAAATGTATAATTAGGGACAGGCACTAAACACTGGCGTTGCCAGCAATGCACACATCTCATGAATGAATGAATGCAGAAAATGTTGAGACAAAACAAACACTTTGAACTAAGTTCTTGGTTGACTTGCAAGAAGGGCGGTAAGTCCATTTTTATTTTGTTACGCATCATATTTCACCAGGGTATCCTGATAATTTGCTTCCTTTACTGGACAGAAATTCAGTCTTCTAATTTCAAATCAGTCAGGCTATCTGAATAGCTTATGTGCTGTCAAAGTATGCTGTACTTTGCTTTGTGTTGTAAATGGACTTTGGATCCATATTAATTATATATGTGGCAAAAATACTGCACTGGAAATCAATGAACTAACAGAAGGGGAATCCATCCAATTACAATAAAATATTCCAAAATACTGAACAGCAAAAATCTGAATTACAAATATCAACACAAGCTTTCAGGCAATAGGATACCATTTGATACAACTTGGCTTTCTAAAATTATTCCAGTGCCTTTTTTAAAAAAAACATGTCCTGTAATGCATATCCATTATGTGCTCTTTAAAATTAAGCACTGTGTTTTCTGCAATCTCCTAATTCATAATTTTTGAGAGATCATCTTCTGATTCTTATAGTTGTATCTTTCGCTTTCTACACAGGGATAGCTTGTGGCCCATTGTTTGCAAATGCAGATGCATATCTTTGACCAGAGTTAGAAATGGCCAGATTCTTTGATAGAGTAATTAGCTTAGAAATTGGAAAAAGTCTCAACTTTCCATCAAAACTTCAATTTTAAAGTTCATGTCAAATAAGGTCGCAATTTAATCAGCGATTGTACATTAACCTTCGAAATATCCCTTCCCAAAATTCAGAATCAGTCCCATGACTGTGTTTGATGGTTATTTAATTCATTATTGCTCTGATCAATAAATATTTCATCTGTTTTTAAAAAAAAAATCACAAAAAGTAGTATCTGTATTGTCACTTCAATGTAGTAAAGCCTTTCCAAGCAATGTTATCAAACAAAAATATTACCAAGCCACATAGGAAATTTTAGGGAGATGACCTAAAACTAGGTCATTAAAGATAAGTTTAAGTAGCTTCTTAAAGCAGGAAGAATGAAAAATAGGTGGAGCATGTTTGGGAGGAAATCCTAGAGGTTTGGGCCATAGCAGTTATTGAACATAGGAATATTTATGAGGGTGGAACTGGAAAAGTACAGACATCTTGCGGGGCTAGAGGATCGAATCATAGAAGGATTTTTAAACACCAAGAATGTTAACATGAAGAGATTGCTTACTCAAAATGAATGGTGGCGATTTACAGTGCTTGGTCCAAGTGAGAATAAGTAGTAGCATTAGACCTCCCTTTAGAGGCTAGAACCTGGGAGATCAGTCAGGACTGTACTGTAGCTGTCACGTTTAAATATACAGAGGCACAGATTATGGTTTCAGCAGCAGATAAATTGAGACAGGAGTCAACTTTGATGGCATGATAGATAGAAACATAGTTATGATTGTATGGTGTACAGCTGAAAGCTCAGCTTGGGGTTAAATATGAAACAAAGATTATGAAGACTGATTCAGCCTTAGATGGCTGCCAGAGAAGAACTCGCTCGCTCTCTCTCTCTCTTTGGGAAAACAGTTGGAGAGGAAGACTGAAATCAACGGCTTCAGTCTTCCAAATGTTTGGACAGAATGCGTGCTCATTGAGTACTGGTTGTTAAACAAGCAGTCTGACAATTGAAAGATAATGGAAGAGTGAAGAGGAGTAGTGGTGAACAATTCACAGCCAATGAGTGGAAAAGCTATCCCTGACTTGTATACGCACCAATGTGAAAGACATGAGAATTATTTTGTAAAACGTTTAAAAAATTGAAAAAAGATGAAATAAAGACTTGTTTGAAAAGATTAAAACTGAGCAACTTTTAAAAACTTACATGATACAGAAAACTGCATAATTTATAAATGGAACTCAAGTCAACTTATTTTTGAGGAAATATCTACAATTACATACGTATCCAGGATCACTTTAAACAGCCTGAACAACATTTCAATTAAAATAGCAAAGTTTTGCAGAGTAAATTCCAATTACAAATATATTTCACATAAATCCCAGCAGTGGATACCAACCTGTTTGAGGGTTCACGAGAATACTGCCAGGTGGTATGCCTGCAGCTTCCAAGGGAAGCAAAAAGAAGCTAGTGCTAGTAGGAATCACTTGCCCACTCATGCCACCATCAAAGGAAAGAGAATTACTAGTGTTGACAGCTGAATAGACGGCTGGCACACCATGAGTTTGGCTCATAGCTGTGACTGGAAGAGGTTGATGGGTGCGAGAGAGGGAACCCGTGGATGACCCTACACTACTAGAAGACTCTGAACCTGGGAAAGGAGCAATGAAAAATCTTTATCTAGAGACAGAAACATCATGCCTTTTTCCTTTCTATGCATCACGATGAATTGTCTTAAGAGTTCAAGCATGCACAACGTTAGGAAAATTAGCAAATCCCCGTTGACTCTAACATGTTAAATTATTAACAGCACACAGTAACAACAATTTAATCAAGCAAACTCTTATCTCTTATATAACTGTACAGCTACAACATGCAGGCTTAGTAATATGAATGCATTAGCTTTACAAGTAACAGTAAAAGCAGCCTCTAATGAAAAGGTCAGACATTAAGCGGCCAACATTCTTTTCCAGTAATTATAGGTTTCTGTGTCTAGTTGCAGTTATCACAGCACAAAAAAGTTTTGTTTCTAAATATCCAAAATAAAGCAAACACTCCATAATATAATGAACACAACAATTCAGTAAGGAAGAGAATGCAAGCTCTTGGCACAGACCAAGTTATAATAGCAGACATTATTCTGAATATGACAAAAAAAAGTGTTAACACAAATTAATGTAGGCTAGTATATACTTAAATAAAGAAAATTATTAATTTTGACAAGGAATTCAGAAAGCTTCAAAAGAATAAAAGAACTAAACCGCAGTTTGCAGAAATATTCAATGACTAGGTATTCCCGGACTTATTTGTGATCATGAAATTGTAATGTCAAGACTTTTTTTGCATTTTTCTGGAACAACTACTGCCCACATTACTTTGGATAACCAAAGAGATCTAAAACAGTATAGCACTAATTAGTTGTACAAGTCAAAGAATAATTATTTACAAATGACTTACTGGCTCCTCAATAATTTAGTTTTTAAATACAATGCCTGATGCACTCCTAAGCCATACAGACAAGTAGGTTCCAGGTTGACCACTAGTCTGTATGCAAGTTGCTCATCTCAAGTCAGGAAAAAAACAGATGCCAACAGTGGCTTCAGCACCCCTGAGCTCAGCAAAGCAAAAATCAATCTGCAGTGACCCTGGTTGCAAAATACAGATGCAAACGTCCACTCAGGACAAGTTCGACCCAGCTGCAACACTCCTTCGTTGGTGAATGTGCAAGCGAGCACGTGACTCAAATATGAATAATGGTCAATTTGATGAGGTACTCGAAGGCTGTTAGCCTTTGAGGAATAGTACCTACAGCAAAAGCCCTCACCTTCGGGCAACAGGGAATGGGCAACAAAAAAACTCTAACAAAATCTAATTCATAAATCAGAAAAGTGATGAGAAATATCAAGTTGATTTGACCCTCTGAAAGCCAACATTTGCCAAACTAGTACTTTACTGTGATTGTGCAATGTTGTGTATAATAAGAATGTACCTGCTTTTGAAAGCCTGCCTGTACTTTTGCTGCTACCAGAGCTATCACCTCTTGCCAGTACAGAAATTCCACTGAAGCTGCTAGCTTTTGTCATTGCTGGTTTCAGGTTGCGGTTGGAACTATCTGAATCTGTACTGCTCCAAGGACGTGGCTCGGACCACTTCAGCTCATTTTCAGTACTGCTCTGACGACTGTTGGAGGATCTCCCAGTTCCGTCCTTATTTCCTCTGCAACGTACAAAATAAAGTTAACATTTATCTTAATTTTCCAAGACCTCAAAATGTAAACAATGAATGAGTTCAGACTGCACAGTCATACAAATGTTCTAATTTGAACAAGCTTTCATGTACCTAAATATTTGTCGCCTTTGTTGTGTGCTATTAGCAGTTTCTTCTTCATGAATTCTGTTGATGTTAACAGGAGATTTCAGAATTTATGACGAAACACCATGAAAGCCTAATCAATTAAACTGTCCATTCAAATCATCACTAACCTTTTATCTGTAAAGTAATTATCCTGGGAAAATGATAACTGAAACAAAAACACAAATTTTTAGTTGCAGCAACAAAACTAACAAAAAAAACTAACTGATGAACAATCATGGCTTTTTTATACACTAAGGTGAAACCAACATTATTCATTGGTACCAATGATGTTAAAAAAACCCATAAAAACTCAACTATTTTCTGTACATAGTGAATTGTTTAGTTTAAGGACAAGTCAAGGTTATCAGCAAGTTGTGTACATCTTGTAATGAACCTTGAAAGAAATTTGTGATAATGCATGGTTTAAATCAAAAATCGACAGCAAATGCAATAACAGCAATCTGCAAGCTGTTGATTCAAGAAAATTGTTTTTACTTCATTATAAATGATCAGGGTATAAACAACAGCACTGAATGATATGAGTTTTATAAACAGCAATCTGAGCACTTATAAATTAACATTTGAAAGATTCTCCTTCAAATACATCAAGGAAAGATGATTGAATTGAATTGTTCAAGACAACGAAGGGTCTTGATAGGTAGAGACAGTTGATGTTTCCTGAGGCTCAGGAACAAAGGGGAACAAGTCTGGCTTGGGGATTCAGGTGCATAGATCTTTATCATGCCACTATTAGGTGCAGAAAACAACCAAGACAGCTAATGCAATGCTGGGCTTTATATTGAGGGGACTGGGATGTAACGGTGCAGAAGTTATGCCGTAGTTACACAAAATCCTGGTTAAACCCCACTTGCAGTACTGACAGATGTGGGCATCATACCCTAGGAAGAATATATTGGTGTTGGAACGAGTATTACATTGGTTTACAAGAATGATACCTGCACTTCAGGAGCAACATTATGAGGTGAGATCATGCAAATGAGAGTTTTAGAGTCGTACAGCACAGAAACAGACCCTTCAGGCCAATTCGTCCATGATGACCAAGTTTCGCAAACTGAACTCGTCCCACTTGCCAGTGCTTTGCCCACATCCCTCTAAAACCTTGCTTACTCATGTGCCTGTCCAAATATTTCTGAAATATTCTAACTGTACCTGCATCTACCACTTCCTCTAGCAGTTCATTCAACACACAACCTAACATCTGTGTGAAAAAGATGTCCCCTGTAAATCCTTCCCCTGAAAAAGATGCCCAAATTAGGACTTGATCTCTAGAACTTAGAAGGTTACGTGATCTTATCAAAGTCTTCAAGATATTAACAGGAAAAGACAGGTAAAGACAAAATTAAACTATTTCCACAGGCTGGGGATTCTAGATTGAGGGGACATAGCATGAGAATAAGGGCAAAACCATGCAGGAGAGCTATTAGGAAGCATGTCAATACAAACAGGATGGCAGAAATTTGCAACACTCTTCCACAAATGGCAGTGGATGGTAGTTTAGTTGTTACCAAAAATTTATCTATCTCAGATTTAATGTTAAGCAAAAGGTATTAAGGGATATAGGCCACAAGTAGGTAGACGGAATTGGGGTACAGATCAGCCACGATCCCACTGTGTGGCAGAACAGACTCGACGGGATGAATGACCGACTCTTATGCCCTCATGAACAGGGCCTGATCATTCAGGACGAACACGAGAAGTTTCTTCATTCCAATGGGTGAAAATCATCAGAATTCTTTATCGCAAGGGGTTATGGATGCATCATCATTGACTACATTTAAACGTGAGATAAACAGATTTCTAGGCAATGAAAGATATGGGCACAGGGAGGAAGTGAGAGTTGAGCTTAAGATCACCATTATCATATTCACTGACAGACTTGATGGGCTATATGGTCCCCTGCACCTGTTTCTATCTTCTTTTTGTTATGGCATATAATAAAAAATCAGTAGGTAGACATCCAGCAATGGCATCCAACATAATGGCATCCAGTATAAAGACAAATGTTGATGGCATCACAATTTTTCAACAGTGGCTTTAAAACATTTGAACATTCATATTGAAGGTATACACAACAAGTATGGGAAAAAAAATACTATGGCATAGCATTAGTTCCAAACCTGCAATGAAAGTATACCATAATTGCTGTTAATTGTGTGGCTTCCTGTCCCTCTTGAACGAACAATATGCCTATAATGCTCTGCACTGAGTGCAAAATAAAAGTTACATAAAATCTAGATCTGAGAAGAGCTCTTCGGAAAAATTATTTAGCTTTTTAACAACTTGCATGTCTTAAAAATACTTTTACAAAGAGTAATTTATTTTTGTTTTCCCCCAGAATAGAGTCTTGACCAGTAAAAAAGCTCCAAACTTCAATGGTAAGGTCATTATAATATTCTATTTCAAAAGCCTGTTGTTTTTTTTTTATTTAGACTGCTTTAAAGATGATGTTTGGTGCTCCAAGTAAGTGTTTTCATGCAAGTGTGATGTAGGGAAAATTCATCTTTAAAAGGAGCTTGAAGTGCTTCAGTCCTATATGCCATCTATCAGAAGCATTATTTACGTTGTCATTTCTTCTACCTCATATTCAAACACTCTGCTCAAAGGACAGTTTTCTATCATCATTTACCAGAGCTGAGTATCTTTTTTTCACATACGCGACAGTGACTGTGCTTATCAAGCACAACACCCCAATTGTGGCTGTGACTCGAAAGCACCCTTTCAAATTTAACAAGTAGTACAAAGTCCTGTCAAACACTATTACAAGAGCACCTGAACATGATCACTAATCTGCTCAACAGGGCTTGGGATTTGTGGCCATCTAATACTGTCAGCAACCAAACTTTGTTAAGGTGAAAAACAAAAAAGTGGCTGTGGATAAAATAAACTCCATTATCATTCTGCCGGCTTCTCTTTTACATACTTCCTGCTCAATGAGCTTCAATTTTTTCCAGGCCTTTCCTCAGGATAGTTGACAACCATTTATACTTACAAGGTTCTACGGAACAGCATTCCATATCATACAGCAAGACTCCACAAAGATTTCCTGGTCAAGGCTACAATGCAACTTTCGGTTTACTAATGTATCATTTACTCTAAAATCTCCACAACCAAATCAGTCAAGTTCAATGCCTTCCAGATTTTCAACTACTTATACAAAAGCTTGTAACATCTATTTGCATATCCAATTTAAAACCATATATTTACTTTTCTCTTTCCCACCCTATACTTACATCTTGAGAAAATATCCTATCTCTGACCCGCTGATATTCCTCTTCCCTCTCCTCTATTGATTTGCTTCTTCTATCATCCCGCAATCTGATACGTATCTGGAAATTTTGAACACATCGTCTTCTTAGGAGATTGAAATATTTCAAAGTAAAAAAAATTTAATTGAAGCTTTAACAATATCAAAAATATATGTATTTTTGAAAACAAATTCCAAAAAAAGCTTTGGAATTTAATTTGTCCATATTAGTACTGCTACACTCCTTTCTGAAAAAAGTGTTTTCTCAAGTGTCAATTTCCATTCTCCCGAGGCAATGTATGTTTCTGTCACAATTGCCTTAACCAATTCCAGATATTCCCAATTTTGCCTTTCATTTCCAGAAGGCAGTTGTAAGTGTTTCATTTGAAACAAATAACCTGTTTAATGTATGAGTCTCTCAGACTCCATTACTATGAAATATTCCAGTACCACCTGTGAATAATCTCTTGGTTAGAAGAAATGCTTACAATTTTATAATGATCATTCCTGGACTGAACTGAAAGTAAACTATGCAACCAAGTTTTAAACTGATCAATCTACTGGGTAGTATTCACACAGAAACAACTCACATGGGGAGTACAAACTTGGGCAGTCTCTTATCATTCATTGTTCTGCTAAGCAATCGTGTCATTACTTAGGAGGATATCCCCATTTAATAACTTGTCAATGAGTTTCATATTCAAAAGCCTGCCAATATGGTAAACCCAGCATTTGCTAATGCAAAGAGCAACATCCTTGAAATACTTTGCTGTTCTTATCTTCAGAGTGTCAAATAATGCTTACTACAGTGATCATATAGGACTTGATGCACATGACATCTGGTATACATAACACACAAAAGCACTGTGAACAATGCAAAATTACCTGAGTAAAAATGCAAAATTAATTCTTTCCTAAATTCAATTATTGCATTGAATTTAAATATAACATGTGTAGACAAAAGATTATGGTCTGTAAACTTCCAACAATTGAATGATATTATTAAAGGTGAATCCAGGGCTCAACTAAGCTATATTCCAAACCAATGGCTTGAATTTAATTTGATCCCTCCATCTGGTTTGTTAAAACTTCAGCTCCATATTTGTGCCAGTGGAAAAAAAGCACAAAAAAAATCGCAATGCTATTTATGACATCATTTTATAAACAGAATTTAAGCCAGAAGTTACAATTGGTAATTTGATTAGCAACAGTCCAAGATGCCTGCTGTATATGCAGCAGTTTATAAACTAGTCTAGTAGTGTCTGAATGCACCATTTTGAATGAGTGTTTTCAAAGTTGACAAATTCCACAACATGAAACTAGAATATAACTGCTGCTCCAGAAAGAAATATATAAAACCTAAAACAGCAATACAACAACTTTTGCTTTAACAGAGGGATGAAATCCAAGGCTGCAGTCAAATCAAGCACTTACTTGGTTATCATCTTTGTCAAGGCTTGAGTTATCTCGTTTTAAAATATATCTCTTCTGAAAATCATCACTTGTATCATCTTTTATATGTTCACAAAACTTCTGGTCAGGTCTAAGGAAACAAAATTGAACTGTGACTGACTGAATTAAGCAAATTACATATTTCCAAATCATCAATGGCAGACAGTACCAAATCCAAAAATTCTACTTTTCTCCTGATTTTGAGATGGTCTGTTTTCAATCTGTGCAAAATGTTCAAAATTCTCTCAAAATGCACCATAATGATTTTTCCATCTCTTGATTCAAATCAATTCGGTCAGTTTTCTGAGCAAGGAGTCAAATAAGTGTTCTCGGTTCACATCTGCTTCTTTTGCAAGTTATTTCAAATCTGTGCTCATTTATTTTTATGAGTGGGATGAGTTTATCCCTATTGACTCTACCTATGCCCCTCATGATTTTCAAAACTTCCACCAAGTCACCACCTCGATGTTTCTTCCAAGAAAAACAGTGACAACTTCTCCAATTTATCTTCATAATTGATGCTTCTCTATTGCTATTCTCAGAAACCACTTCAGAACTTTTAATATATGCTCATTCTTTCTGAAGTGTGGCAACCAGAACTGCATATGATCTTTGAGTTGAGGTTAAACTGGTGTCTTTAGCAAGTTCATTATGACATCCTCATTCTTGTCTTATGCTATTATTTAATAAAGCTGAAGATACTGTATGTATTAACTGCTTTCACCACTTGTCCCGTCACCTTCAATGTCTCATACAAAAAGTTGTTTTCTGCGCACCAATTTACTCTGTTTTATTCAGTTTAAATAAGTATCAATACTTCACTTTATGCACGCTTGCAGAATTTTATGAAAATTTGGGATTTCTTCCCAGGAAAGACATCAAATTCTCTCTCTAAAGGCTGTTACCTTGATGATATCAATGGGCCAGCCTTCCACAAATACATGGATGTTTTCTGTTGCCACGATTCCTGCCCCTGTCTACTGACTTAGTTTTCAGACTTGTCTGACGTGCAGTCTGGCAGTAAACTGCAAATTCCTTGAACAAAGCATTGGGATGATTAACAGTTATGGTTTTAAATTCCCATCCCAACTGAAAACTGCATTTTGGAAACCAACTCAAGCTGGTGACCGGCCTCCGCCTTACATTTAAGCAAACAGTTTGCAACTTTGATGCAATAGCTCAGCTGAACTTCATAGAATCATAGAATCCCTACAGAATCCCTGGGAGCAGGTCATTCAGCAAATTGAGTTCACACCAACCCTCCAAACAGCTTCCCTCCCAGATTCACCCCCTACCCTCTCCCTGCAACCCTGCATTTACCATAGCTAATCCACTTAGCTAGCACATCCCTAGATATTTTGGCCATTTAGCACAGCCAATCCACCTAATCTGCACATCTTTTGACGAGGGAAGGAAAGCGGAGAACCAAGAGGAAATCCAAGCACACATGGGGAGAATGTGCAAACTCCACAGAGACAGTCGACGGGGGTGAAATCCGGTCCTTGGTGCTGTGGGGCAGCAGCACGAACCAGTGAGCCACAATGCTACCCTATTTAACCTGAATTCCTTAAATGTTTCCATTCCAAAGATCACAGCCACACTTCCCACTTTATTTTCTATTCTTCAAGCAACATGGGCATTGCTGGCTAGGCCAACATTTATTATCCATCAAAGAACGAAACATGCTGTGGGTCTGAAGTCACATGTCGGTCAGACAGCAGATTCTCTTCCCTGAAGAGCATTAGTGAAACAGATGGGCTTTTCTGACAATTTACAACAGTCATCATTCAACTCTTAATTCAACTTCTACAATTTGCTATGGCAAGATTCAAACCTCGGTCTCTGCATCAATCATCTCAATAATTCCACTGATCTATACAAGCTTCTATGTCCTTATTATTCAAATTCACAAGAAAATCTTACATTTAACATGTTCACCTGCCCCACAACTTAGCCCTCAGGTGCCATTTACTGCTGAGACTGATCTCATGCATCTAAACTCTCTGCTCCTTTACTGACAACAACGAAGTGTTGTAGGCCCAGTGAAAATATGAATTCAGTGCAGGAGTATGCCACTGAGCTCCTCTAAACTGTGCTGCTATTCAACAAGATCATGATTGCTCTGACTTTGGCATCAACTCTGCATACCTACAAACCCCAAAACCAGAGCGTTTTTTGGTTAACAAGAGAGGCAACCTTTAGCCTTGAAAATATTCCATCACCACAAACCCAGGGAAGAGAGTTTCAAAAACTTAAAACACAAAAAAAATTCTCATCTCTGGCTTAAAGTTCTCATTCCTAAATTAAACCTTGTGCCTTAATTGAAAGTCTTGCCAAAGGAAAACATCTTATTCTGTAACCACCCTGTCAAGTGCTCTCAGAACCTTATGTCTCATGAAAATCACCTCTTGTTCTTCTAAATTCCAATGGAAGACAGACACAGCCTGTCCAATCTTTCATTGCAAGATAATCTACTACAATACAGGCTTCAGTGGAGCGAATTCTTCTTTGAACTGTGTCCATGGGACATAAGAACTAGGAGCAGGAGTAGGCCATCTAGCCCTTCGAGACTGCTCCACCATTCATTAAGATCACGGCTGATCTTTTTGTGGACTCAGCTCCACTTAGCCGCCTACTCACCATAATTCTTAATTCATTTACTGTTCAAAAATCTATCTTTGCCTTAAAAACATTCAACAAGGTAGGCTCAACTGCTTCACCAGGCAGAGAATTCCACAGATTTACAACTCTTTGGGTGAAGAAGTTCTTCTTTAACTTAAGTCCTAAATCTGGTCCCCCTTATTTTGAAGCCTTGCCCCCTTGTTCTAGTTTCACTCGCCAGTGGAAACAATATCCCTGTTTCTAGTCCATCTATTGCCTTCATAGTTTTATATGTTTCTATAAGATCCCTCTTCATTCTTCTAAATTCCAGACAGTACAGCCCCAGTCTACTCATAAGGCAACCTTCTGAATTCCAGAATCCGTCTAGTGAACCTCTTTTGTAACCCCTACAGTGCCAGTATATCATTTCTCCAGTATAAGCAACTAAAGTGGCACATAGCATTCCACATATGGTCTAACCAATACCCTGTCGAACCGCAGCAGAAAATCCCTACTTTCACATTACATTCATCTCGCAATAAACAAAACATTTCACTCCTAGAGGCACTAAGAACTGCCGATGCTGGAGTCAGAGATAACACTGTGGAGGTGGAGGAACACAGCAGGCTAGGTAGCATCAGCGGAGCAGGAAAGTTGACGTTTCAAGTCGGGACCCTGCTTCAGAAGTGGGGGGGGGGGGGGGATGAGATCTCCAAAATAAACAGAGAGAGGAGGGATGGGGCTGGCACTATCGCCCACCCCTTCCTCCACTACATCGATGATTGTTTCAGTACTGCCTCATGTTCCCACGAGGAGTTGAACAGTTCATCCATTTTACTAACACCTTTTACCCCAACCTCAAGCTCACCTAGACCATCTCAGATATCTCTTCTTCCTGGACCTCTCTGGCTTTTTCACTGGTAACCACCTTGAAACCGACATCTATTTCAAGCCCACTGACTTGCACAACTACCTCGACTACACCTCCTCTCACCCACCTTCTTGTAAGAATATGATCCCCTACTCCCAATTCCTCCACCTCCGTGTCTGCTCCCAAGATGGGGCGTTCCACTCCCGAGCATCCCAGATGTCTTATTTCAAGGATCACAACATCCCCCCTTTGGTGGGTGAAAACACTCTCAACTGCATCTCTTCCATTTCCCATACCTCTGCCCTCACATACCCTTTGTGCGATAAAAACAAAGGCAGAATCCCCCCTGTCCCCACTAACCTCCATATTCAACACACCATTCTCCACCACTTGCAATCTGACCCCACAACTGAAGGTAAACTTCCGCCCCCAGCCCACCTGCCTTCCATCAGAGCCACTTTCTCTGCAACTCCCTCATCCAATCCACACTTCCCACTAGCCCCACCACCCCTGGCACCTTTCCCTGCAACTGCAGAAGTGCATACCTCCCTGTCATCCCCACCACTCTGACCTGACACAACCTGTTCATCTTCTCTCCCAGCAACAAAACCAAACAGACAAAACGTGCCCAGAAACCATAACCACTCTCCCCTACTTCAAAGACATTTTGGAAATGACTGCCAGACTACTCAGACCTCTTGGCATCACGGTAGCCCACAAACCCACCAACACACTATAACAGCAGCTAATGAATTTAAAAGACCCTATACAGACAACAAGCAAAACGAACATCATCTACAAAATACCTTGCAAGAACTGTGACAAACACTACATTGGACAAACTGGCAGAAAGCTAGCCACCAGGATACGTGAACATCAACTAGCCACAAAACGACAAGACCCACTATCACTCGTATTCTTACGTACACGAGGAAGGACACCACTTTGATTGGGACAACACATCCATCCTAGGACAAGCCAAACAGAGACACGCACGAGAATTCCTAGAAGCATGGCATTCCAACTGGAACTCCATCAACAAACACATTGGCTCCAAATCAATCTACCATCCCCTGAGAAAAAGAACAGAAAGTGACATCACCAACACAGGAAATGACATCACCAACCCAAGGAAACCTAAACAGACAAATAGAAAGCGGGACATAACACCAGCGCTTTGTCGGAGGCTCACTGATGATGTTACCTAGAATGGTGACGTAAAGTCTGAAAACTAACCTTCCAGCTCAGCGAGCAAACTCACATACAGAACCTCAATCTGAGCTACAAATCTTCTCAAAACTTGCTTCTCTCCCACCTATCCATCCGTCCCACCTCACGAACCAACTGCCTACCTGCACTCACCTATCACCATCCCACCTACCTTCCCCAGCACAACCCGCCCTCTATTTCTGAGCTCCCTTCCCCCTCCCCCATTTCTGAAAAAGGGTCCTGACCCAAAAAGTCAACTTTGCTGCTCCTCTGATGCTGCCTGGCCTGCTGTGCTCCTTCAGTTCCACACTGTATTGACCCATATGTCATCCCAAGTCACTTGCTGTGATTCACGGACTGATGTTTCCCAGATCCCACCTTACCTCACATGTTGAGGAATCTATATTTAAATATTATGTGACTTTCCTATTCCTCCTGCCAAAGTGGACATTCAATTTTTTATGTTACATTCTTGAATTCAGATTGACTGCTCATTTAATCTTTAATCCCTTTCCAGATTCCTGTCTTTTTCACAACTTAATTTCCTACCTACTGTTGAATCATCAGCACACAGTCAGTTCTGACATAATATGCGTTCCTTTGATGTGAATAAGCAGAGGAGAACACTATTTGGCTATCAGGAAATTCCATCCCCATCACTTTCAAGTGTTGCAGTTAATGTAGGATTTTCTGAACTGCGAGGTTGTGCAAGAATGCAATTATTGCGTTACATCAGAACAGACTGTACTTAGCAATTTATTCAGTCCCTTCATCCAAATGATTTCTATTGACTAAATAATTGAGGCCCAACACCAATTCCTGTGATACACCATTGTCACATCCTGCCAACTCAACCAATCCATTTATGCTCATCCTCTGTTTCCTACCTGCCAAGCAACCGTAACACCTGGCATAAATCTAGGCACAAAAACAACAATGACAGATTCAGTAAAACTAAAGAACTGTGGCAATCAGAAACAAAAACAGAAATTGCTGGAAAAACTCAGGTGTGGTAGTACCTGTAAAGAAAAAGCACGAGTTGACGTTAAGTGATTCTTCTTTAGAACCTTGAACCCAAGATGTTTCTTGGCTAATTTCTGTTTGTTTCTTTTTTTCCTGTTTAATGACCCCGAGACGATGCAAAGGTCACTTTGCGGCCATCCACTTTGGGTCAAATTTAGTCGAACTGTCTCGTGGATTAGGCAGGCAACAACCTGACACAGTCATACTCTCAAAATCATACCAGAGAATGAAGCAGACTTCACTGTCACCATCTCTAGATGCCCCTCTTCCCTGCAGGACAGAACCAGCAGAGGTGGTGGCACAGAGATCATACAACAGGTGGAGTTGCCCTGGGAGTCGTCCACGTAGGCATAGATTTTAAGAGCAGGGTATTTATACTGGAACATGTTACGGACCAGGCCAGACACCCCGGAAAAAACTTTGAAAGGTAGCCGTGACCCTAACTTTTCTTACTTTAATGGTAGATGTGAAGTGCATATTCAGGATGTGATGAGATGGGCCAAGCTACCTGATGTTAAGCAAAATACAACTTATTTAAACACTATAGTTAAACTACAAACAGAAGAAAGGTGGGGGGGGGGGAAACGAGGGTGAGGGCGAACGGGGGGGGGGGAGAAAGAGGGAGGGGAGGGAGAGAGGGGGGAGAGAAAAAGAGGGGGGGAGGGAGAGAGGGGGGGGGAGGGAGAGAGGGGGGGGGGAGGGAGAGAGGGGGGGGGAGGGAGAGAGGGGGGGGGAGGGAGAGAGGGGGGGGGAGGGAGAGAGGGGGGGGGAGGGAGAGAGGGGGGGGGGAGGGAGAGAGGGGGGGGGAGGGAGAGAGGGGGGGGGAGGGAGAGAGGGGGGGGGAGGGAGAGAGGGGGGGGGAGGGAGAGAGGGGGGGGGAGGGAGAGAGGGGGGGGGAGGGAGAGAGGGGGGGGGAGGGAGAGAGGGGGGGGGAGGGAGAGAGGGGGGGGAGGGAGAGAGGGGGGGGAGGGAGAGAGGGGGGGGGAGGGAGAGAGGGGGGGGAGGGAGAGAGGGGGGGGAGGGAGAGAGGGGGGGGAGGGAGAGAGGGGGGGGAGGGAGAGAGGGGGGGGAGGGAGAGAGGGGGGGGAGGGAGAGAGGGGGGGGAGGGAGAGAGGGGGGGGAGGGAGAGAGGGGGGGGAGGGAGAGAGGGGGGGGAGGGAGAGAGGGGGGGGAGGGAGAGAGGGGGGGGGAGGGAGAGAGGGGGGGGGAGGGAGAGAGGGGGGGGAGGGAGAGAGGGGGGGGAGGGAGAGAGGGGGGGGAGGGAGAGAGGGGGGGGGAGGGAGAGAGGGGGGGGGAGGGAGAGAGGGGGGGGGAGGGAGAGAGGGGGGGGAGGGAGAGAGGGGGGGGAGGGAGAGAGGGGGGGGAGGGAGAGAGGGGGGGGGAGGGAGAGAGGGGGGGGAGGGAGAGAGGGGGGGGAGGGAGAGAGGGGGGGAGGGAGAGAGGGGGGGGGAGGGAGAGAGGGGGGGAGGGAGAGAGGGGGGGGAGGGAGAGAGGGGGGGAGGGAGAGAGGGGGGGAGGGAGAGAGGGGGGGGAGGGAGAGAGGGGGGAGGAAAAAAGAGGGGGGAGGAAAAAAGAGGGGGGAGGAAAAAAGAGGGGGGAGAGAGGGGGGGTGGGAGGGGGAGAAAGGGGGGGGAGCAGAGCGAGAGGAGGGAGGGGGGAAAGAGGGAGGGGGGGGAGAAAGAGGGAGGGGGGGAGAAAGAGGGAGGGGGGGGAGAAAGAGGGAGGGGGGGAGAAAGAGGGAGGGGGGGAGAAAGAGGGAGGGGGGGAGAAAGAGGGAGGGGGGGGAGAAAGAGGGAGGGGGGGGAGAAAGAGGGAGGGGGGGGAGAAAGAGGGAGGGGGGGAGAAAGAGGGAGGGGGGGAGAAAGAGGGAGGGGGGGAGAAAGAGGGAGGGGGGGGAGAAAGAGGGAGGGGGGGGAGAAAGAGGGAGGGGGGGAGAAAGAGGGAGGGGGGGAGAAAGAGGGAGGGGGGGGAGAAAGAGGGAGGGGGGGAGAAAGAGGGAGGGGGGGAGAAGGGAGGGAGGGGGGGGAGAAGGGAGGGAGGGGGGGGAGGAGGGAGGGGGGGGGAGAAGGGAGGGGGGGGAGAAGGGAGGGGGGGGAGAAGGGAGGGAGGGGGGGGAGAAGGGAGGGAGGGGGGAGAAAGAGGGAGGGGGGGAGAAAGAGGGGGGGGGGAGAAAGAGGGGGGGGGGGAGAAAGAGGGGGGGGAGAAAGAGGGGGGGGAGAAAGAGGGGGGGGAAGAGGGGAGAAGAAGGGGGGGGGAAGAGGGGAGAAGAAGGGGGGGAAGAGGGAGGAGAAGAAGGGGGGGGGGAAGAGGGAGAAGAAGGGGGGTGGGGAAGAGGGAGAAGAAGAGGGAGAAGAAGAGGGGGGGGGAAGAGGGAGAAGAAGAGGGGGGGGGGAAGAGGGAGAAGAAGAGGGGGGGGGGAAGAGAGAGAAGAAGGGGGGGGGGAAGAGGGAGAAGAAGAAGGGGGGGGGGAAGAGAGAGAAGAAGGGGGGGGGGGAGAGAGAGAAGGTGGGGGGGGGGGAGAGAGAGAAGGTGGGGGGGGGGGAAGAGGGGGGAGAAGACACACACACACACACACACACACACACACAGGGAAAGAGAAAAAGGAAAGAAAAAGAAAAAGAAAGAAAAAGGAGGAATTAGAATAACTTAACTAATTGGAAAGCCGAACTGAACAATAGATATACAGTGCGTGTTCTGAATGAACAGTTCTAGTATGGCAACATCCCAAAAACACACCCTTTGGCACAGAGATAAATTCAGACACACATTGTTATGTGCAGTTCTTCAATCAAGGAGGAAACAACGAGAGAGAGATTTTAGAGAGCGGTGTTGTGAAGACTCATTTGCTGAAGTTCCATCTCTTCTGGCACCCCAAGCAGCTTTTGACTGCTACAGCTTTAAAAAAAACCAGAAAGCCTGGTCTGTGAAAGCTGACCTCTGCCCTTTCATTTTCCAAATCTTTTTTAAAAAATCCTCGAGGCCTCCTAAGTTATTTAATTAAGTCGTTTTCAGTAGCCAGGTTGGGACCTCTGCCTTTGCAAACCCTCTTCCAAAAAGCTCCCCGAACAAAATAACCTCTTTAAAGTGACAGCACCATCACAAACTTTATAAAGTATTTGTTAGACCTAAATTATCGTGTTAGTTCAGGAATCCATATTATAGGAGGGATGTGACAGCATGGGAGGGGGTGTAGAGGAGTGCAGCTTGGACTGGAGAGTTTCAGTTATGGACAAAGATTGGACAGACTGGAGTTCGTCTTCTGAGAGCATTGGAAATGAGAGGAGATAATGATTAATACGTATACAATTATGAGGGGCACAGATTCAAAATTCACTGCCTCTAAGAGTGGCAGAGACAGAAACTGTCATACCACTTATATTTGTATTTACACTGCAAAGGTATACAAGGCTATGGGTCAAGTGCTGGAAAATGGGATTAAAATAGCTAGTTGGTCATTTTTGATCAGCTTAGATGGTCTGAAGGGCCTTTTTCTGTGCTTTTGATTTCTAGGACTCCAAATTCCATGAATCTTGTGGCATCAGATAAAAAAATGGCAAAGAAACTGGCTGCTGATTACCACGATTACCATCTCCCACTTCAATTGAAAAATGAGCACTGTCCATGTTGTACACCTGGAGGAAGCAGAAGCAGAAGCAGGGCAAGAGTGCAGAATGTACTTTGGGTGGAAGGCTTCAAGACTGTCTTAGCAGTACACTACTTACTGATCTGGTCCTACAGAACGTAGCTGCTAGACTTGGTCTTTGGCAGAAGAGGGAAATATATACTCGGCCTCATCTTCACCAAACTGTTCATTACTACCATAGTGCGAAATGGAGTAGATTGAGAACAGGTCCAGCAGCTCAAAGCAGGCTATCCATTCGGCACTACATGTTATAAAGTAGCAACAGAATTTTTTTCCCATACAGTTTTTAGGTTAATCTCATGGCTTGGCATGTCCCTCACATTACCATGATCATTTGAATTCAGTCATCAATGTAGGAAAGCATACCACTACCTAAAAGAAATAGGTGATAGCCTGACATTCAAAAGTAATGCTGAGGATGTACAGGATGCTGGCGTTCTTCTGGAATACTGTGTCCTGTTCTGGTTGCCCAAATATAGGAAGGAACAAGTGTAGTAGAAGGCTGAGAGGCAACCTGATAGAAGTCTACAAAATAATGAGAGGTATTGATAGCGTTAATTGTAGTTGTCTTTTCTCTGAGAGGGGGGATTTCAAGATTAGGAGAGTGCATTTTTAAGGTGAGAGGAGAGAGATTTAAAAAAGACATGGGGCAAATTTTTTACACAAAGGGTGGTTTGTGTGTGGAATGAACTTCCTGAGGAAGTGATGGATGTGGGCACAGTTACAACATTTAAAACATATTTGGTTAAGTAGGTGATTAGGAAGGGTTTGGAGGGATATGGCCCAGCAGCAGACAGATGGGACTAGTTTAGTTTGGAATTATGTTTGGTACGGACTGGTTGGACTGATGGGTCTGTTTCCATCTGTCCGACTTTAATTCTCTATCTATGCCAATTTAACTCCTACACTACGAGCTCTTATTTTTCAAAGGAGCCACAGATGTGGCACTTTGGCTAATGTCTTTTGGATATCTGAATACTGTACATGCATCACTTCCTCATCATCTACTTGCTTATTACTTCCGCAAAGAACACAAATTAATCAGGCATGATTTTCTTTTCATGAAATCATGTTGACTCTGCCTAAGTGACTTAAGATTTTAAGTGCTCTGCTATAACTTCTTAAATAATTGATTCTAGCACTTTCTCCGTGACAGGTATTAGGCTAATTGGCCTATAGCTTCTTGTTTTCTATCTCCCTCCTTTCCGAAGTTGGAGAGGACTTCCGCAGAATCTAGGATGTTTTGAAAAAGTAAATACAGCGCACCCATCTTCTCAGCAGCAACTTCTTTTAACACCCGAGGATGAAGCCTATGAGGGTCAAATATTTGCCAGATTTTAGTTCTTTGCAATTTTCTCAGTTTCCTTTTCTGATGATTATGATTGATAAAGTTCTGGATGTGAGTTTGCTCGCTGAGCTGTAAGGTTCGTTTTTCAGACATTTCGTCACCATTCTAGGTAACATCATCAATGAGCCTCCGGTGAAGCGCTGGTGTTATGTCCTGCTTTCTATTTATCTGTTTAGGTTTCCTTGGGTTGGTGATGTTATTTCCCGTTCTTTTTCTCAGAGGATGGTAGATAGGCTCCAAATCAATGTGTTTGTTGATGGAGTTTCGGTTGGAATGCCATGCTTCTAGGAATTCTCGTGCGTGTCTCTGTTCGGCATGTTCTAGGATGGATGTGTTGTCCCAATCAAAGTGGTGTCCTTCCTCATCTGTATGTAAGGATACTAGTGATAGTGGGTCATGTCTTTTTGTGGCTAATTGATGTTCGCGTATCTTGTACAGTGTATTCAAAAAGAACTGATACCCAATGAACACATTCCGCCATTTTCTCAGCAACAAACCCAAACAAACAGACAAAACGTGCCCAGAAACCATAACCACTCTCCCCCACAAAGACATTTTGGAAATGACTACCAGACTACTCAGACCTCTTGGCATCACAGTAGCCCACAAACCCACCAACACACTAAAACAGCAGCTAATGAACTTAAAAGACCCTACGCAGACAACAAGCAAAACGAACATCATCTACAAAATACCTTGCAAGAACTGTGACAAACACTACATTGGACAAACTGGCAGAAAGCTGGCCACCAGGATATACGAACATCAAATGGCCACAAAAAGACATGACCCACTATTCACTAGTATCCTTACACAGAGATTAGGAAGGACACCACTTTGATTGGGACAACACATCCATCCTAGGACATGCCAAACAGAGACATGCACGAGAATTCCTAGAGGCATGGCATTCCAACTGGAACTCCAACAAACAACACACTGGCTCCAAAGCAATCTACCATCCTCTGAGAAAAAGAACACGAAATGACATCACCAACTCAAGGAAACCTAAACAGACAAACAGAAAGCAGGACATAACACCAGCGCTTCACCGGAGGCTCACTAATGATGTTACCTAGAATGGTGACAGAACATCTGAAAATGAACCTTCCAGTTCAGCGAGCAAACTCACATCCAGAACCTCAACCTGAGCTATAAATCTTCTCAAAACTCGATTGATAAAGTTCTTCATTCTCTTAATGCCAGCTCCAACTCAACATTCAAGTGAATGTTTATGAAAATAATCAAATTATTAGCTCAATTATAAACAAAAACATTTCACTGTTTAAATTACTTACATTCTTGTGTTGCTAGTTTTGTTTATGATCACAGCCTTTCCTGTTTGGTCGACATTGTGATCCAATCCAAAGTATGCAGCCACTCTGTGCAACAACATCCTATGGTAGGAGGTCATTGGAGGAAACTTCCTATATTGAATACTGAAGAGGAAGAAAGAGACACCACTGGTGACAATACACAAGCCGTGAAAACATGTTGAGCTAATGTATTGATATCAGCTCTTACTTGTTATTACTGATAAAATCCAGAATTTCTTGTTCTAACTTCAGCAACATCATTCTATCCCTGGAGAACAAAAAAAAGAGTCCATCAGCAGCATTTATTTGCCAAATACGCAACACGGTTCAAATAATTGAAATGAAGCAACCAGAAACTAACATAATTTTTCCATCAATGATGAGCCCACTGCCAAGACAGCGAGTCCTTTTAGAAATGGAGTCATTGCTATTTTGTGGGCAATGCCCAACGCATACATTAAGGCTCTACGAACATTTTTGAGATGAATGATGAATTAGTATTAAAGTAAAAACCAAAAAAAAACCAAACTGTGGATGCTATAAATCAGAAACAAAAACAAATTACTCGAAAAGCTCAGCAGTTCTGCACATCTGTGGAGAGAAATCAGAGTTAATGTTTCAGGTCAAGTGACCCTTCCCCACAACTCTTGACCTGAAACGTTAACTCTGATTTCTCCCCAGAGGTGCTGCTAGACCTGCTGAGCGTTTCCAGCAATTTCTATTTTTGTCATCAATGAGTTAACACTATTGGTTTGGTGGTGTTGCTTGACCCAGTTGCGAGTTCTATACTGTGTTAAACTGACACTATTCACGAGACGAACACTTGTAATATCACTGTAGGAAAGGACACTTGTATACTTCAAGACAAAACAGAAATATGTATTACTGGAACAGTCTTTGGAGAAACAGTTAAAAGCCCTTGTAGGATTTAGCGTCATAACTTAAAAGACACATGAAGCAGTTTCACACCTTTCATTGAACAAAAGAAAATATCTGGAAGAATAACTATGATGCTTGTTATCTATGTAATGTTGTACATATAATCAACAGTCCAAAGATGCGCAGGCTAGGTGCAGTGGCCATGCTAAATTACCCGTGGTGTTCAGGGGTGCGTGGGTTATGGGGAATGGGTCTGGGTGGGATGTTTCAAGGGGTGGTGTGGACTTGTTGGGCCGAAGGGCCTGTTTCCACACTGTAGGGAATCTGAAAATAATCAACAAATAATCCAACAACTTGATTTGAAAACACATGCTTTCGGAGTGTCAATCCCCAAGGAGGACTGACGCTCCAAAAGTTTGTCTTTTCAAATAGACCTGTTGGACCAGAACCCTAGTGTCGTATGGTTTCTGACTTCAATATTATAGTAGTTCAAAAGCTGAACAACTGCAAAACAGGAAGTGTAACCGTGGATGGCAGCTATTAGTAAAATTATAATTTTGTTGATATAAGCTGTGTTAAATTTAACCAACGTTAAGTCAATAGTTAACCATTTCTTCACAGGTTGACATGGCGGAGTTCGACTACATGCATAACCATGGCATATACCATTGCAATTCTAGCACAAGGCTATTCAATGCCTCAACATGTTAATGCTTCAATTATATTGAATTTAATTTCACAGTCTTGCTCATTCCTCCGTGTAGCAAACTATTTGCTGTGCACACTTGCAATATCACCAATTATTTAATTAGTGATCAACATTAGAACACCTTATACAGAAAGTGTGCACTGTTATTTGTGTAGAAAATGCTGAAGTGTGAATCTGATTTGAAAACAAGCAGATTTTGGCACAGTAGTTTTTTGTGCACTGCATAACCATATACTGGATTTTCATAATGCAGTTATTGAAGAGCTTACGCCAGCTTCGGTTCTTTAGTAAAAGTAGTCTTTCAATATCTCCATTTGGCAATAATTTTCTTGTTTGTACCTTTGGAAATGTAGATTTTTGTGTGTTTATCAATTATGTGGCAGTAACATATATTGTTTGAAACTGCTGGTAGTGGTCCAAAATTCTTCAAAATTGTTACGGCAACTATGGTTACAACTAACAGCTGCTAAAAGGAAGGTGAGTATACAGTTATTTGACCAATAAATATCAACTGGCTGGTTTCATCTTTCACCTCAAGTACAAATATTAAAATTTCCTAATTTGTACAAAGCTATGCAACATGAGCACTATGTAGCTTAACATATGACACATCTTCAAAATGTAAAATCAGAAATGTCAGTTTAATATATACCTGGGATTATTTTTCAAAGTATTTACTAAAAATTCATGAAGATCTATTCCAGTGGAATCTGTGTATTCTTGGCTGGAATCTAGTCAAGAGAGGGAGAATGAAAAGTTTCATTCATTCACAAGTAAATCATTAATTACGAAAATCTTGAAATATTTTCACGAAGAAATGCAATCTGCACAAACCTCTTGACAACATTTTTTTCTGTATTTTGTCTGGTTTCTCTGCACATTCTTCCTTTTCGGTTTCATCTTTAATAGTCTGATCTTCTTTATCAAATGCTTGTGTTAACTGGAGGTGAATTTTATCCTGTGAAAACACAAAGTAAATTCTAAGAAAAAATTCAATACGACCAACAGATTCAACCTATTAATGGTTATTGTGGGGCAGGTAACACACCATTATTTTCAATATATTTTGCCAAATGTTTGAAATCAATTTGGAAAATGTGTAAATACCTTGGATGGTGTGTTATTGATCCACTAAGGAGACTCAAGTTTCATATCATTTCAAGTTAAATGGAAGAGAGCCAGTAAAATATTGAATAAGTTAGATGACATAACTATGAGATACACTCTCATGACAAGCAAATCAATTATTACAATACAAAGAACAGGCAATGTTTGGTAGAAAGCAAAGATCAAAGGGAAAGATGAAATTATGAAGCTACAAGTCTTATAAAACTGCTCGCTTTCCTTTCAAAAGGAAAAGATTGCACAAAAACTTCCCAGTCACTAGAAAGTGACCTTGCTCACATACACAAACAAAACTGTTTCACCGTGCACTCAAACTCATGTTGACGAGACAGACTCTTATACATATTTACCAACATAGCTGTACTAGGAAGCTCTGGCAACTTGATGCTGGCTGACAACAAAGCAAAGAATAACCCGTTGCTTAGGCTAGAGTTATCACTAGAGCTGAAGGAAGGCTTAGTGATCATTCAAAAGGTACAACTCATTAGCAGGTTTCTAGCTGCATTCCTCGCTTCCGATTCATACATTTTCTGTATCTCCAATACAAAGTGCGAGCAAGAGAACGATAGTCAATGGAAGGTCTAGCTCTGAGGGGTAATTGGGGAAGCTGGGGGTGGGGCGGGGGGGGGGTGGTTGAGCAGGGGGTGGAAAAGAGAGGGAATAACAGGGAGAGAGGTATGAAAGATCAAAATCAAAAGATGACGATAACCAGAAGAAATGAAGATTCATCTGACAACATGATGAAAGATGAGATTGATAAATATAATTAAAGACAAAAAAAGGTGCTGGTCCAGTGAACTTTTTACAACTACAAAAAGACTATTCAAATATTATTAGTGGAACCCCTATGATCATTCATGAAAGTGGAAATTCTCCCTCCATACTAGTACAATCAATAGTAATTTTCATGAAGATCTCTTGTTTTGAATAAGACATTCAATATTCGAGACATGCTTGGGTACTGGGGCTCGTCCTCACCATTTACCTGCTTGTCTCACTTCTGGCCTGTTGTTTATATTATTCCTGTATACGTCCTGTCCTTTGTGGACTGAAAATGTTATTTCCTCGATAGTATCATGCTTCAGTTCCTTTTGGCTTTATGAAAAAGCTTTTAAATGTTCGCATGCCAAGGAATTGTGAACTGTATAACACAATGTCTCAAACACATGCTGTACCTTCATTCTTCCTTAAACTTCCAAACAACCTTTAACATTTCCCAGTTTTTGCCTGCACAATCAGAACACCACAACACTGATTCTGACCAAGTAAGCCAATGTTGGTTCTGGTCCAACTAACTATCCTTTGATAGGCCACTCGCCAAACCAGGTTCATCTAAAAATCACACAGACAGCAAGAACTGCAGATGCTGGAGTTAGAGATAACACAGTATGGAACTGGAGAAGCACAGCAGACCAGGCAGCATCAGAGGAGCAGGCAAGTTGATGTTTCAGATCAGGACCCTTCTTCAGAAGAACAATTTTCTGAAGAAGGGTCACAACCCGAAATGTTAACTTTCTTGCTCCTCTGATGCTACTTGACCTGCTGTGCTTCTCCAGCTCCAAACTGTGTTATCTCGTCGAATCACATGCCTGTTAAGATCCCTCAACATTTCTTTTATCTCTGCCACATAACCTTCAATATTCCTGCAAAACTGCAAGTTTACTTTTAAAACAGCTGTCACTGCAAGGGTTTCATAGCAGAAGTAGTCTTTTTGATATGGTTAAAGCCATGGTCAGAAGGGCTCAAAAGATTGAAAGCATCAAATATTCGAAAGAGCCAACAAACACTAATATTAGGGTGTTTTGGGTCAATCTACAACCTTGGACTGCAGCAGTTCAAGAAAGCAGCTCACGGCCACCTCAAGGACAACTAGAGACAGGCAATAAGTAATGGCCAGCGAGCGATACCCATGTCCCACGAGTCTATAAAACAAAAACTTCAGCAATCATTTCATTCAAAAGAAGTAGACAACCAAGGAATAATGAAGAAAATAATTATTTAAATCACAATACAGAAACAGGAACAAGATAGGAGGGCCAATAATTATTATTTTGTCTGTACAGTCTGCTGGGAAATACAGATATTGGAGCTACAGTGCTACCTACTGTTGGGATATCCAACATTGCAAGTTCGACTGCTACCTCTGGGGTTATATGCCAGGCATTATCAAAATGGCAAGTCGGGAGTAAAGCACAAGAGTATGACAGAATCTATGTACACAACTGCACAAGAAAAACCTCAACATCCTCATTAGACAGATTACGTATTTGAGCAACTGGTTATTTAACATTTTTGATTTACCTTCTCTACCACACCAACTGTCACAAACCCCTTACGATCCTGGTTTCAAAACATATCAAGAAAATTGGATTAAATTACTTAACACATGAAAACAAGACGGAGAAAAAAACAAGCATGGTTATCACTCAAAATCACAACACTGAACAATCTCAATTATTCCGGTTTCAACCTGCATAGATCACATTACTAACTTGGCTAGTTTTCTTTTATTCCTTCATGGAATGAGGGCATCACTGGCTAGGCGAGCACTTATTACCCATCCCTAATTACCTGGGGGGGCAGTTAAGGTCTGGCATCATGTGTAAGCCAGACCAGGTGAGGATTGTAGTTTTCTTCCCTAATGGACATTAGTAAACAATCGACTCACGGTCATCATTAGTTGATTAGACTTCTAATTCTAGACTTTAAAAAAAATTTCAAACACCACTATCTGCTAACATGGGATTTGAACCCGGGTCCCAAGAACAGGGTCTTCGGATTAACAGTCCAGCAATAATGCCACCAGGCTATCACCTTCCCCTGTTACCTCTAAGCAATACACAAACATTTCCCAGGCTGGACTGTCTCACTTTCACTTGGCGCACTGAATCCTGTTTCTTTTTAAAACACAATCATACCATATTGATGAAATAGTGAACTCTATCATTTGTGCGCACACACACACACACACACACACACACACACACACACACACACACATCCAAAATGAACAAAACTGTTTGCAGCAAGACAAGTGTACAATCTAAGTGCACAGAGTTAGACAGAGCAACTAATCAAAATCAAAGAAATCATAATTAAAATTGTTTAAAGTTATGGTGTAAACAGTACCACAATTCACCAAGTTTTAACACCATGAATAAATAACTCAAACTGCACTTAAGTATTCCGTCCCCAGTCTGAATTCGGCCTCCAACACAGTTTCAATGAAAACTGTGCAGAAGTTTGAGGAACAACATCTAATCTCTCAATTAATCTTTCAAAACCTTCCATAACCAACAGCAACTTAACATCACAACTGCTGCTTCTAAGTTTTTGGACAAAACGTTGTTTTCATGGTGATGCTTCTGAAGCTAATGTTAAACTTCAAGAGCTTTGTTTGTATAAGTGAGTTTTATGTTCTGCAGAACATCATTCATGACTTTTTTGTGCACCCACTAAGCTATGTTTCCTCGCTTAAAGAAAGCTGGCAAATCTGGCATACACGATACCTATTCCTGCCCTAAATTTTCATATGGGTGATGACAACCATTCACAGCTTCAAAACTCAAGCTGCATGTACAAACTTTCAATGTGGTATAGCTGCATTCAGAGATTCATTTCCAATAAATGGTTAATCAAAGTACTACATCGAAGAGAAAACATAAATGTAATGATGAAATTTGAATCCAATGACTGCATCTTCTAGTCTAAGCAATGAACTTGCCAGTATTAAACATTCATACAAAGTTAATATTTTCACATTATTTTAAGTACAAAAGCAAATCATGAAGATAGAATTCACATAATTTAGTTTTCTTGATGGTAGACTGAAAAAAAAACACCTCTGTAGAAATCACCACTTATCAACTGATCTAATTGAAAAGGGATTTCGATTAATATTTAAATCCAAAAACTGGAAGCTATCTTCTTTGTCGTGCTGTATGACCTTTAAAAGTGCAAAGATCAATGTAAACACAAAATAAATCGTAAAAATTATTACAAGATATAACCAATACAACTTTTAAAAATTCTAGAAAATACAATAAAGCAAACAGGATTAAAATTTGGTTGAATTCTTCCTACTGAAGTATATATACAGTCTATAAAACTTGGATTTATATACACATTCTTTTCCTCGCATTACCACCAATCAGCTCCTTTCATCTTAATTTAAATTGATATTGTTGCAAGGTAATTGGTGTTCATGAAAGGCACGTTGAGAATTTATCAAGACAGTTACTTCTCTCTGAAATGAAAGCATTTATTTCAAGTAGCAAAATACTACACCATCAGACAAGGGTTTTTGCTTAATCCATTTACTGTTGCATGTTACCTGATTATCCTGCGGAACATCAGCTGTGGGCGGAGGAGAAGACTCTTCACACACAGCCAGGCTCCTTACTAGCTTTAACTTTGCATTTGACTAAAGGAAAACATTCATTGTTAGGGCAAATGCAGTGATGTAGAAATATATTTATCTACATTTATTTCATCAAACATCAGCTCTTTGCAACAGTATACCCGTAACAGCTTAAAATGAATTTTGAAAAAAAAAAACTTTTATTTTCACATATCTATTTGAATTTTTCATTGGAAAAATTGCTTGGATAAATCAACTCATCCTTCCTTTTTATGTGGTCTGCCCAAAGATGTTCATCATCTGTTTGTGCTCTGGCCTGAGCAGTTTTTCTTGACAGTTCTGTCAGTCATGGTTTGCCACTATCTTCCATACTCAGGGACAGGATGAGGAGGCAGTTAACAAATCTACCTCAGTCGGAACAGGAATTGAATCCATCCTGTTGGCATTCATCTGAAACACTCACTAGCTATTTGGCCAAATGAACTAACCAGCTCCTGCTTTAAATCTAAGCTCTTTGATTAGGTGAGGTGACAATGATTTAAAATTCCATACTATGTTACGGCAGGATACAATTTTCCAATGGTTATTTTGTTTAAATACCCTATATACTTGAGTAAAAGTCAAATCATGTAAAAGCCGACCCCTTATTTTTGGGCAAAAACCTAATTTTCCATATACCTCATGTAAAAAAGTCAACCCTAGTTCTTCACAGATAATTCGGATTTTAGGGCAAGTGCTAGATGGTGTTCATTCTCATCTGTCAAAGAATCTTCACAAAGTGTATCTTCACACCGAAGATGGAGATGAAAAGAGGATTCAGTGTTTTAATTTTCAAATAGTACTATGTTAGTGGCCTGCAGATGGAGATGAAGTGCTACCATCCAGTCTCCCAGGTTTGATGTGACTTTGTTTTCAACTCCAGGATACTCTGGCATTTTAGCAGATTTCTCTTCATCAGCTTTCATTCCTTTGTCAGAGTTTCAAAAGAATGAACCCAGTAATTGAGACACTTTGGAACCAATGATTTACTGTTTCACGGAGGATGACAGAGAGCTTTGGACACAGGAGTAAACGGAAAAGATTCAGGTTTACTTCGTGAAAGAACACTCAGGTTTTAATTTAAAGGGAGAATAAATCGATCTGTTTGTTTTTTTCTGCTGACAATAACGAATGCTCATGTGAGCTGTGATACTATGAGACATTATGACTTTCACTGCAGTGTTTGTTTTTCATGGTGCTAGGGTCGCAGAAGTACCAGTAATTAACAATTTTTTTTTATTCTTTGTTCATCTGGAGATCAATTGGGCGTCTGCTAACAATACAGTATTTTTTGACTGTAGATTGAATTTCAGCCCCTCAAAAGTAGTGCCAATGTAATAGTTGACCCCATAAATTTAAACGTACAAAGTCTAAAAATTCAACCTTTACACAAGTATATACAATAGTCAATTCTAATTAATAGGTACAAAATTGAAAACCCAAAAACACAAATATCAATTTCTTTTAAAGTGGGCCTGCCATTTATACAGGGGACAAGTGTACACTTCTTGCAAGTATATAGTTTTACACTTATAATAAAGCAGCATTTACCAGTCTATAATTCAAGACAACGTTGCCAAAATCATTAGAATAGGAATACTGAATTTAATTCTGTTGTGAAATTGTCAGATGTGAATTTGAAATGATGTTGCATATACCCACATAAATGAATCTGTTCAAAAGGTAAACTTAAATTTAGTGCCATCTCCCAAAATGTGAGATTCTACGTTTAACTGATTAGACAGGGCATCAGAGTTCAAATTTGACATACTTTACCATTACATAAATTCAAGGTGTCATTAAGCATCTCACAACAGAGAGGCACATAATTTTGTACGATTCCAAAGCACACCCAAAAAAAAAATGGATAAACTATTTTTCGAGAGCTGTTGACTCGCTTCAACATGGCTACTATTTGAAGAATACAAAATGTTATCAAATTATTGCTGCACATTAGGAACCAATGAAAACGTATTCTCTCAAAAAAATTGATTTGATCTTTGGTTGATGTCTCAAGACAACATTTCTCATGCCAGCCCTTTTCTTAAAAAAAAATTAATGCACCTTAGTGGTGCAATGTTTTCCGAGTTTGAATAAAATTGGCAACTGTCAACACCCAGGAGCAAACAATAAATTTACTCTTTTTGACAACAAAGTCCCAAAATGCAAAGAAAAGTTTGCTTTGAGCTCCAAGCGCTAACTAAGCACACCACCATGCAAAATTGCTACTGGTCCAAAAACGCTTTCACAAGAGCAGAATCAAAAACTACACACAATTAAGCAATCACAAGATATAGATACATCTAAAAGCACCTGACTCATTTTCAACTGAGCATTGAGAACTTTACTAAGTGAAGCACTAAGCCAGTACAAAAAGCACTGCAAACTATTTGGACAGCAAAACCTAAATTGGAGCAAGTATACATGCATGAGAGTACAAACTTTTGAGGATACAATGCTGCAATAAATGAAACATGATTTAAATAAAATACATTTCTAGCAAACAATAGTCATAATAGAGTCATCAAGCATAAATGGCTTCCTCTAGCATGCTATGACACACTTCTACTATACCTTTGACTTTTTCCCCGCCTGTCCAAGACTTTGTCTCTGCACAGTGGACAAGAGATCATTGCAGTAAAATAGTTTAATACACATGACAACAAATTTCCAAAAGGAGTAAGCTTGTCATATCCACCTGAGCCAAATAGCATTTAATGGAGTTTAATAAAATAAAATAAATAAATAGAGTCAAGAAATAGGATTCAACAATCCAAAAATCTACATCTCAACTCGATAGGTTGTATTATGGAGCTAAGTCAGCCAAATTTCCTCATCTCTTTTTGCTTCTCGTAGGATAACACAGTATTCAATTTCAGTACACGTTAGGCAGAATAAATGACTAACTAAACCAAAAAAGTACACAACTGAGCTGTTCTGATAAGTAAAGGTCTACTATCCAGGTGTAAAGAAATCAAATATTTAGGGCCCTCAATGTAAAATTTGTCCACGGCACAGTAAGTTCTCCCTTTAACTACAAGTGATCACGAATTCCAAGTTGCTAAGGTAATCAGGGATCAAAGTGACATAACAAAAACATCAGAGAGTTCAATAAAATTATCTTCAGAATCTGGTATGAATGCTGCTGTAAAATTTACAATATGCTTAAGTTACTGAGCTCTAAATATGCAAAAATATAGTTGATCTGTTTAATGTTTTTTGCTGACTAACTTCAAGAAAAGCAATTTAACAAAACATACTTGCTGAATCTAGGTCTTATTAATATATTAAAATGAACTGTTTCAATAATGAAAGGAGAAATCTTCTCATTGTTTAATGTAATTTTGAATTGCGTTATCCATGAATTCTCCACATTTGTAATCTTACGTCAAACAAGTTTGATACATTTTAACCCAGGAGTGTAATCACAAGATTTTTGACACTGAAATTTATCTAGCATACTCAGCACTCAAAACAACCACTCTATCTCCAACTCATTCAACATAAAATTCTATTTTAGTTCAAACAATTCAATTAATTCAACCACCCTGTCCTGAGAGATATGAAATTGTCTAATTCTGATCTTCTGAGCATCCCCAATTTCCACAACTTGTAGCATAGATCCAAACCCTGATATTCAATTCATAAACCTCTTCAACTCCAAACCTTCCTATCCATTTTTAAAGGCACTGCTTTAAATTTCTGTTCCCAAAATCTCCTCAGCCACGTGGTGTCATATGTTTTGAAATGCCTGTTACCAACGCTTCTGGTCATTTTATGTTAGAGGTGTTATGTAAATACAAGTAGTTATTGCTTTTCAATGTTCCTTTTGCCCTCACTACTCAGATGACCACTCTTTACATTGATCAATCATTCATTCACTTCAATCCTTTCATTCATCTTTAGAATGCTGTTCCCCAGACATAACTGGAGGGTAGGTCATCAAGAATATGCAAGACTGAGTTAAGACAGATTTTCAACTAAAGGAGTTAAAGATTACTGGAGAAGGCAGGAAAGTGCAGTTAGGGCCACTATCAAATTAGCCTTGATATTATCAAAATGACAGACCAAGCTCAATGTAACAAACGATTTATTCCTGCTCCTATCTTTTTATTATCCATGATCAAACTGGCTTTTTGAAGACAGGTTTGTACTGATGCTCCCTTTGGATTCAGAAGTTGGTTTTCAGGAACCGGTGATAACAATTTCTCCCTAGTTTGAATGCATGCAAGGCCATACACAATAAAATGAAAAAAAATTGAAATGGGCTTGAATATTTCTAAGAAGTGTATAGGTATACTGACTAGGTCACTGCTGTTATTATACAGATGGCTGTTCATTTCTTGAAAATACTTGAATCATTAGCCTTACAAGCTTCCTGTCGTTGTAGTATATGTCCTTATTTTTAAGTAGTCAATAAAATTCATCCTACCCTTATTTTTAAATTATGCACAATTGTACAGTACAGTAATTACTGGTTCAGAGTCGTCATTTTTCCATTTGGCCAATATATCTTCATGTGGAAAAGACATGTTCAAACCCAGAAATTGAGTTATACTAACTACCTCACTAAAAGAAACTGACAAAAGATCCAAAATACAAAAAGAATTATCTCTCTTTTCACTGCTTTTGACATGGGACCTAGGCATTGCTGCCCAGGCCCACATCTGATACCCATCCCTAATTGTTCTTTCACTGAATAACTCCAGGGTGCAGCGAGGAGCTAAACACAATGCTGTTCGTCTGGAATTCCCAATTCTATATCGGGGAAGTCAAGTGGAGGCTTGGGGCCCCTCGGTGGAACATCTACGCTCTGTTCACACCAAACAATGCACTTCCCAGTTGCAAACCAGTTCAATACCCCCTCCCACTCCTTGGATGACATGTCCATCCTGGGCCTCCTGCAGTGCCACAACGATGCCACCTGAAGGTTGCAGGAACAGCAACTCATATTCCACTTGGGAACCCTGCAGCCCAATGGTATCAACGTGGACTTCACAAGTTTCAAAATCTCCCCTCCCCTGAATCCATCCCAAAACCAGCCCAGCTCGTACCCACCTCCCTAACCTGTCCTCTGACCTATCCACTCCTCCCGCCTCAAGCCTCATCCTGGTCCCTTGGCCTGTTTGTCCTCTTGTCTCCCTAACTCGACACCTACACTCACCTTCACTGGCTCCAACCCTGCCTCCTTGACCTGTCTGTCACCTCTCCTTTTATCCAACTTCTATCTGCCTCCGCCTTTCTCACTATTTATTTCAGAATCCCCTTCCCCTCCCCCATTTCTGAAGAAGGGTCGAGACCTGAAACATGAGCTTTCCAGCTCCTCTGCTGCTTGGCCTGCTGGGTTCATCCAGCTCTACACCTTGTTTGTCTCAGATTCTCCAGCATTATGGCAAGTTTCCTTGCTATAACAGCCAATAGCAAACCAAATGGGGTTTTATGGCAGTTGAACACAGCTTTAAGGTGATTATTAACAGAGCCACTTACAATTCTAGATTTTGTTGATTGATTTTAAATTTGATCAGCTGCCAAGGTGGGATTTAAACAGATGTTCTCAAGGGATTACAACCTAGGCTGCTGGATTATTAGTTCATTGACAATGCCACACCAGTACCATTCCCTGATGCATAACAGGTGTGCATAATCTACTGCAGCTCAGAAGTTTTAATTTTTTAAAAATGGTGGAAATCTTGATCTTACTACACCAATGTCAATACATGCACTGTCTGCAGGCACGAGATGCAAGCTGTTAAAGTTACAAATATTTACTTGCAAAACATGTCACATTTCTGTTTTGGTCAAGAGACGCTAGGGGAGGCAGTCCAGTGAAGATTCACTTGGCTAATATCAGGACTGCCTTATGGGGAGAGGCTGAGTAGATTGCATCTGTGATCACTGGAATAAAGAAGAATGAGAGGCAATCTTATTGAAGCATAAAGATTCTTGGGGGGGTCTTGACTGGGTAGATGCAATAAAGTTGTTGTCCCTTGTGGGACAGTCTGGGACCAGGTAGTATAATCTCAGAATAAGAGGTTGCACGTACAAGGCAAAGGCAGAGATGATGAGGAATTTCTTCTTTCAAAGGGTATTCAATCTGTGGAATTTATTACCGCAGAGGGCTGTTGAAGCTAGATATTAAGTATACTCAAGGCTGAGGTATTAAGGGAATCAAACAAAGCTGACAACAGAGAACTTGAAGAATATAAAGTAAGCAGGAAACGACAAAAAGCTAAAAAAAGGGGCTATGAAATGTCCTTGGCAAACAGGATTAAGGAAAATCCCAATGTTATATATGCATATAACATGCAGGAATGTAGCTAGGCAAAAGGGGGAGGTCCACTCAAGGACAAGGGAGAAGGACATGTAAACAGGGGTATGTTAATATTCTAAGGGATGTCAAAGAGTGGGTGTTGGGGACTTTGAAAAGCATTAAAGTCAATTAACTCCCAGAACTTGAGATCTATCCCAGAATAGTGGGGAAGGGAGAAAATTGCTGGGGCCTTATGTGAAATATTTGTACCTTTAGTCACAGGATCGATCCCAGAAGACTAGAGGAGAGCCAAAGTTTTCTCTTTGAGGAGGTCAGCTGGAATAATGCAGGAAGTTACAGGCTGGTGAGCCTTACATCTTTGATTGGCAAATTATTGGAGGACAAGATTTTTGGAGACATGAGTTTCTCACATTTTGCAAAAATGCAGAGTTATTAGCGATGGTCTGCATGGTTTTGTGCAGAGTAGATCATATTGCAACTTTGATTGAGATTTTTGAGGAAGTGACAAAGATGACTGATGCGGGCAGACAGTTGATATTTTCTGCATAGAATTTAGAATGGCTTTTGACAAGGTCCATCATGGCAGGCTGACAGAGAAGGTGAAGTCATACGAGATCTGCAGTGAGCCATTTGTAGATAGATACAGAATTGGCTTGGTCATAGAAGACAGAGTAGCACTGCACGGGTGCCTGTCTGACCGGACATCCAAAAGGTGTTCCAAAGGGATCAGTGCTGAAACCCCTATTGTTTGTAATGTTGATTTGGCATCCTAATTAGTGAATTTGTAGATAACAAAGAGTAGGGAGCTGTGGAGAGTGAGGAGGATTGCCAGAACATCAAGAGGTTGGAAAATTGAGCAGATAAATGGAGAGTGAGGCATTTTGAAAGATCTAATGTAGGAGGGAAATGGCAGAACCCTTAGAAGCATTAGCATATATAGGGGTCTTGACATACAGGTCACAGTTCCCTAAAGGCCACACAAATGGATAAAGTGGTCAAGAATGTAAAGTTGCCTTCAATGGTTGAGGCAGAATATAAAAATTAAAGCATAGAGTATAAAAATATTAGAGAGGTGGAGATTTCAGACAGGGTACAGAAAAGGTTTACTGGGATATTGCCTGGTTTGGAGGGTATTAGCTCTGAGGAGAGAGTGGACAAACGTGGTTTGTTCTCACTTGAATAGAGGTTGAGGAGGCAACCCGAAAGTAGTATACAAAAATTATCTTAGGCATAGAGTGAATTGATATTTGGTGTCCTTTGCCCGGAGTAGAAATGTCAATTACTGGAGGACACAGGTTTAACATAAAAGGTGGGAAGTTTAAAGGATATGAGAGAGGCAAGTTTCTGTTTTGAAACAGAGGGTGGCAAGCACCTGGAATGTGCTGCTGGAAGAGGTAGCTGAAGTAGATACAAAAGCAACGTTTTAAAGGCACCCAACAGTACGTGAATAAGCATGGAATAGAGGGATACCACTGCATAGGTGTACAAGGTTTTTAGTTTCGAAAAGCGTCATGCGTTCGGGCAGACTTGGTAGGTTGAACGGCCTGTTCCTGTGCTGTGCTGTTCTTTGCGCAAAGTTCAAAGGGCAAAAGCAAAATGGAATTATGGATTATCAATTTAACTATAATCTCATTGAATGGTGGAGCAGACTGGACGGGCTGGAAGAATTCAGAAGTAAGCGCATCTCCTCTGCTCTTCTTGGTGAGCACATTAAAGATGTATTTAGATGAGCACTTGAAATTCCATAGCACACAAAGCTATTTAAAAATAGCTAGATGCTTGATGACTGGTGCGAAATGATAGGCTGAAGGGCTTTTTAATATGCTGTGGAAACTAATACTGAAGAGGACAAAAATGATCCACCAGTTGACAGTAGTAAAGGTATTCACATTTAAATGTAAAAGAAAATTGCAAGTTGGGAAACTTCAAGGTTTTTTTAATCTCACCTGGTGCCTTTCTTTCCCCCCTTTATTCATTCACGGGATGTGGACGTCACTGGCCTAGCCAGCATTTATTACTCATCCCTAATTGCCCAGAGGGCTGTTAAGAGTCAACCACATTGCTCTGGATCTGGAGTCACATATAGGCCAGACCTAGTAAGGATGGCAGTTTTCTTCCGTGAAGGACATTACTGAGTCAAGTGGGTTTTTGCAACAAATCGACAATGGATTCATGGTCATCATCAGATTCTTAATCCTAGACATTTATTGAATTCAAATTCCACCACCTGCTGTGGCAGGATTTGAACCTGTGTCCCCAGAAAATTGTCTGGGTCTCTGGATTAACTGTCCAGTGGTAATATCACTAGGTCATCACCTCCAACATGCTATCGAAGTCTCCTGTAAGGCTCTCTTTGACATCCTCCTATTTCTCATCTATATTTTGCTTCAAAGCAAACATCAGGTTCGATATGTATGTTAACAGCACCCAGTTCCATCTCATCATCATTTCTCTTCGTCCCCCCACTGATTGTAGTGTTGACCAACTTCTTGTCCCAGATCCATTCTGACTGACTCCAAAAAAAAAATCAAGATCCAAAATATTTCTTTGGCCCTTCCATAATTTCATGCACTCACCACTGATTTTGTGCCCTTTGCTAACATCCATGCCAACCTGAAATGGACATGGCAAACTCAGTATCCTGGCTGATCCTGAGTTCTCCATGAACTATTAGAACACATTTGAAATCATAAATAAAAAAAATTAAACACTCAGGGATAATGTGGTAAAAGCAGTGCCCAGAGGGTTCAATGTGCAATGTGCCTGGCTTAATAACACAACTGTCCCCTTGTTACATTTTAAATGTCTAAAAGATTTTAATGGTTAAACTTCACTAAGCTTTGCACATTTGAACAAGGATTGTGCAGATACTAGCGTCTTCTGATATAATGCACAGTCACAGATACAGAGGTACAACAGATTATAAGAAAAAGGCACATGCACAATTATACACTGACCTTCTGACTGGGCCAGCCTTCTCGTAAATTACATGCTTGTTTACAAATCCATTCAACGTCCTTTGTTTATCTACTTTCCAGTTGAATCTTGAATATCAATGTAATTCCTGTCTCAACCTGTCATAGGCAGTAAAATTCATAGCCCCGAAAATAATTCTCTCTTGGTCCGTGTTCTAAATCTTTTTAACCTAACCTTGTGCTGTGTCTAACTAATTTTTTATGCTCCGAATTAAAAAGGATACCTCATTCTCAGCAGCTAACATTGTTAAACTCCATCTGAGAAAATAACATAAATGTGGTAAATATGTTTTTGTCAAATGTCACTGCCCAACTATACAGTATAGCAGCCATGTGTTGCAAACGTGCAAGTGAGTTGCATTGAAACATTTGATAGTGAGCCTGAGAAACATGTTAAGACTACTCAAAATTTGTTAATTGAAAACAGACTCCAAACAAATCATTTTCAAAATGTCATTAGAGGCAAAACTTATTTTACAAATATATAGTGCATGTCAACATGCAACTACTTGATACTCACACCAAAACTCAAACAGTTGACCTAAACTGTAGGAGTCAGTTATCCATATGTTTAACAGCGCTTACCTGAGAGTCAATTCTGTTATCCATACAATTTTCATTCTTTTCTCCTGCCTTTGGCTCATTGCTTTCTGATTTTACCAGATTTTCTGATAATGATGACTGTTTAAGGAATTTTTCTTTCGCCCTCATTGCTTCAGCTTCTTCTTTTATAAGGCCAGTATCAGACATGCTCATTAGATAAGTTTACTGTGCATTCTACTGAAAATATGGAACCTGCAAGGTACACAACACCAGCTTCAGGTTACAGAACAAATTTTCCTCCTAGGTTAAATTTTTTTCTACAAATCTCAAATATGGGCAGTTATGATACTGCAAAATTACTGTTAAGTAGTGCACTCAAAATTTAATTCAGCAACCTCAATACAATTATTTGAGAAAGCAAAAATATAAAAATAATTTTGTAGAAATTGGATTTTCAAAACATATTTAATAACATATCAAACCAACAGAGATTTGTATCACTGATACAAATGAATGATGACTGTTGTAAAGAGACAGTGGCAGGACAAGAGTTTGACACAAGATAGCAGTCATCAAAAATTCTGTTGCCTATCAAATCAACACAATGCTCACTATTGCTCTTCGCAGTCACAGGAATACATTTGGGTAGAGACAGCATAATAATAAATTTGTTGACTGTATAACAGTAGATAGTAATATCAAACATGAAGTCAACTGTAATAGAATTCAGAAAGATAGATGAGTTACTAAATTGAACAGTTCGATGTCAGATGGAATTTAATGCTGAGAAATAGGACATGAAGTATTTTGGGAAGATGAATAATGAGAAGACATTCACCAAAGGGAAAAATTGAAAAGCAGTGAAACAACAGTGACTGAGGGACTCAAAAATAAAAATTGCGCAAGTGAATGAAGCTTAAAAAAAAAGAGAGTTTGGTACAACGGATTTATTAAACAAGGAACATTAAGGCAAAAGCCAAAGATAACGTAAAGTTGCGCAAACTCTCAGTAATTTCAGATTTACTAAAGCATCCAACTCTAGATACAATTAATGAACGAGCCAGACAGCATCAGAAATATTTTAATAAGATGAAGTCAAGGATGAGAGGTTTTCATACTGAGGGTACTACAAAAAGCTAACTTGTTACTTAAACAAGACTTGTGGGATGGAAATTGTGTCACAAATTACAAGGTCAACAGCAAATGATAACTTGCATTTTAACAGCTGATCAAATTGACTAGTCCAAGACATCAGGATGATCCCAGATTGGAATACAGTAGCTCATCACAACCATGGTTGCAGAGGCACATTGCAACTGGTGATAGCACCTCAGTAGCCCAAATAATTAAAAGTACTATGAGGATATGGTCAAGCTGAGTTCATTTTTCCATAGTAACGTAGCTTGCAAGACCTTGAATTGGCTGTGGAGCTCAAGCCCAGTATAATTATTGGCACCTTCCTCAACTTGCAAAGACAGGAGGTTAGGAAAGAGGGCTGTATAAAAAGACCTAATCAAGAAAATGAAACATTCCAATGAAATAATATTTAACACTAGGGTCTTTCATGTATTTTTTGAATGTTATGTACATATGGATAAACATTACTACAAAATGTGTTTTATGTTACCCAGTTGTTATAATTAACTTAAATTTTCTTAAGCTATTTGATTGAAATTCCATATGTAGGCCTGCTTCAAGAGAGGATTCTGGAATTTTGACTACGAGACCCCAGGTGACATCATGACCCAATCTGGGAGCTTTTGAACGAAGTCTTGGATGTTTTCAAAGTTACCCTATGGTTTTAAAAAGAAAAATAGCTGAATAGGAAGTTTTTTTTAAATATACAAGCGGCATGAGAGAGAAAAAGAACTTGCAACTCAGGATTTATTACTCTCTCTGAACTTGCTTCCACAGACAACCTTTCTGATTATGCACGTATTGAACACGGAGTGATAACAGGGGAAGAAGTGTGACAGGACAATGATCCAGTGTTCTCACGCAAGAGGTGACTATTAAGTGACACCAGCTACGAACAAAGCAGCTGTCAGTTAACTCAATTTCCTCTAACTGTCACCTTTAATACCAATCGTGATGTGGAGAAATTCAATTGTACAAGCAATAACACAGCAAAGGTTACAACCAGAGGCTGGCTTGAAGAGGTAATGTGCTCACATCCAGCAACAGTGTCAGCAGTTTCTGCACCATCCCTGAAGATCTTTACTGTAACACAAGACTTAGCCTTACAAAACTCAGAATATGGGAACCAAAAAGTGGAAAGGCTGTTTGATTATGTGTTCATCCAGACAATCCACAACTAGTCTTAAAATCTTAATCTTTGTTTTTAGGCGTGCACAGATAATTACTCCTTTTCAGAAAGAGATATTGTTTCTCTTTCTCTGTACAGAAGTAGTCATTTGCAAAACCTATACACTGGCTACAAAGTATTGTCAGGTGTCCTGCGAGTGCAAAAGTTGTTGATGTCATTAGTCGTCAAAAAAATAAATAAATAAAAATCGGTATAATGGCAGCAGCTCATTTACCATAAACTGATAGCATTCTATCAATAATTTACCATTTTACCCACTGCCGACTGAACTATTTGTGTTATACACATTTATTATCATCACTTATTCCGATATGGTTGACAGAATTTTTTTCTTGGATGACTGATCAGATGCTGTCAATTTCCTCTATTTGCAGCTACTATTACTGAGAAGAAGAGTTTTTTTTGTTGGTGGTTTCCTACTTACAACATTTTTAGATGAGTTAAGAGAAAGAAATAATCTGCTCAGCCCATAAAGCAAGTGGACAATACACCACGAAATCCTCCAGAAAAAAATTAAACACTCATATGTGTAAACTGAAAGGATTTTTTAAAAAATGACCACGTTTGAAGAGTCCAGATGATTTTTAAGCATCTGGATTGAGAGTGCCAATTGATGTCAATGATATGACCTTGGTATTGGATAAGGTTTCAACAAAGGGAGGAGAAATGAAAGAGCACTGACTTAAGGCAAGAAACAAAAGACTGGGAGATAAA
Organism: Stegostoma tigrinum; assembly: GCF_030684315.1. Lineage (NCBI taxonomy): Eukaryota > Metazoa > Chordata > Chondrichthyes > Orectolobiformes > Stegostomatidae > Stegostoma > Stegostoma tigrinum. The sequence continues at coordinate 72,839,474 of NC_081360.1, read as the reverse complement.
GGGAATATTTTGTCAGTGGTACTTTACAAGTGGCATTCTCCAAGGTATCTGCACTTGATTTCAGTTCTTAACCAACTACATGAATGAGCCAAAGGGAAAGTTAACTGGATTCCAAAGTTTGCAGGTGATTAGAAAGCATGATAAATAATATTAATGGAAACAGCAAGTTACAAAAGGTGACATTCTTAGACTGGGTGAGTAAATGGGTAAAATTATGGGATATGTCAATGTGGAGAAAAATAATGTACTTTCTAAATGGCGAGAGTTTAGGCCCTGCCTAAAAGCAAATGACTTAGATAAGTATACATAAATGATTAAAAGCTGCAATCCAGCTGTTCAGCAAGTAATAAAAAGACAAATCTACTTTTTAAAAAGTAAGAAACTCATTCACAGGATGTTGATATATTGGTAGAGAGTCACTTCTTTGAACCATTAAAATCCATTTGGTACAGTTCACATCATTGCCTGCCAACGCACGAACAGAAGTTCTGATGTCATCACTGTGCACTCTCAGCACACTGTAACAGGAAGTTTCTGTGACTGTTCCCAGAGCACTGAAAAAGGATATCTGATGTCAGTGTCTGTGCACACTACTACTTACCACTTGCTAGCCATTGCCTCACTCCACTTACTACGTTGTTCGCAGCTACACTCAGGGCTTTGAAGGCTTTGCTGCGTCAATGGCATGCACTATAAATGTAAACACTGTAAATGTGAGCTTTTAAAAAAAATTAATCAAGGCAAATTTGTAAACTTTCCAATGCAGCAAATCAGATATGGGCTGTGTGGTTCTCTGGTGAATCTGGATTGGCATGCATGGAAAATTTTCAAAAAACAGGCAGCTCAGTGACGTCGCAGATACTGTGGGTACGTGGTGAGTGCGTGCACTCTCTTGCAATTGCAGTGGGAGCAAATACGTGCATATGAGAGTGACATGAGGGAGCATTTTGTTTTCAATGAGCTGATAGTAAACAATGAAATTCTTATTAGTCCATATGGCTGACTTGCAGCCTTTTTAAAATTAAGATTTTCAAGACTAAGATTTTATGTGGTAAGGATATTAAGAGGTAAGAAGCAACAGAAAAAATTAAGTCGAGGCACAGATCAGCCAGGATCTACCCGAATGGTTGAACAAACTTGAGAGCACTAACGGCCTACTCTTGATCATGTACTGCCTTTTCTAACATCAAACTGAAATTGCACAAGTTCAATTTAAATTCACATGGTGTAGACCCCTTACCAATACTACAAATATTCATGCAATGAACAATACATTTGGTGCTCGATAAAGCTCGTTTTCTAAAAGCTCAAAACATGATTTATCATTGTAGTTTGAATCATAAGATTTGCAACTTCAAAGACAGTAAGAAAATCACGTAATGAATATTGGTTTATATTTGCACATGGAGAAAGATAACAAAATGCAGAAAGTTGTTGCACTTGATTAGTGCACTCTACTTTAATGCCAAATTTGGCCCATTTGGTTAAACCTAAACTTGTACCTTAATTACAGCCAATTTCCCAAGTCAACTTTTCTGCTTCCTTCTTCTACCAACTGCGCCCTTTTTCTTTCTCCTCGTATATTCATGATCATTATAGATGATTACCTCGCACTACACAAAGATCTACACTGGTTGATTCCATCTTACAAGGGCCTAGAGAGCAAATGCGACAGCCACATTATGAGATGTTGCTGAGCACAATCAGCAAATATGATGAACAGCAAATTAATCTATTTTTGGTGGTGTCTGAGGAGGGAGAAATGTTGGCTGGGATACCAGGAGAACTCACTGCTCTTTCATAGTGCAATGCAATCTTTTATGTCCACCTGAACAGAAAGACAAGTGGAATTTATAATATGGTCTTTCATGTGGCAAAACACATACACCACCACGGGATAGTACAACACATCAACACACAAATACAGTCTACCTGTTGTGTGTTTTCAGCTGAACCTAAACGTGTTATGAACTTCGGCCCATTTAACCATGATATGAAATAAATTTTTGGGGCAGGGCATGCCAGACAGTGACAGAGAGACAGAGAAAAAAATGGTTCCAACTACGAAATGTGAGAAGAAAAAAAAACTGTTATCCAATGTGCACTGCAATACCAAAACCAAAGCACAGTTCTGGGTTTAGGATTGCAACAAAAATGATCTCTGGCTTGCATGCAATGATGAGAACAGATCTGATACTTCATGTTGGGATCTGTGAGAGGCATGATATTCCAATCCCAAAGATTATTCAAGGCAAAGAAAACAAAAACAAACAATAACGTCTGAGGCTTTGGGGATATATAAAACAAGCAATAATCCACATGAATCCAGGTGGCAAGAGTTAGGTTGAAAGCAATGTAAAGACTCAAGTTAAAAACTATATCAAGAAAAGGATTAAATTGCAGAAGAGAATTCCAGAGTATTGGCTGATTTCTTTAAAATGAATCAAGGACTTGTGAGGAAAAGAAAAACAATGGCTGTATACAAAACAGTATTAATAACAGAATTAGACCATTTTAATAATGGTAATATCAAAGCTCAAGCCAGAGTCCTGTAAGCCAGAAGGGGGTTGGAGAGTAATTTTTAACAGAACTGCTGAGTGTGCAATGCCCTTCCCAATTGAGGACAGACTGCTTCACTTACAAAGGGAGAACTGCCCAAGGATGGAAATGAGAATGCATGGGGCAACTGTCTTTCTTCAATTCCAAAGTATAAAACAGACAAAATGATGAAGAATAAAATCCACTTGAGGTGCTATTTAATTTCTTTTACAACAATTAACCTATGTTTGTTTTATCCTTCAATACTTAAGAGGTTACATCTAGCAGTTCATTTTTGTTATTCTGTACTAATGAAGTAATATACACTGTGATCTGTAGTTTAGGCTCCAAATTTACCTTCAGCCTTTGATAGTTATGTTTCTGTGGCAATGAGGTAATAAACCAAGCCAAGATTTGCCCTTAGTGCTGCTGATCAGGAGGTCAACTGTACTGAGCCTGCTGGAAGTTGACAAGAGGAGTCCCATGTCCTTATCACCAGTGTGGAGCCCTGGTCTGAATAGGTCTTCCACCAATGAAGTAAATCATTCCCAAACACCTAAAAAGGAAGAAATATACTATATTAACATAAAAATATTAATCCAAGATACTTTAAAATGTTAAATTCAACAGAAAATATTGAAGCTAGATTCTTTTAGACATGTCAACAACCAGCCAAAAATAATCCTTCAAGAATGAACTTCTCTTCTATGCCTATATATGAAGTTAAGGGAAGCCTACACACATCTGACATACAACAATATTTGCTCATTAGGACCAAAAAGGATGATTTAAAAATTGCTGAATCACTGAGCAAGAAAGTATCAATTTAAACAAAAAAGCACACAGAGTCTGATTCAAACCTAAGTACACAAAAACATTTTTCAAAAATCAGAGAATTTTCTTTCTGGGAACTGATAATCTTCTGTGAAACACAAGAAGAAAAGCATGTAACAACTGTGATGCAAGGTGTGACAGATTTAAGTAATTTAACAACTGTTTGCATTTTTGAATTTTGGACCGGCAGTATATGGGTTTTGTGTGCGTCTGAAGGAGTTTAATGATCAACTTGCAAGTTGCTCTGCAGCCGCAATGATTAAGAAGAAAAGAAACAAACAATCAAATCTGTACTTGAGATAGATTGCCTCAAGCACGAAGCAGTTTTAAGTATATTGTGACAGTCTCAAATAAACAGTTATACTTTGGGGTTTCAGATAAAAAACAAAATTGCCATTTTTTCAGAGCCCATGAGGAAAAAAACACCACAGGATGAAAAATAAAATGTTTTAACTCCAGCTTCGGTAGTTTGCAGGTATTTGGCCAAACCTGGATATATAAAAAAGTGGGTGTTTCTCCTGAGAAAGCAAAATAATTTAAGACTGTTACAGAAGAGGTTAGTCTCTGTCAGGAGTTTGGTTTAATAATTAGATGGTAGCCTAATGGTATTATCACTAGACTATTAATTGAGGGACTCACATTTTAATCTCACCATGGCAGATGGTGGAATCTGAACATAGTAATAATCTGTAATTCGGAGTCTAACGATGACCATGAAACTATCGCCAATTGTCAGGAAAAAAAACATCCAGTTCACTCACGCCCTTTTGGGAATGACATAAAATCTGCCACCCTTACCTGATCTGGCCGACATGTGACTCCAGAACCACAGCTTTGTGGTTGGCTCTTAATTGCTCTCTGGGCAATAAATGCTGGTCTGGCCAGTGACACCTGGATCCCATGAATGAATACATTAAAAAAGCTGCATGCCACAAGTGTTTGATTAAAACCCTGAACACATTATGTCAAGCTGAGAAAGCTTCAGCTCACTTATGTGACAAAACATGGAAGAAGTTATCAGATTCTTCTGACCAGGAAATGAGCCACAGCTAAGTCAATCCATTTGAGAGCAAGAGAGGGTGACAGTCTGTGAGGGCGAGAGCAAGAATGCGAATTCTCTCTGTTAGGAGCACAGGAAAAGTAGTGCTTTTCAGGTTAAAGTAATTGTATCTTACAGCGTGTTTCAAAATCTTTAAAATTTTAATCCTCGTTTCTTCTGCGTTACAAACCACTGTCGTATTGCTCAACTCAACTCTGCAGGGCCCAGTGTTTGTGCTTCAGTGAAAGGGCATCGCCTTAAAATCATTATTAGAAGTAACATATATAGCCAGATTTCATTCTGGGATCCGACTTGCCCTATCACAACATCAGTTGGGATCATAAGATCTTCAAAATAATGTTGTCTGTTGTATTCATGAAAATTTGAATATCAATGTGAAAATATTAATACAATTTGCAAATGTAGAGAATTGACAAAGAGTACTGGTGTTCATTGTTGTAGTCAACAAATAAAAATTAAGTAGATAAAATTCACTAATTAAACTCTTAAGGGCCTGGAACATGTACCAGTCACCCCTGCGAATAAAGTAACTTGCTCCATTTTCATCTTGATGTATTACTTCTTCTAAGTATTATTCCATACTGAACAACAAAATTTCTTCTGTGATACAATTCAGAATTCTGCACAGTGACGCTGGACTCATTACTGTGTTAAATACTAAAACAAGAAAAGGAAACATTAAAATGTGCCGAGTAAGATATTTACAGATATCCTTAGTTACAATCCAATTGGATTAAGCGTTTTCAGGTAAAATCGTAAACTAGAGTTAACATCATTTAAAAACTTTGAACTAATCAATAGTTTAAGTCATTTAAAATCCACAATTTTTACTGCAACTGTACATTATCCTTTATATATGCATGTTATCCAAAAGGACATAAAGTGTTAGCCATCTCATTACTCTTTGCTCATTTAAAATTTTTCCTAAATGCTGAAATGGCACAGCCTTTTTCAAGTTTGTCAACATGTGTGTCTTGACAAACTTAGAGCTGTTACTTCCTGTAAGAGAGAATGAAAAGTTAATGTCATAGTTTAGAAATTAGTTGGAAATTATCGTGACAGATTCATCCAGGAATCCGTTCTATTAACTGCCCACATTTTCAACGTGAAATAAAGCCAAAAATAATAATAAAATGAGGTGAAAATTCATTTATAAGTCAGGATTGTCAAAGTTACATCTGAACTAATCACGTCTTATGTTTGTGAAGTTGCACTCAACTGAGCAAAACTTTTGCCTGCAAATTAACAAGCCGTCATTAGCTGATGAGCTAATTGTTCCATAGTTCTACACGTGCTTAAAAGTTGAAGCTGCTCATCAGACTATTGATGAAACATGGGAACAAGTATAGATCATTGAACTTCCAAAGTTTATTCTGCTATTCAAGCAGGTTAATCTAAGGCTTAACTCTAACTTTGTCACATATCCCTTAAGGCTTTGATCAGCCAATCTCCATTCTAAAATTAAGAACTTTTAACTGACACTTACACAACAGGGTTTTAAACTTTAACACCCACTTGGTGAAGATACAGTCATCTGTACATTGCATGTTTTCATAAATGGAAACATGCAAACTGGTTTGCCTTTTCCTCAACAGTGATTACACTTCAAAATTACATTAATGGCTCTATGTTAATATCCCTTGATATGAAAGATGTCACATAAAACAGTCTTGTTTTAAAAAAACTCCACTGTTTCAGACTCCTCAACAAGCAGAATGTGTTTCTCTGAATTTGGCTTTTCTGTTTCTGTTACTTAGAATTAAATGACAGTTGTCTTTTCCCCAGGATGGATACTGCAAAACTAGGGAGCACATTTTCAAGGTGACAGGGGAGAGATTTAAAAAAAAAGACATGAGGAGCAAATTTTTTTAGTTTACACAGAGGGTGGTTTGCGAGTGGAATGAACGTCCTGAGGAAGTGGTAAACGTGGGTACAATTTACAACGTGTGAAGGACAGTTGGATAAACACATGAAAAGGAAAAGGTTTGGGTGGATATAGGCCAGGTGTTCAGCTTGGACTGGTCGGACCGAAGGGTCTGGTTCCATGCTGTTTGATTACGTTGAAAACAGGATGGCTTTCTATCATCACAATGAAGCATGTTATAAATACATGGCCAACTGATGATTTTACTATCAATATCAAGTTTTCTCATGATCAAGAGTCAAAATATTTTGATTGCCCATGTTTAAACCTATAAACCTGAAAGTGAGATAAGGACTAGCATGACATACTACATGTTATAAAATTGTCAATTACCAATTAACACTATTCCCTTAATATACCATCGGTTCTACAACAGACAGGAATCAATGGATGGCTTGGTTTCCATCAACTTTACTATAAACTTCAGCACTTCCTCCCACCACTGGCATGGAAACCAATAAATTTGTGCAAAGTTGTGTCAGTGTTTTTGGGTCATTCTTTGAAAAAAAAAATTGAATCATGAGTTATTATTCCTAATTATTTCCTCCGAAACATTTCCAAATGTATTGCAAGAACACATGCAAAACATCGTGAAGAAATGATGCTGATTGAATGCAAACTGCACATTTTATGACAAACTGCTGGGGTATCTGCATGTGTGGAAAGAAAGCAGAGTTACTGTTTCAAGTTCAGTGACTCATCAGAACTGATAGCAGCTGGAAAAACGACTGGCACTGAAGAGACGAATGAGGAGATTGAGCCAAAAGGGGAAGGTCAAAGAAGGGATTATGGATGGCAGGCCAGGACAGAAGACAAGCTGAATAGGTAATAGTGAGAGCGGAGGGTAGCAAGGAATGAGTAATCTGAGCTGAAAGCACCCAATGTGACAATTGGCCTGAGATTTGGTGAAGACAGGTTGCCTGGGCTAAAGAAAAACACATCGTAACAGCACTGGGTACGGGGTCAGTAAGATGCATGAAATGATAGAATCAAGCTCTAAATATATTGAACTCTGTCGACTGTGAAATTACCATTATGACAATGCACAATAAATAATCAAGTTGCCATAGTCCCAAGGTACCATAAGGATGCTCTCTCAATTGACGTGATGGCTTAATTGAAGGGTCATCGTGCCTCAAACAAGCATGAAATGCTCAGTCCAGACATGTGAGGAATACAAGAATTCCAGAGGGAATTAGGAGAGCAAGAAGGGACCATGAAATGACATTGGCAAGTAGGGTTAAATAGAGTTCCAAGGCATTCTATACATACACAAAAGAAACGAATAACAAGGGAGAATGTGGGACCACTCAGGGAGCTTCTGCTTGGTGGCAGAGGATGTGGGCAAGATTGTCCATGATTTCATTGCATAGGTATTCACTCAGGAGGAGACGACATAGGACAGGGAGATTTGCGTGGAGCATGCCCAGACACTATGAGATCAAGAAAGCAGTGGTGTTTGGGTATCTTGAAGAACATGCAGGTGGCAGAGGTAAGAGGGGAGATTCCTAGGGCCTTGGCCAAGACCTTTGTATCCTTGGCAGGGGCCAGAGTGGTCCTGGAGGACTAGCAAGTAGCTAATATTGTTCCTCTGGTCAAGAAGGGAAAGAGATAATCGAGAAAATTATAGGCCCGAGAGTCTCACACTGGTGGTTATGAAGAGAATCCCTAGGGATAGAATTTACTTGCATTTGGAAAAGCTTGGCCTAATTAGGGACATTAGCATGGCTTTGTGCGTGGCTGGTCATATCTTACTAACTTGATTAAATTTTTTGAGGAGGTGACAAAAGTTATTGATGATGGTAGAGCAGTGGATGTTGTCTGCATGAATTTTAGAATTTTAGGCTTTCAGCAAGTTCCCTCAAGGTAGGCTCACGCAGAAGCTTAACATGCATAGGAACTATAATGACGTGGCTGCTTGGATTCAGGATTGGTTTTCCCACAGAAAGTAGTGGTGGAAGGGTGACTTTTTTTTCGGGCTGGAGGTCTAGTGGCATTCCACAGGGATCTCTGCTATTTGCGATATATATGAATGACATGGATGAAAAAGTAGACGAGTGGGTCAGTAAGTTTGCAGATGACAGAAAGATTGCTGAATTTATGAAGAGTATACAAGGTTGTCAAAGAAAACAGCAGAATGTCGATTAGTTGCAGATATGGACAGAGAATTGGCAGATGGAGTTTAATCCAGTTAAGTGTGAGATACTGCACTTTGGGAGATCAAACGTTAAGGAAAACTATACAGTTAATGGCAGGATCCTGAGCAGCTTTGATGTACAGAGGGATCTTGGGGTTCACATCCATAGCACCCTGAAAGTGGCCACTTAAACTGATAGGGTGGTAAAGACGGCGTACAGCATGCTTACCTTTAATAGTCAGGGAATTGAGTACTAGAGTCAGGATGTCATGCTGCAGCTTTAGAAGACTTTAGTTAGGCCACACTTACAGTACTGCATTCAATTCTGATTGCTACATTACAGGAAGAATGGAGAGGCTTTGGAGAGGGTGCAGTTTAGGTTTATCAAAATGTTGCCTGGATTAGAAGGTATGAGTTATAAGGTGAGGCTAGAAAAAATTGGATTGTTTTCTCTGGAGTCGCAGAGGCTGACAGGAGACTTGGTAGAAGTCTGTAAAATTATGAGATGCATAGATACAGCTGACAGTCAGGTTCATTGACCCCCAGGAGTTGAAGTGTCTAATACTAGGGGGCATGCATTTAAGGTGGGGAGAGGGAAAGAGTTCAAAGGAGATGTGAGGGGCAAGTTTTATTTCAAAACACAGAAATTGCTAGGAGTCTTGAACGCACTGCCAGGGATAGTGCTGGGGGCGTTTGAAAAACTTTTAGATAAGCACATGAATATGCAAGGAATGGTAAGGATTTGGAGCAAGAGCAGGCAGAAGGGATTAGTTAAATTTGGCGTCAAGTTCAGTGCAATGTCATGCGACAAAGGACCAGTTTCTGTACTGTCCCTGGCAGATAATGAGAGTTGGTTGTGGCTGCTTTAGGATAATCAACATGCATGAGTTAATCAGGGCTGCAAGCTAGACTTAACTATCTTTCTCTGCTTCATTATCTCCATCAGGTCAGAAGTGGGCCTGTTTGATGAGCATTGCACAGTCATCAGCTCAGTATATTATTCCTCAGATACTGAAATAATTCATGTCTGCAGGCCTGGGCAAAATCCACATGTGGGGTAATATTCCTACCTAACAAGTGTCAGCTATCAGCCATCTCCCAGGAAGCACCAACCAGGAAGGGTAGAAGGGGTGGCAAGAGATGACGGGAGTTGAATTCTTGATTATGAATAACGTTATGAACAACGTGATGGCAGTACTGAGAGATGATATTCTTGAAGGTTCGGCCACCGAGTACGTGGTTAGAACTTGAGAAATAAAAAGGGGGAGGTTATTTTGATTGGATTGTACCACAGAACCCCAATCAGCAAGAGAATGAGGAGTAAATATGCAAGGAGATCACAGATAGCTGCAAGAATATGGCTGTGACAGTAGGGAATTTTAACCTTCCCAACATCAGCTGGGTGTGTCATAGTGTTAAGGGGTTGGATGGAGAGAATTTTTCCTTTAAAAAGTCTGTTCAGGAAGAATTTCTCATGCAATATGTAGATGGCCCATGAGGGAAGGGGCAAAACATGACCTCCTCCTGAGAAATAAGGCAGGGCAAATGACAGAAGTATTAGTGGGGGAGCACTTGGGGACCAGCGATCATAATTCCATTAGTTTTAAAACAGCTATGGAAAAGGATAGGTCTGGTCCATAAGATAAAGTTCTAAATTGGGGCAGGGCAATTTTGATGGTATTAGACAGAAGCTTTCAAACGTTGATTGGAGGAAGCTGTTTGCAGGCAAAGGGATGTTTGGTAAGTGGGAGGCTGTCACGTTTCAGTTAGTAAGAGTTCAGAGCCAGCATGCACCCTTTAGAGTAAAGGGTAAGGCTAGCAGGAACAGGGAGCCCTGGTTGATGAGAATTATTGAGGGCCTGATCAAGAAAAAGAAGGAAGCTCATGCCATGCATAGGCAGCTGGGATCAAATGAGTTCCTAGAAGTGTATAGGTAGTATTGGAGTACATTTGAGAGAAATCAGGAGGGCTAAAAAGGGACACAGGAAGGTTTCGGCAGATAAAGTAAAGGAGAATCCAAAGGGATTCTACAAGTACACGAAGGACAAAACAGTGCCTAAGGTGAGAAGGCTTTCTGAAGATCAACAGAGTCATCTACATTCTGAGCCTCAAGAGATGGGTCACATCCTAAACAAATATTACTTTTCAGTGTTTACCACCAATAAAGGCACGAATGCTGGGGAATGGTCGGGGGGGGGGGGGGGTGGAATAAACAGTGATGTCTTGAAAAAGAGTCCACATTAACACAGAGGAGAAGTTGCTGCAAGTTTTAAAACATATTAGGGTAGATAAATCTCTGGGGTCTGATAAAGGGTATCCCAGGGCTTTGTGGGAGGCTAGGGAGAAAATTGTGGGGCCACAGAAGAGATATCTGTGGCACTGACAGCCATGAGTGAAGTGCCCAAAGATTGGAGGGTGGCTAACGTTGTGCCATTATTGAACAAAAACTGCAGGGAAATGTCTGGGATCTAAAGACCGGTGAACCTACTGTCTGTGGTGGCTGAGTTGTTAGTGGGGTTTTGCTGAGACAGGGCCTACAGGCATTTGAAAAAGCAAAGACTCATTTGGAATGATCAGCATGGCTTTGTGCTTGAGAAATTGTACCTCACAAGTTTGACTGAGTTTTTTGAAAGGGTGGCCAAGAAAGTAGATGAGGGCTTGAGCAAGGCCTTTGACTAGATACTGTATGGTGGGTTGTCGAGTAAGGTTAAATCTCATGGATCCGAGGGAAGCTAAACAATTGGTTAGAAAATTGGCTTGATGGTAGATGACAGATGGTGGTGGTAAAGGGTTCCTTTTCAAACTGGGAGGCCTGTGGCCAGTGGTGTGCCACCTTTATATAAATGATTTCGATGAGAATTTAGGAGGTACAGTTAGTAATTTTGTGAATGACATCAAAATTCAAGGTATAGTAGACTGTGAAGGTGGTTATCTGGGAATAACGCAAGATATTGATCAACTGGGCCAATGGGCTGACAAATGGCAGATGGAATTTAATTTAAACACAAGGCATTACGTTTGAGGTCAAACCCAAGCAGGACTGACACAGTCAATGGTAGGGCCCTGGGTAGTGTTATAGAATAAAGAGATCTAGGGGTACAGGATCATAGGTTCTTGAGAGTGGAATCACAGGTAGACAGGGTAGCAAAGGAGAAGTTTGTGGTGCTTGCTTTTATCAGTCAGAGCACCAAGTATAGGAGTTGGGATGTCTTGTTGCAGCTGTACCAGACATTGTTAAGGCCACATTTGGAGTACTGAATGCAGTTCTGATTGATCTACTGTAGAAAGGGTATTACTAAACTGGAAAGAATGTAGGAAATATTTACTAGGATGCTACCTGGACTGGAAGATTTGAGTTATAAAGGAGACTGGATAGGCTGAAACTCTTTTTGCCTGGAGTGTAGGAGACTGAGGGGTGACCTTCTAGCAGTCTGTAAAACCATGAGAGGCATAGATGAGGTAAATAGCCAGTAGCCTTTCCCAATGGTAGGGAAGTCAAAAACTAAAGGGCATAGGTTTAAAAATGAGAGGAGAGAGATACAAAAGGAAGCACAAGGGGAATTTTTTCATACAAAAGGGTGGTGAGCATCTGGAAAGGCTGCCAGAGGCAAGTACAATTCTGGCATTTAAGAAACATTAAGACAGGTACGTGGATCGGACAGATGTGGACGAATATGGGCCAAACACAGGCAAATGGGGCTGGATGAATTATGAGAACTGGTTGGCGTGACAAGTTGGGCCACTCTAAATATTTTTCTCCAAAGATCTGTTGATGATTTCTTAAAATGGCAATTGAAAATCAATACAGATGAAGACAGAGATGATGCTTTTTGCTAGGACAATTCAGACAACTAGGTTTCAAGGGTACAAGGTAGGTTAATATTGCTATAAAAATGAAACAAGGCAATAGGGATCATTTCAGGAGAAACATAACTGAAAAGTATAGAGGTTATGTTCAAGATACATAAAATTTTAGCATGTATGCAATCTTTCCACCAAATTAAAACCAAGATCTGGAGGTACAGAAGAAAAGTCAAGAATGATTTACAAATGTAGTACAAAAACAGACTTCAAAATTGTCAGGAAAGACTGGATAGTCAGTTTTTTTGTCAAGCAAAGTGAAAGGAAGAGGAATGACTAAGTTGAGAAAGTGAAAGTACTGAGATAGTAGGAACTGCTGATGCTGGAGAATCTGAGATAACAAGGTGTAGAGCTAGATGAACACAGCAGGCCAAGCAGCGTCAGAGGACCAGGAAAACTGGAAACGCCAGCTTTCCTGCTCCTCTGATGCTGCGTGGCCTGCTGTGTTCATTCAACTCTGCACCTTGTTGTCTCTGAAGTGAAAATACTAATGGGTTTGACAGATGGACATGGACAATATTATCCATTATGTCAGAGTCCAAATCTAAAGGAAACAAGATAGTCACAAACAAATCCAAGGAGCAATGTGGGAGAAATTTCTTCACACTGAGTGTGTGGAAGGTCTTCACTCTCTTGCTCTCTTCCCCTCTTACTCTGGACTCCTTAACCATATTAAAAGCTGAGAGATCTTTAATCAGTGAATGACCAGCCTCTACAGTCCTTTGTGGTAAACAATTCCACAAACTCACCACCGTCTGAGAAGAGGAGACCTAGATGTTCTTAGACATGGTCATTTCTGAAGAAGGGTCCCGACCAGAAATATCAATTTTCCTGCTTCTCTGACGCTACCTGGCATACGTTCCACCAGCTCGACGTTATATTGTCTCTGACTCCAGCATCTGCAGTCCTTTGATCTCATACCCCCAACTTATCCGCCAAACAAAGGAGGGCCCAGAGAGAAAGGCATCACGTCCTGCTATACAAAGCAAAATAGTAACAAACTATGCAAATGATTTACAATGTTTCAAACTATTGAGTGCACCTCCCTGATTGGCCAAAACAATAGAAAAAGATCCAGAAAACCATCCAGAAAGAAATGAAAACACCTTGGACCTTGTGGAGACCTTTGGAGGAGACCAGCATGGTAAGAGGCAGAGACCAGCTGACCATCCGGAGTGAGACAGAGTAGGAAAGAGAGAAAGCAGTTTTGCAGACAGAGCCCAAGAGTTTGAGCATGCAAAAAAAGAGACCTGGGAAAGCCTGCAAGCTTAAGGGGTCACAAGGGATTAGAGATAGTATTATTTCATATTTAAAGGTTCTTGTAACTTGTTTCCTAATAAAGTTGTAACAGCTGTGCTCATAGGGATTTGGCTGCTTCAGTAATATCGGACAATTGGGCAAATTCATTCATAACATTCTGGTTGGAGTTTAAAGGAGAAAATAAACAACCAACACAAGAGCCCACAAAGGCAAAGAGTACACTGCTGTCCACTGCAGAAGAGCTTCAGCACAGGCACAAGGATGCTTTGCTGTAGCTGCACAGGATTTTGATGAGATCATACCTTGACTATCCAGTTTTTGCCGCTTATCTCAACAAAACTTCACCAGACTGATTCTTGGGGTGCTGGTTTGACCATCAGAGGACAAATTGTGTCAACGGGCCCATATTCACTGGGCTTTAAAAATAACAAGAGGGAATCTCACCGCGATATAAAATCCTGACAAGTTGGACCAGATCAGCCGCAGGGAATGAGTTTCCCCTGGCTAGTGAATCCAGTGCAAATGGTAACGATCTAAGATGTATAGTTATCCACTTTAGATTACGATGAGATGAAATGTTTTTACTCAGAGGCTGATGAACCTATGGAATTCTATACCAGAGAAGGATGTGGAGACCAATTTAAAGGTTATATTTAACAAAGAGGTGAATAGATTTCTGGAAGCTAAATATGTCAAGGGGTATAGGGTAGAGACTTGATGGGCCCCCACTGGCTTATGTCTGCTCCTTTGTGTGTCTCCGTGAAGTTACTGCACCAGCTACGCACAGGTCACCAGTATGATAAAAAAAATGAAACAACTGCGGATCCTGTAAATCAGGAAACAAAACAGAAATTGCTGGAAAAGCTCAGTGGGTCTGACAGCATCTGTGAAGGGAAAAAAACAGAGTGAATGTTTTGGGTCCAGTGACTGTTCCTCAGAACAGTTGAGGAAAGGTCACTGGACCCGAAACCTTGACTTTTTTTTTCCCCCCTTCCTAATGCTGCCAGACCTTTTCCAGCAATTTCTGTTTTGTCACCAGTATGATAGAATGCTTTCCATTTGCCTGAATGGTGCAGCTGTCAATACAGAGGCAAGATTGAAGGATTGTGTGGACTCGGACCTGAATCCTAAGTACAGGCCAGTAAGGAATGACAGCAAAGCAAGAAAACATGGTGGGCTGGCTCCATTAATGATGATCATAACATCTTTGAGAGGGATGACCTAAGTTCCGGAAACCAAGATGTAGAAACAATTGTGTAGTGGTGAGAAATTATAAAACGAGTTGTCACTTAAGAGAATGGTGAACAAGGCCCATAACAGTAAGCACACTGCATGGTGTATATGACAGAAAGAAACATAATGAGAGCTTGAGAGAAAGTATGGTGATAGCCATGTGAAGTTTTAATTTAAGTATGAAGGGGAAAAGTTCGACAGACAAAATAGCCTTGAACATGAGTTCACATAACAGCATGTTCCGGAGCAGGCTAGAGAACAGGCTTCACTAAACCTCATAAAATTCCATGAAATAACATTAAATCAATAATCTAAATGAAGAGGGGTAGGTAAGAGAAAAAAGGAGAAAAAGCATGCTAGAAATATTTAAAAAACAAGTAGCAATGTCTATAAATAGGCTATTGCACAAAATGCAGAGGAATGGAATCGTGGGAGATATAGCAGTTTGGATCGGAAATTGGCTTGCTCAAAGAAGACAGAGGGTGGTCGTTGATGGGAAATGTTCATCCTGGAGACCAGTTACTAGTAGTGTACCACAAGGGTCGGTGTTGGGTCCACTGCTGTTTGTCATTTTTATAAATGACCTGGATGAGGGCGTAGATGGATGGGTTAGTAAATTTGCAGACGACGCTAAGGTCAGCGGAGTTGTGGATAGTGACGAAGGATGCTGTAGGTTGCAGAGAGACATAGGTAAGCTGCAGAGCTGGGCTGAGAGGTGGCAAATGGAGTTTAATGCAGACAAGTGTGAGGTGATGCACTTTGGTAGGAGTAACCGGAAGGCAAAGTACTGGGCTAACGGTAAGATTCTTAGTAGTGTAGATGAGCAGAGAGATCTCGGTGTCCATGTACACAGATCCTTGAAAGTTGCCACCCAGGTTGACAGGGCTGTTAAGAAGGCATACAGTGTTTTAGCTTTTATTAATAAAGGGATCGAGTTCCGGAACCATGAGGTTATGGTGAAGCTGTACAAAACTCTGGCGTGGCCACACTTGGTGTATTGTGTACAGTTCTGGTCACCACATTATAAGAAGGATGTGGAAGCTTTGGAAAGGGTGCAGAGGAGATTTACTAGGATGTTGCCTGGTATGGAGGGAAGGTCTTACGAGGAGAGGCTGAGGGACTTGAGGCTGTTTTCATTAGAGAGAAGAAGGTTGAGAGGTGACTTAATTGAGACACATAAAATAATCAGAGGGTTAGATAGGGCGGATAGGTAGAGCCTTTTTCCTAGGATGTTGACGGCGAGCACGAGGGGGCGTAGCTTTAAATTGATGGATGAAAAATATAGGACAGATGTCAGAGGTAGTTTCTTTACTCAGAGAGTAGTAAGGGAATGGAACGCTTTGCCTGCAACGGTAGTAGATTTGACAACTTTAGGTACATTTAAGTCATCATTGGACGAGCATTTGGACGTACATGGAATAGTGTGTGTCAGATGGGCTTGAGATCAGTATGACAGGTTGGCACAACAACATCGAGGGCCGAAGGGCCCGTACTGTGCTGTAATGTTCTATGTTCTATGTAAATATTATAAATGCAAAAATACATATCAGTCTTATGGAAACTGATCCTTGGGAACAAATAAAAGGTAAATAAGTAGTTGGCAGGTGAACTGAACATATTTTGCATTGGTCTTCACGATAGAAGATATAAGTAACGTCCCAGAAGTAGGGCTAAATTATGAATTGGAAAGAAGGGAGAAATTTGGGGGAAAAAAAATCCATCACCAGGAAATGGCATTGCATATACTGTTCTAACTGGGGACTGATAATTGCCATGCCCCAACTGACTTCAACGTGGGGTCTAAAATGAAGTTGCTATCGAACAGCAAGTACAAAGATTTTAGTTTCCCTTGATATACAGGGAATCCTATTAGATTGGAAGATAGTGAATGCAAATTCTTCAATTAAGGAAGTCAGGACAACAGAAAGCATGAAATTCCAGGCCAATTAACTTAATGTCTGACGTAAGGGAGATATTAGAAACTATTATTCAAGAAATTATCACAGGGCACTTGGAAAAGTTCAAACCAATCAGGCAGAGTCAACATAGCTTTCTGAAGGACAGATCATATTTGATCAATCTACTGGAATTCTTTGAGGAGGCAGCACTGTTGTGGATAAAGCTGTATGTATTGTACTTGGATTTCCAGAGGCAGTTGATAAACTGCCACATAAGGTTATTGGGGAACATAAATGCTCATTGTTATCCAGAGACAGGTTGGTTTACAAGAACCAGAAAGTAGGCATAAATGGATCATTTTGAAGTTGCATGCTGTTACGAACGGTATACCAAAGGGAGTGGCTTTAAGGTGGCAAAGGATCATATGACTGTGCTACTGGGTGCCTATGCCAGTGGAGACTTAAAGCTTAAGCCTGTGGTGGTGTATCACTCTGCCAAACTGCGGGCCTTGAAAAGTTACCTTAAATTTACATTAGGTGTCCAGTTGAGGTCAAGTAAGAGAGGTTGGATGACGAGGCAAATTTTTTCTGACCTTATTGTTGATGCTTTGGAAGATGTTTTTAGGAAGTGTTGCAGGGAAAAAAAAAAGTTTTATTTCAAGATCCTCCTCATCCTGGATAATGTGCTAAGCCATCCTCCCACCATTGGTGAGCTTTCTGAAAACAAAGTACTTTTTGTCCCCAAACACAACCTCTCTCCTTCAACCCATTGACCAGGGTGCAATAGCAGCTTTTAAATACGTGTCTTAAACTTCGAAAAAAAAACTTTAAGATGCTGATTGCAGGCACTGACAAGGATAAGTAAAGTGTTCTTCAATTTTGGAAGAGCTTCAATATCAAGAATGCAAGTGACATTATCTTGGAAGCCTGAGGCAATGGCAATAAAGGAATCCTCGCATGCACTGTGGCAGAAGCTTCCTCCGGATTTCTTTCAAGATTTTAAAACTTTGATCTGTCAAAGAAACTCCCAGGAATCAAACAGCATTGTGCTGATCTTGTAAGGCAAGTTCAATGCGAAGAAGTGGAGAGCGAACACGTTGAAGAGCTGCTGGAATCCTACTGTGAAGGCCTTTCTACAGCTGATCTGCAACGACTTGTCGCTGAGGGGAGAAGTGGAAGCTGGAGATGAAGATGATTAAGTCCAGGATGCAGCACCACAAGAGCTTTCCACTTGTTTTGTCTTGTATTCAGAGAGAAATTGAGAAGCAGTTGCAACTCTTAGAGGACAATGGTAACAATGCAGAACGCTGGAGGCTAGCAGTTCGTGGAATAGGATCTGATCTGGCACCCCATGAACAGCTTCTTCATGAAAGAAGAAAAACCGCAAAAATAGGTCTGGTCAGGTAGATATAGGGAAGATGTTTCTTTTAATTGAAGAAGGTAGAACTATGCATGACAATCTTAAACAATGGGGTTCCCACTTAAAACAAAGATTAGGTGATTTTTAAGCCAAAACTGTCAGAAGACAATGAAATATAGCATTTCAATTCTGGATTAGCTATTTTTTCACCCTAACCCTGCAACCACAACTGCACCTGAAGATGGTGGTGGTGATGACGATAACGATGATGACGCCCCTCAGCCTGTACATTAAAGACAGAGCAATCTCAAAATCTCCATCCCCATCAAGTCATCTTGACATTTTTTCAAAGATAAGGTGTTAAATTTACTTTTGTTTCATTACTATATTAGTTAAACATGTATGCAAACTGCGCCATCCTGTGTGTTAGGCTTTTGAGTGATTTTTGAATGATTGACTTTGTTCTTAAGTGATCTGCTCCAACCTCATTATTTCTGCAGCACGATTTTCAATAATGCCATGTTGTGCAGGAATTCAACTATCCTGTTATAACAGAACTGACCATAAACAGGTAAGCTGATCGAATTTAAACATTTATCACACAGGGTACCGAATATAGCACACTGGTGGCACTGCATCTGCAGCACTGTGCACAGAACTGGACATTTTTTTAAAAAAAAACTTAAATATGTAAATGCATTAGAGGCAGTTTAGAGAATGTTTCAAGACAATCTAGAATAAGGTGTCTTAGGTCAGGTTAGCATGGAAGGCTTCTAATCTGCTGTCATTCAGAAGAGTCGGACAGATAGAAGGATCCTGTGGAGCTTCCCTTGAAAAACGTGGTGGAAGGCAAGTCCTTTAATATTTTTAAGGCAGAGATACATAGATTGATAACCTTTGACCATCTTGCTTAAGAATAGTTGGACATGCAGATTTGGAGGTGATAATCAGATCAGCCATGATTGAATGTTGAAAGGGATGGTAGAATTGAAGGGCTGAATGGCTTAATCCTGCTATTTTCCTAAGTCACACAAGCAAGCCACTTCACAAGCAGGCCATCCAGCACTTCAAGCATTCACTCCCTTCATGACTGTAGTGTATTCCCTGCCGGGTACACTGTAACAACTACCAACATCTCTTCAACCGCATATGTATAAAAAAAAAATCAACTGCATCCACTAACTAGAAGGTCCACGGCAAACATACCATCCAGGGTCCTCCTCCAGGTTACAACCCTTGCTCATGTAGACAAACAAACACCTTCCTTTGTTCCTGAGCTAATATACTGAAACTTCACAGTTCTCACCATTTCAAGAATAAGTAACTGAAATGGACTGCGTTAACTTTTCAAGTTCAACGTGACTCTTCGTTGGAATTCTGCTTCTCTCCACAGATAGCGGAACACCTGCTGAAATTCTTCAGCACTTGGTTTTTCTTTCAGATCTCCAGAATCCATGGCATTTTGCTTTCATTTGAAATGGGCTAGAATAGTTTGATAAGGCGGCTCATTATTATCTTCTCTAAGGCAAATAGGAAGCGGTAATAAAATGTTGTTAACCAAAAGCAAAATATTTAATGACACATGTATGGGCTGTACGTTACCACGTGCTACATCCTTTTCTCAATTCATGAAACTTTTTTCACTACTGCTGAGTTAATCAATTTACCTCCTTACAAGTTAGCAGAAAAAAAATTGTTGTTAAATCACAAAGGGAATGCCAGAGGACAGTCACAAGCAAGGAGCCAGAAGGAAAATAGAACATAGAACAGCACTGCACGGTACAGGCCCTTCAGCCCACGATGTTGTGCTGAACTTTTACACTAATCTTAAGGTCTATCTAACCTCCACGCCCACCTTATACCGTCATCCATATGTCTATCTAATAGCCAGTTAAATGCCCCTAATGAGGTCGACTCCACTACACTCTCCAGCAATGCATTCCACGCCCCAAACACACTGTGGGGGAAAAAAAAAAGAACCTACCTCTGATATCTCCCCTATATCTACCTCCACTCACTGAAAAGCAATGCCCCCACATAACAGCTACCTTCACCCTCGGAAAGATTCTCTGGCTGTCCACTTTATTTATACCTCCATCAAGTCACCTCTCATCCTTTGATGTTCTAAAGAGGAAAGCCCTAGGTCTCTCAACCTTTCCTTGTAAGATGTCCCCTCCATTACAGGCAACATATCCTAGTAAATCTCCTCTGCAGCTTTTCCAACACTTCCACATCTCTCCTGCAATGAGGCGAGCAGAATTGGGCACAATACTCCAAATGTGGCCGCATCAAGGTTTTGTACAGCTGGAGCTTAACTTCACGGCTCTTGAACTCAATCCCTCTGTTAATGAAAGCTAACACACCATTCGCCTTAACAACTCCATACAAATGGGTGGCAGCTTTCAGGGAACAGTGGACACGAACCCCAAGATCCCTCTTCTCCTCCACCCTGCCAAGAATCTTTCCGTAGACCCTATATTCTGCTTTCAAGTTTGTCCTTCCAAAATGAATCACCTCACACTTTTCAGGGTTAAATCCGATCTATCACTTTTCAGCCCAGCTCTGCATTCTATCAACGTCTCTTTGTAACCTAGAACAGCTCTCCACACAGTCCACAACTCGACCCACCTTCATATTGTCCACGAACTTACTAATCCACCCTTCCACTCCTTTTGGGGTGGCACGGTGGCTCAGTGGTTAGCACTGTTGCCTTACAGCACCAGGGACCCGGGTTCAATTCCAGCCTCAGGCAACCGTCTATGTGGAGTTTGTACATTCTCCCCGTGTCTGTGCACTCCGGTTTCCTCCCACAGTCCAAAGATGTGCGGGTTAGGTGGATTGGCCATGCTAAATTGCCCATCGTGTTCTTGGCATGTATAGATTAGGTGGGTTATAGAGGTACGGGTCTTGGGTGGGGTGCTCCTAGGGTTTGTGTGGACTTGTTGGGCCAAAGGGCCTGTTTCCACACTGAAGGGATTCTATGAATTATCTAAATCTTTTACAAAAATCACAAATAGAAGAGGACCAAGGATAGATACTTGTGGTACCCGTGTTGAATATTTTCCGTCCACTACCCACATTTTCGGTTGGTCAACCCAAATGGTCACAAGTGTTACTTACACAAACAGAACCAAAATTCAAGGATTCAAATCAAAAATAAAACAAATCCATACTGCATGCATTTCTGGAGCCCTGCCACAGCAACGATGTTGTGAAACTCGAATGGATTCGGAAAAGATTTAACGATGTTGCCAGTGTTGGAGGGTTTATGCTATAGGGGGAAGCTGAATATGCTGGGGCTGTTAGCCCTGGAATCTTGGAGGCCGAGAGGTGGTCTTATTGATTTTATAAAATCATGAGGAGCATGGATCGGGCTAATATCCAAGATCTTTCCTCCAAGGTGGGGAGTCCAAAACTAGAGGGCATAGCTTTAAGGAGAGAGGAGAAAGATTTAAAAGGGACCTAAGAGGCAACTTTTTCACGCAGAGGGTGACATGCATGGAACAAGCTGCCTGAGGTGGAGGGTAGTACAATCACAATATTATAAAAGGCATCTGGATGGGCACATGAAAAGGCAGGGATTAGAGGGCAATGAGCCAAATGCTGGCAAATATCACCAACTTTAAAGGGCATTTAAATGGTCACTGAATAAACACAAGGATGATAATGGAATAGTGTAGATTAGATGGGCTTCAGATTGGTTTCACAGGTCGGCTCAACATCGAGGGCCAAAGGGCCTGTACTGTGCTGTAATGTTCTATGTAAATGGGACTAGATTAATTTAGAATATCTGGTTGGCATGGATGAGTTGGACCAAAGAGTCTGTTTCAACCTATACAACGCTATAAAAACTCCAGTAGAATGACATCCTCTAAACTTATGATAATTAGTGATTATGATAATCATTACAAGTATTATTGGTTCAACAGACTTAAATGTGAACACTAAAAGGTGAACTGAGGTTTGATCAGACTGTAGATATGGCCGAACACCCAGTCTTAGTTCACAATCATACTTAATTCAAAACTGAAAAAGATATTATCTAGGTATTATTTGACAACATAATGTGGTTGCAATATAGAGCAAAGCATAAACACAGCTTCAAATTTGTACATTTGATGCGAATGTGTTTATGTTTAATACAGAAATAGTAACATGGAGCCAGAAGATTTTAAAGTTTCAAATTAAAGGTCAGATGTTAAGATCTGTAAAATAAACAGAAATCCACAGGTGATAATGTGTTTGACAATGACAGTCAATTGCCAAACAACTGTAGATGTATGCAAGAGCTAATCACAGAGTCAGAAATTCAGTCAGTAATTGTAATTCGGGTACAACTCAGTACATATAAAAACACTAACTATTGGCTCACAATGTGATCACAAGTCCAAGTGCATCATGAACAGAGAGAGTGTTACAAACGTGGTGGAAGGAAGAAATCAATACAGATGTAAACTTGAGACAGTATCCAAATTTTTTCCTTTCTAAGTTTAGGAAAGAATAAACAAAATGAATATAAAATAATGCAGATTAAGATATGACAGCAGATCAGATGCCTGGACTGCAATATGTAAATGCTATTCCTCCATGTCCTGTGCTTTGATTTTTCTTATATTCTCCAAACTGGACCTCTTGCCTACTCTTTGTTATGGACCGGTCCCAATGCTGAACACTGTCTGCATACTCCTAATACTTTCCAATGTCCTTTCAAGAAACTTGAAAATGTCCGGCATTCTCAGGAAAGCAGGGAATACACGATGGGAGATCTCAATTGTGCTTACTAAAGGATGCAATTTGATCCAGCATGACTAGAGTGGCATACCTCAAGCAGACATCTTTTATTCCCAATCATTCCTCAATATACTTGAGGTGCAGTATCATTGGACAGTAGACAAACAAACTTGTTTCAGACTTCAACAACCACATTCGAGGTGACAGTGATTGATTGCCCTTGACATTAAGGCTGTACATTACGGAATGTTGCATCAAGGAGCTTTAGCACAACTTTAGCCAATGGGGATGAGGAACAAAACTCTCCGCTATAGGAGTCAAACCTTGCAAAAAGGAAGATATTTGTAGTTTCTGGGAGGTCAATAATCTTAGCTCCAGGACACTGTTGCTGGAGTTCCTCAGGGTAGTGTCCTGGGCTCAACCACCTTAAGCTGCTTCATCAATACATATCTATCAATCATTAGGTCACAACCGAGGCTAGTTGCTGATGCCTGTATGATGTTTGTGATTCCTCGGATGCTGATGCAGACCATGCTGAAATGCAGCAAGACCTGGACATTATCAAGGCTCGGGCCGTAAACTACCAAGTCACATTTGCATCACACAAATGCCACGCAATGACTGTTTTCAACAAGAGAATCATCCCTTGAAATTCCAGTGTTACCACCACTGTATTCCCTACTATAAACATTTTAGCATTACCATTGACAAGAGAACTAGACTGCCATATAAAATTACGTAGCTACAACAGATCAGAGGCTAGGAATCCTACAGCAAGGAATTCACATCCTTTCCATCATCTTGTCACAAGTCAGAAGTGTGCTGGAATACTCCCCACTCGGCTAGATAAGTGCAGCTTCAGCAACACTCAAGAAGCTTGACATCATCCATGACAAAGCAGTACACTTCAGTGACATGACATTCACTCCTTCCACCACTGACAATCAGTAGCAGTGGCGTGAGCCACATGTAAGATGCACTAAAATCCTCCAGGGCTCCTTAGGCAGAATCTTCCAAACTTTTGACCATTTCCATCTGGTAGGGCAAAGACAGCAGATACATTGGAGCACCACCCTGACTTACTATTATCATCGCCATTCCTTCAGTGCCACTGGGCAAAATCCTGGAATTCCGTCCCCAAGGGATTGTGGGTCTACCTACAACAGATGCACAGTGGTAGCTCATACTACCATCATCTTGTTCATCTACATCCCACGAATGGATAAAATATATCTGGTTGTGGGGAAATAATTGGAGAAAATTTTGAAGGTAAGTAATCCCCATTTAGAGAAACAAAGTTTGATCAGGGATAATTAGTATGGTTTTGTTAAAGGGAAGTCATTCCAAACAAATCTTGTTGTTTCATTTTATCAATGAGGTGACCAGCGGTGTGCATGAGAGTAGTACAGGTGAAGTAATTGGTACCAATTTCAGCAAAGTCTTTCAAAAGGTCCCACGAGGAAACTGTTAAAAGCAAATGATATCCAGGGCAACTTGGGAAGTTAGGCCCAAATATGGCTTAGTGGCAGGAGACAGAGTGGTAGTCAAAGGTTGTTTGAAAGAATGGAGACCAATATCTAGTTTCATACCAGGGAGATAAGTGTTGGATCCCAAACTGGTTGCAATTTAAATCATATAAGGAAGATGATAAGTACATGTGCAGATGACATGAAGAGTGGCTGGGTGAGGAGGAAGCTCTTCTATTACGGGAGGATATAACTAATTGGACAGATCAGTAGTAGATGGAATTTAACACTGAAAAGTAAGAGGTGATGCAGTTTGGAAGAAGTAACAATACAAGGGGGTATGCGGTGAATGCAGGATACTGGGAAGTTCAAAGGAACAAAAGGATCTTGGCATGTTTGTCCACAATTCGCTGAAGGTGACAGGGCAAGTAAATAGGATAGTCAAGGCAGCATATGGGGTCCTTGCCTTTATCAGTCAAAGCAAAGATAATATGAGCAGAGGGGTTATATTGAAGTTGTGCTGGACTTTGGCTTGGCCACAGCTGGAAAGTTGCGTGAACTACAGAAATCATGAGACTGCACTGGAGGTGGTGCAAAAGAGACTCGCCACATGTTGCCTCGGATGGAGCATTTCAGGTGTGGAGAGAGGCTGGATAAGCTAGAGTTATTTTCTTTGGGTCCGGGAAGGTTGAGGGGGACCTGACAAATATCTATAAGATTATGAGGAGCATGGACAAGGTGAATAAAAAGCAGTTGATCCCCTTAGTCAAAGAGAGGGGGTTATAACTTTAAAGTGAAAGCGGAAGGTTCAGACAGAATTTGGAGAAATATGCATTCGCCCAGAGGGTGGAGCAGCTCTGGAGCACACTGCTTTGGAGGGGAGTTGAGGCAGGTAACCTCACAACCTTTAAAAAAGGTACTTGGATGAGCACTTGAAATGCCGTAACATTCAATGCTATGAGCCTAGTGCTTGAAGGTCGAACTAATGTATACGCAGTGTAGAAGTGATGGGCCAAAAGGGCCTCCTCTGTGCTGGATAATTCTATGATTCTACGATTCTACATGTTACTCTCTACACTCATTTTATAGAATAGGCCATAAACTTGTTTAATAACCCAGCAGGCACTGACGCAAAGTAAGTGGGATGGTTTAAGAATTAAACATTTCCCATAGTAATATCTAAGCGATCTATGTGACAGAAACAGACAGGATCAACTGAACAGATTAACAGACAAAACGAAAAGAAAAAATAAAATCATATGAAAATTAAAAAAAAAATACAGAGATCTTGGTCAAATGAAAAACGTAAAAGAACAGCAGAAAGTAGTAAAACATATCGAGATAGAGATACAAAAGCAAATAGGGAAAACAAAATTTACAAAAGGACAAAGTGAACCCAAAATTCTAGAATTACAATAGAAAAGAGGGTGATACAAAGCACTATAAGCTCCTTGACAATATGGCAAGAATCAGTTTTCAATAAAATAAGGAAGTTGTGGATATATTGAAAACTACTTTATGATGAGTCAGAGTCAAACTTCCAGTCCAACTTACTTGGCAAAGTACTTGAAGTCCTAAGAGATTAACATGCTAGAAATACTTACCAAACTGATAATGAATCAG
This sequence comes from Stegostoma tigrinum, assembly GCF_030684315.1. Taxonomy (NCBI): domain Eukaryota; kingdom Metazoa; phylum Chordata; class Chondrichthyes; order Orectolobiformes; family Stegostomatidae; genus Stegostoma; species Stegostoma tigrinum. Next base: position 72,813,549 of record NC_081360.1, on the reverse strand, counting down.
GTAGTGATCTTATTCAAATTAATGTAAATAACAATTATGAAGAAAAAATGGCATAAAAGACAGGAGTCCCAGGATCAGATGGTTTTCATCCCAACATATGAAAGATACTAGGTGAGAACATTGAACATGTCCCAACTGTAATGTTCTAAAGTCCTTCTCATTCAGAAATCATTTGTTTAGGATGGAAACTTAGGCACATCATTACACTGTTCAAGAAAAGGTGAGGTGGGGGGGGGGGGGCAAAGTCAGGAATTACGCAACTATTTACCAACATTAAAGTCATAAGAGTTGTACAGCACAGAAACAGACCATTTGGTCCAACTCAAACATGCTGACCCGATATCCTAAATTAATCTAGTCCCATTAGCCAGCATTTGGCCCCTATTCCTCTCAACTCTTCCTGTTCATATACCCATCCAGATGCCTTTTGAATGTTGCAATTGTACCAATCTCTATCATTTTCTCTGGCAGCTCATTCCATACACCACCCTCTGCATGAAAAGATTTGCCTTTAGATTCCTTTCAAATATTTCCCCTTCCTCCTACGCTCTCTAGCTTTGGACTCCCCTACCCTGGGAGAAACGTCCTGACTATTCATCCTCATGATATTATAAACCACTATAAGGTCACCTCTCAGCTTCCAACACTGCAGGGAAAATAACCACAGTCTATTCAGCCTGTCTGTTGTTCAAACCCTGCAACCCCAACAATCTGTAATATGATCCATCATCTGAACTGGATAACACAAAAACTGAGAACAATGAAAACTGAGGCTGAAAACACAAAAACAGGTTGCGATAACTTGCAGCAAAAACACTATTTTCTGAGCCCTTTTCTTATAGCAGGGAGATCAGAAGTGAATGCAGTATTCTAAAAGTGGCCTAACCAATGCTCTGGACAGCCGCAACATGACCTCCCACCTCCGGTACTCAAAGCACTGTCCAATAAAGGCAGGCATACCAAACGCATTCTTCACTACCCTGTCTACCTGCAACTCTACTTTCAAGGAACTATGAACCTGCCTGCCAAGTTGAAGCTCATAGAAGCTCAGGCAAGCACTGAGTAGCAGGAAACAGATGATATGATTAATGGGCAGGATTGTAATTGGCAGAATATGCGCAATGGCATCCTCCAGGGGTATATATGGGGGCCTAATCAACTATTCACTGTGTTCACTCGCATCTCCGGCAATAAGATATCACGTCACAAATCTAAATTTGCTAACAAATTAAAGATGGGGCAGCATAAGCAGTTTAGATGGAAGCAGATGATTACAAAAGGGATTCACTGAATGGACTAGAAGCAAACAGGTTTTCACAGAGCAACTTAAGCATACACTCTGAACATAAAATGAGTCAAATAGGGTAGTCCTGACATAGATCCTCCTGAAGTTAGAAACAGTTGAGCTTTAGGCTGTGCTGGGGATGCAGGTACATAGATAATTAAAACGTCATGAATATCTGGGAATACTATAAACACTTTTCGGTACTTTAGCAAAGATATACTGGCTTTGGAAGGAGTGCAGCACAAATTTACCAGAATAATATGCGACAGTATGAGATGAACATGAGGATAGATTGCATAAACCAGGATTGTGTTGCCTAGAACAGGTAAGGGAAAGGGAAACGTAATTGAGATTTCTCAGATACAAAGGGAAGTAAATGAGGTACACAAAAAAAAATACACTTTTTGCTATGTTAGTAAGTATTAAATTAAAATAGATGAAAAATTTAATTAGACTACCCTGGAGTGAAATTATGCAATATTGGCAAAGGGTTGCTAGAATTTGGAACTCAATTTGAAAAATGCAATTAACGTTACAGCAAGTGCAAATAAAAGAGACTGATTGATTTTTGCTCTCCAAAAGGTATTAACAGTGATGGGGCAAAGAGAAGAAATGCATCTGGGGCACAATTCAAACTGGATCTTACTAAATGGTGGTAACAGCTTCAAAAGTCACCAGACTTGAAATGTTAAATCAGCTTTCTTTCCATAGATGCTGCCAGATCTGCTGAGTTTCTTCTGCAATTTCTGTTTTTGCTGTAAATTATCTCCAACTGTTTTTGTGTTCTCAGCCTCAGTTTTCATAGTTCTCAGTTTTGGTGTTATTCAATTCAGACAATAGATAACATACAATCTAACCACTACATACTCATTGGAAAAGCATACATCTTTGTAAATAAATTATCAACAGTCATGGAAAAGCCGGTGTAATATTCACATGATGAAACAGATCAGTCGTTTTGAGGGATTGGATGGCCTTTCACCTCTGGATTTAAGATTACGCACAGCACTGGCTAACATTAACATGTATGCTAAGTGCAACAGTCTCTTTGTAAAAAGTTGGAATGGCTACACAATTTCTAGCTACATGATGCAAACACACAAAATTACATTTTACTTGGCATTAATTTGCAATCTTGGTCAAAAGCTGACAGAAGTGATTCTTGGGAAACTGAAAGGTGTAATGGATGCTCTTTACAAATGTGGTGTTGTGGTTAAGCTTAAGCATAATGTCATTAGAGGGCTGAAAGAGCACTACACTAAAACAACCTCACTTGGGAATGCTCGAAAAGCAACAATGAGTAACAAAACACATGGCACACTATTTCTCCACGCCAACGTTTTCTATCTGAACAAGAACAAAAAATTTACCCCAAAGAGAAAAGAAGCAATCACTAGATGCAGTCATGACAATAAACATCATCATAGAAGGTACATGCACTTACACTGTGCTTCATTTGATCTTGGAATATATCAGTGCTTCAGATTCATATAATTGTCTTGAAGTGCAATCAATTGTTATGCAGAAAAATTTTACAAGATTCTATAGATAACAGACAAGGTGGATGACTTTTAATCTCTAGCAGTTCTGATCAAGTGATGAATGCTGGTTAGGACAATACGCTTTCCTTTGAATAAACTGTAAGAAATACAACGTGTTAGAAAGTCATTCCACCAGCCAAATGGCTATCTGATCTTAGCTTCACCAACACATTTGTCTGTTCCCCATAGCCCAACTCCTGGATCAAAAATCTATCCAAGTGAGCCATGGCTATCCACCCTCTTGCTCCTCGTGGAAAAGAACTGCACAGATTAAGAGAAGGAATTTCTCATCCTGTCCATTTTAAAATCAGAGGCTTTTTGTCTTTAGTTTAGTAGAAATATGAAAGAATAACAGAAATTGCTGGAGAAACTCAGCAAATCTGCCAGCATCTATGAAGAGAAAGCAGAGTTAATATTTCGAATCCAGTGATCCTCTTTCTCCACTGACGTTGCCAGATCTACAGAGTTTCACCAGCACTTGCTGCTTTTATCTTTAAAGTGCACCTCCCTACTCAACATGCCCTCTTCAAACAGAAAACGTTCTCTCAGCAGTGACCCTGTCAAGGCAGTTTATAATCAGATATGTACAAAATGTTATTAACTCCAATGAGTATCAGCCAATCACAGTCAACCCTTCATCCCGGGAACTATGCGAGTGAACCTTTAATGAAGTAAGTGTTTCCAATGCAAGCATCTTATTATTTAAGAAATAATTAAATCAAAACCATAAATAGTACTCCAGCTGTGGTCTCACCAATGTCTAATGGTTGCAGCAAGACTTCCGACAAGTTTTATTCTCTAGCCATACTATAACAGCCAAAGCACAATTTACCTTCTAAGTTACGTACTACAGCTGCGTGCTGATTCAAGTTATAAGGTTCTTTGTATCCACAAGAATAAATTGATGTGAAAGCAAGATCTGAAAATCTTAACCAAAGCAGCACTTATTCAGCGTGACACCAAAGCGTGAGACTGATTCAAGTGGGCCTGTACTGAAACCTTTCTTAAAGAGATGAAAACACCACTAATTGATCCAAGACAACAGTAAGCTTACAGGTAACTCACAAAGTGATAATAAAAGCTTGCATAGGTACGGAAAGAGAGAAAAGATTAGAGAAGACAAAATTAATTTCATTAGTCAAAAAAGGGGGCCGACATAGGACACCAGTTCAAATACATATTTTGGTTGTTGTCATAAAAGGAAGACAAACAGCATTCCAAAAACATTGGGAAACACAGGGTTTAAGTGACAGGGCGGAACTAAAGGAATTCACGATTGTAGGGAAATGGTGTTGGGGAAATCAATGCACAATGTAGCCATTTTAAAAAGGAGGTGTAGAGAAGATGGACAATGGTAGACCAGTGAGCCAGGCATCAGTAGTGAGGAAAATGCTAGAAAAAAAAATATGAAAGATTTAATAGCAGAGTACTTCAAAAACAGTGACATGATCAGTCAGTACCAGCATGGAATCAGGCAAGGGAAATGAGTCAGCAAATCTACTGGAATTTTTCTTAGACATAAGAAAGTTGAAAAGGGAGAGCCAGTGGTTGTGATTTACAAAATTTCACCAAAGAAATTAACATTAAAAAAAGCGTATGGAATAGGGGATAGTGCATTGACATAGTTAGAGAACTGGATGGCAGACAGGAAACAAAATGACCCATTTATTTCTATTCTTTATGAGTGGCAGGTAGTGACACACACACACACTGCAATATCTTCAAATTTGCAGATTCGACAAAGCTGGGTGAGAGGGTAAAATGAGGAGAATGCAGAGATGCTTCAGTGTGATTTGGACAAATTGAGTGAATCAGCGAGCGTAAACCTGGCAGTTGACATATAAACATGGAAAAATGAGGTTATTCACTTTGGTAGAAAAAACAGAAAAGCAATTTTATTATCTGAATGATGATGGACTGGAAAAGGAAAACGTACAATGAGGTTTGGGTGTCCTCGAGGTGGCTGAAATCATGCAAGTACAGCAGGCAGTGAAGGTGGTAAATGGTCTGATGGCCTTTATAGCAAGAGGATTTGAGGACAGGAGCAGGGGTGTCTTGCTGCAAGTTGATCAAGGTCTTGATAAGTCCACACGTGGAACATTGTGTGCAGCTGGATCTCCTCATACGAGAAAGAATGTTATGGTTACACAGGGATTGCAATGAATATTTGCCAGATTGATTTCTGGGATGGCAAGACTGACATACCAAGACAGATGGGATCAGTTCAGATTGTATTCACTTGAGTTTTAGAAGAAGAATGAAGAGATGATCTTGTACAAGCCTATAAAACGCTAACATAACCAGGCAATATATACATAGGATGGATGCTCCTGATGACTGGGCAGCCGAGAACCAGGGGTTATTTCAGACAGAGACGAGGAGTAATTTCCTCATCCAAGGAGGGGTGAGCCTGTGGAATTCTCTGCCACAGGAAATCAGCTGAGGCCAAAATATTGAAAGTTTTCAAGATGAAGTCAGATACTAGTCTTGGGGCTAAAAGAATCAAAGGAGAGAAAGAAGGAACAGTGTACCAAGTTGGATGAGCAGCCATGATCATACTGATTGGGGGAGCAGGCCCTCAGGCCTACTCCTGTGCCTATTTTCTGTGTTTCTAACTGAAAAACTCAGAGCAGCAATGACCATAGTAGCTTAAAATAAGGGGCTTGCATGTCACAGACTGGAGGTCAGGTATGTAAAAGAACACAAAAACTAGAAGCAGAGGTCGGCAATTGAGCCTGCTCCACAATTTAATATGATCATGGCTGATCACATCCTAGCCTCAAATCCGCTTTCCTAACTGCTTTCTGTAACCCTTTGACACATTACTCATTAAAATCTATCCCCTTCTTAAACTTACACACTGTCCCACCATCCACTGCAATATAGGGTAGTGAATTCCACAGATTAACAACCCTTTCAGAGAAGTAATTCCTCCACACCTCGGTTTTAAATTTGCAACCCCTTAACCTAGAACTATGACTCATCATTCTAGGTTATACAAGAGAAATCATCTGCTCTATGTCTACTTTGTCAATCCTCTTTAGAATCTTACATGCTTCAATTAGATCACCTCCCATTCTTCCAAATTCTAGAGAATGTGTCAGCCTAAACTGCTCAATCTTGCCTCATAAAACAAGCCTTTCATTTCTGGAACTTATCTCGTGAACTTTCTCTCAACTGCCACCAATGCAATTACATTCTTCCTCAAGTAAGAGGACCAAAACTGTACACCGTACTCTAATACAGTCCCACTAATGTTTTGTACAGTTACAAATTTTGCTACTTTTCTCTTCACTCCTGTACCTGCGTTTCTGCAACTGATACAGGACACTCAGATCCAGCATTTAAGTTTCTCTCCTTTTAGATACTAAGTTGCATATTTTCCTTCCAACCAAAATGGACAGCCTCACGCTTACTCACAATAAACTCCATTTGCCACATATTGGCCCATTCACCTAATCTATCCACGTGCATTTGTAAATTTCTTGCTTCTTCACTGCAACTACTTTCCCAGCTATTGTAGTGTCATCTGCAAATCTTGCTAAATTATGTTGTTCGCACAAGTCATGAATATAGATGGCATATAGTCGGGACCACAGGATCAGGCCATACTATTTACAGCTTCCCAACCACAATGAGACACATTTATAAAGGCTCTCTGTTGGTTAGCCAATCTTTTTCTAAGCTAATACATTACCTCTATCCCAACATGATTTAACCTTTTGGGTCTTTAGGAAATGTGGACATACGACATTGATTTTAACATCAAATGAGCTCCAACACATTTGTCTAACACAAGTTACCCATCATAAATCTATGCTGTCTCTAACGACTTGCGCTTTGACTTTCCAAATTACTCCATGTTACACCCTTAACATATTCCAACAATTTCCCAACAAAGACGTTAAACTAACTGACCTATAGCTTTCTGTAAACAAGTCCTTCTTTGTACTTGGCACGGAATTACAAGAGGAATATTGGAAGAGACCCCAAGATCTGAACCTGAGATAATTTGGCCTGCTGTGTTCATCCAGCTCCACACTTCGTTATCGCAGATAAAAACCTTTGGCTGTTCTACTTTAGACATTCCACTGTAGTACAGAGGGACCAGTGAACTGCCTGCACATAGGAACATAAATAGGCACAGGAGTAGGCCATTCGGCCTGTCAAGCCTGCTCTGCCATTCAATAAGATCATGGCTCATCTTTTTGTGGACTCAGCTCCACTTACCTGCCCACTCACAATAACCCTTAACTCTCTTACTGTTCAAAAATCTACCTCTGCCTTAAAAACATTCAGTGAGATTGCCTCAACTGCTTCACTAGGCAGGGAATTCCACAAATTCATAACCATTTGGGTGAAGAAGTTCCTCCTCAACTTGAGCCTAAATCTGCTCCCCCTAATTTTGAGGCTCTGTTCCTCAGTAGTTTCACCCACCAGCGGAAATAACATCCTTGTTTCTACCTTATCTACTGCCTTCATAATTTTATTTATTTCTCTAAGGTGGCCCTCTCATTCTTCTAAGTTCCAATAAGTATAGTCCAAGTCAACTCAATCTCTCCCCAGAAGCCAATCTTCAAATAAGATGCTGAATTGCAATCTCTACAAGTAAAAGTAAATGAGCCTGTGGCATTCTTCAGCAGGAGTGTTATCCCTGGCATCAACGGAAATAATTCTCTTAACTAATATTACAAAAAATACATTCATGTCATTATCATGCTGATGTATGGGAGACTGCTGAGCATATATCAGTGGCCATGTTTACTATGTTATAGTGGCTAAATTTCAGTGCTAATAATGCAAATTGGTGAAAAATGACTGAGGGGCAAGCTGTCAAGCAAAGATATGACTGAACATCTAAAAGGTGACGTAAAGAAGCCAATGAAAAGCATAACTGAAAACGCAACTTCCAAATCTCAGGTCATTATCACTAAGGACAACAGTTGTATGCAAGCATCATCATCGTCAAGGTGTCCTCCAAGCAACACACCATCCTGACTTGGAATTACATTGCCATTCCTTCACTGCTGCTAGGTCAAACACCAGAAGTCCCTTCCTAAAAGCACTCTGGCAACACACACAGGATGACTGTGGTGGTTCAAAAATTTAACTCACTGCTACCTTTGAGAGCAGTTGGGATGGGCAAATGCCAGTTCTACCACTGCAGTCAAGGCTAAGAGAAATTCCAAATGGATGCCCAAAGTTAGAAATAGTTGGCTGCAGTCTGAAGAAAGACAATGAATATCAGTAAAATCAGCAAAGGTTCATTTCATCGAATGGGTGAAGATCATTATTGATAGAGGGACTTGATTTACAGAAGCATTGAGTTAATGCAAAATAATTGAAATAGCCAATGCTACAGCCAAGTTAAAACAATGACAGGAAATTAGAATGCAACAACACACCTGTAATTTAGTTAAGATGGTTACTTGTTGAAATATAATTCCAAGTGCCATCATCTTAAGAGATTAAAAAAGTAAACAAGCAGAATGCAAGAAAACTCTAACAGAAAACCAATCAAAATTGAACAGTAGATTACAAAACGTTTCCAGTTTCCAGGCTGACTGCAAATGAAGTAGTTCTATTGTACGTGGAAGTAATAGACACTATCGCAACGCAGGCCACATTGTTTCTGTTTTTTTTTGAGTCAGGCTGGCTTTCAGGAACTGCACAGCATTGACCAAGAAACATCAATGGTCTACCAATGTTCTTGCATTGAACATTTCGAAAAAAGTGTTTTCAGCCAGTCTTGTTCACTTGGGGATCTGCTGTTTGCTTCTCAGGAGGTATACAAAGACTTCAAACATAAAGATAAAGCGCAAGGCTTTTGGGAATGGTTTCTGATGAACTTTGCAATGGCATTCTCAACAGTTCCAAGGTTGATAGGAGAAAACAGGCTTGATATATCACAATTTCAGATTGTCATACAACACAACACATCTGAAATACTTCAAGAGTTCATTTTTGTCAGTTTTATCAAATTATTAGGGCTATTTACAGATAACATCTACACTTGGGGAGCAAAAAGACCAATATCAGACTCAGAGACATACAGTATAGAAACAGGCCCTTCAGCCCACCAAGTCAATGCCAACCAACAAACACCAAACTACACCAAACCCATTTATCTGCATTTGGCACACAGTCTATTATGCCGTGGCAGTTCAAGTACTCGAGATACTTCAATATAGAAAACTATTTTGAAGCACTTAAAGCAGTTACAAGTAGTAACTATAATAATACAGGGAAAATGAGCCGCTTTTCTGTAAAAATTTAGCATTACTCAGGGATACCAACACACTTACATTTTCTGTAATAGTTTCTTATACATAGTTTAATGCAATTTCCTAATATTCTTACAACTTCAATGGCTATAAAGCTCTCAAGCTTAATTCTACCTAATTACATTGTTGTATTATCTCCTTGTACTACATCCCATCAGATATTTCTAGTTGCTCAGAAATGTTTAATGGTTTTTGTTTTAAAAAAAAGGCTATCTATTCTCAAACATACTTTTCAGTTTCATTGTCTGGGTGCTTTATTTCATTCAAATGAAGCGTTTGCCAATAACTTTGACATGCACTCATCAAAATGAAGGTTAACTGCATGCCACCCCAAGAGGATGCTGCACATTTGATTTTTTTTGAAAGTAAAAACTAATAAAATGGTCCATTTATGTACTATCAAAAATTAAGAAAAACAGGAGCTTCCTGCTCATCTTTCGACCTACTTTCTATTTCCACAGAGGTAATCATGAAAGAAAAAACCCAGCAATTTAAAGACGGGCAATTCCAGTTAAAGTAAGCTTACAGAGAAAGCTTGTCAAATTTGAAAAAAACACAATAATCAAACGCCCTTCCGACAAAATGAGAGTTATGTTAAAAAAATGCAAGTTGATACCCTAATCCTCGCTACTCACCGTCACTTTATTTTCAGCCAGTCGAAAATATAAATCATAGTCGATTTTAGCGAAAAGGCGGTAAGATTTTATATCTAATACACTCCAGTCCTACTGGTCTATTTTAGTAGCATGACTGAAACATTGTTTTATGTATTATTCAATTTTTAAAAACTCATCAATTCCATGTCATAAAAGACAAGCCACCAGAAAATAAAACAAAATCGACGACTCCGTGCAGGTCCGATTAGTGTCTGAATAAATGAACCATGCCGAACTCTCACCTGGTTAAAACATGTCGTATACTCACCCAGTAGCTGTGCACACGCGCGCATGGACATGGAAGATCTCCGACAGTACAACCGATATAACGAGCTGGTGGAGCATTCAGACGAATAGTAAGGTCACAAGGACTATCTATTCGAAATCCCCTCGTTGGGTTTCTCCCAAACCCACCGCCAGCGCAGGGTTGGGGTTTCGGCCTATCGGGGAGGCAGAAAAACTAGGCCGCCGGTCTAATTTTACCCAGCCAAATCTTTCTATACGTCGCTTCCGCGACTCCTTCATTCGTCCGTCATCAGCAATAGCGATGACCTTCTCACTGTGCGTGGCGCACATTTACCACCGGTCCGCCTCCCTCCCCCTCAAAGTAGCGAAAGACACCAACCCCTGATTTAAACTAATTGGATCAGCTCTGCAGGAAGCTGATTCTTTTTAAAGTCAGAAAGACTTACCGGCCTTCCACCGACAGGATTTGTTGCAACGAGTCGGGAGCATGGCTGAACCAAGCTCATTACCTCGCTCGCTCCCGACCCCCTCTTTTTCCACCCCTCACCCAACTCCAACAAACCTAATGGAGGAAGCAGTGACGCTCGCCGACTGACACTGACAGCGCCCAATAGAGGCCACAGTAGCAGCTGCCGAAGCCGGAGCAACTCTAAATATAAATGTTTAAAAGGCTTAGAGGGGCTACACCCAAAAACTAGCTTCCAGTTGATCTTACGGCCAAGTCATTTTGCACTCGCCGTACACAAGGAACTGTTAAATGCGAAAAATATTATGTGTGTGTTCATGTGCTTAATAAATATATCCAACAACCTGATTCCTGACAACTACTAACAAACGTGGATGTGAAATCAATTAGAATGCAATCTCTGAATGGGTAAACATACAATTACTTAGATTACAGCAGTGTGTATTCGGATTTGATATCCGGCTCTTACACTGTACTGTTGATTGTATCCGTTTCTCCTAAATCCCCCACAAAACGAGAAACCGGCATTGGCTGACGTTTCCACAAACGCTATCCAGAGGGCCAATCTTCATCAAAATCGTCCCTTGCGTTTTACACTGATCCACAGTTATACTGGGGTGCAGCATAAAACATGATGGATGTCAACAGGTTGTCCTGACAACAATTTGCAACCTCATCTCTCCTATCTTGCAGCATGCACCCCAAAGAAATCAATATTCTGTATATCCTGAGGCTGAACATCAAGCTTGCTTCTGTATTAAATTACGATGAGGATTTTGGAGCAGTCCTTTTTCTACCAGCAGTTCTATCCTTTCTGCCATTCTCCCTCAAGCCCCCCCTCAACCAACAGGCAGCTGTCAATCACCCGGGCACAATGGTGACTCTGAGCCAATGAACGGCAGCAGAGGGCGGGGCCAGGCCGCCATCACGTCAGACTCAGGGAGCGGGCGCTCTCTCTCAAGCCCCGGCGCACTCTCCGAAACCTGCTGGTCCCTTTCAGGGACAAAAAAGGGGCCGCGTTAAATAAAACTCTTGCTCAACAAAGCAGACGCGCGATCGATCTTACCCACCATCCACGTGCGAATTCATCGAACGGCCGAATAGGAAATTGGCGAAAATAAAACCCAGCCTCAAAAATCTACAGAAGAATCCCCCCACCCCCAACCAAACGCTGACCCGGCATCACTGCGTTACATCATCACGTTTAACATCACTCGCAATGACGGAGAGCACGCTAGCGTGATGACGCTACTAACTTGGTTCAAGCGCGCTTCTCGGGTATAGTGTGACAATGTAGTAATTCTTCATTGAAGAAAATGTGTTGACTACTACTGCTGTTGCAGTAAGTTTGGTCATGAAGTTACCGAGTTTAATTTTTGCATTATATGCTAAGAGTGTTCTATCACTTGCTTTAATTTGATGCCGGAAGGTTTCTCAAAAGTATTACTTATGTAATGATTTTTTTAGAAAACATATAATATTTTTGATTTCTAAGTTATTGTAAATTATATTTTGGTAGTAACACTTGGTAGAATGGTTTGTTGAAATATATATTGTGTAGAAACTATTTGTCGTTCTTTTAAACCGGGTAGGGCATAAACGATTTCACATGGCGTAGTATCAGAGATAATGGGAACTGCAGATGCTGGAGAATTCCAAGATAATAAAATGTGAGGCTGGATGAACACAGCAGGCCAAGCAGCATCTCAGGAGCACAAAAGCTGACGTTTCGGGCCTGGACCCTTCTCTGATGAAGGGTCTAGGCCCGAAACGTCAGCTTTTGTGCTCCTGAGATGCTGCTTGGCTTGCTGTGTTCATCCAGCCTCACATTTTATTATCACATGGCGTAGTGATGGTCAGACCTGCCGATGCTAGTGAGAGATAAAACAGTGAGGATCTGAATGAGCACAGCAGGCCGAGGAGCAGGAAAGTTGGCATTTCGGGTCGGGACCCCGAAACGTCAGCTTTCCTGCTCTGATGCTGTGCCCCATGGCGGAGAGCTAGTTTATGCGTACAGTACAGATAACAAGGTGTAGAGCTGGATGTTTGCATACAGTAGTCGCGCAGTTCTTACGTTTTCAGGGAAGTCTACTCATATCTCCTTCTAAATCGGAAAATAATTTTACACATGAAGTCGTGATGAAAGATCCGACGCTGAGTTATATTGCATCCAACACTTTGCAAACGAGTGGTGATGGTCATTAGGGAGGCGTTTGCACCAGACGGTAACTTGTCACAATGCAGTGCCAACATCGGGAAAAATTTGCAGACAGGCTGACTCTTTTTTTCAAAAAAGCTCGCATATCTCACCAGCTAGGATTTACTTTGACTAGAATTCAGTTAATTGCTGGGCAAGTGTCTTTTTGATGCTGTTCGTGGGATAAAAGTCAACTACAATACAATCACAGTACTTGAAGGAATCCTGTATTCTCAAAAATCCAGACAGAATGTAACAGTATTGTTTTTTCTGTGTAAAACTAATTATGCAGTTAAATGTATTATAGAAGACCGCAACAAAATTCAAGTCTTTTCTTGATATATATATTCAAGGGGTCTAACTTTGGTTTGAAATTAAATGTTAGATGACATAAATGCTGGAAAAAATAACTAACTGATATGCAAGTTTGAAGTAATTACCATTCAAGAACAAATTGTTCAATGTTTATTTGCCTAAACTACTGTCTCTTGTGCCTTGCTGAAGCTTACTGTGATCTTAACTATTGATCATGCTGCCTATCTGATGTCAGACTTGTCCTTTTGCATGCTCCGCTCAGTCTATCCCCCTCACTATTTACCACCCCATGAATTTTCATATCTTCCACAAATTTATTGATCTTTCCCCATACATTTGTGTCTGAATTGTTTAGATGTACTACAAATTGTGAAAGGCCCCAACAGACACAGGCTTCCAGCCACAAAAACGTCTTTTGATCATCGCCATTTGCTTCTTGCCAATCAGCCAATTCTGGATCCAATTAGCAAAATTTTCCTTGTATCTCAAGGGCTGTTAACTTTGCTATCAATTTCCCATGCAGGACCTTTATCAAAAACCTTACAAAGTAAAATGCAAGTGCCCTTGACTACATACCTGGTCAATTTGTTGAAAAATTCATTCAACATGGTTAATCATGACCTCCCCTTAACAAAACCGTGCTGCCTGTTTTTGAGTAATCCATGCCTGCTGTGTGCCATTATTTTGTTTACCTATCTCTCATGCAGCACCTTATCTAACACCCACCGATGACATCCTTGAAAAAAAAATTTATTAGCGCTCTATTTCCTCTTTAAAGCTTTACAAACGTTGTAAGACACAAGAAAAGTACTAATTGGACCGGAGGGGAAAAAAAACAGGAAATGCTGGACACACTCAGCTCGTCTGGCCACATCTGTGGAGCGAGAAACAGTTCATGTTTCAAACTGATACTTGTTTTCTCTCCATCTTCGGTCCGCCTCCCCCTTTCTCCCTATTTATTCCGGTTCCCTCTCCCCATCCCCCTCTCTGATGAAGGGTCTAGGCCCGAAACGTCAGCTTTTGTACTCCTGAGACGCTACTTGGCCTGCTGTGTTCATCCAGCTCCACACTTTGTTATCTTGGATTCTCCAGCATCTGCAGTTCCCATTATCACGAGTATTCAGACTTATTTGAGTAAAATTACTTTTAATTTCTCATTTGTCTTTCTATTGTTGACATAAAAAAGAGATCTGCTGAATAAATCAAGGCCCAGACAATTAATTAGGCATTGACATGTGGATATAAAATTGGTTGAGGTCGAATGTAGTGGGAACGTGGTACTTTTTCAGACTGGGAACATATGCTTTGGTATCTGTTACCAGGCTTTGTATTAGGATGACTGCTCTTTTTGATGTTTATTAAAACATTTTTGTTGGAGGTGCCTACATAAGAATTGAGCTAAATTCTGGATCAGTATGTACCCTGAAGTCATACAGGCCCCTCTTACCACTTAATGCAATCATAGTCAAAACAATGTGAGATAATCTGAAATTTTTTTTTAAAAAGTATCTGTAAATGTGAAGAGTAGTGTAAATCCAATTGTGTGGGACAGATTTGAAGATGAGCAAGAGAGAGCTGCACAAAGGATTTCTGATACTGATGATTTAAAAAATTTTTTTTTTGCAATTGCTTACAGGGAAAGGGATAATTGAGGGAAACATGGGCCTTCCAAAAGTAAGGATGATTTACAAATGAATGAAATGACAGACAAATTGAATAATCACTTCTGTCAATTCTTCAGTGTATAGGAAGAATTTAATATAACTGTTATTGTTTGTGGTGGCACAGTGTGTGGCACTGCTGCCTGACAGAGTCAAGGACCCAGTTTCAATTCCAGCCTTGGGTGACTATCTGTGCAAAGTTTGTGCATTCTCCCCAAATCTGCGTGGTACTCTGATTTCTTCCCATCGCCCAAAGATGTTTGGGTTTAGTCAATTGGCCCTAATAAATGTGGGGTTACGGGGATAAGGTGGGCCTAGATGGAATGCTCTTTGGAGGGTTGGTATTAGACCTGATGAGCACTGGAGGGATTCTGTGAACTTGGTGCTTTGTTCACATTTAAAGTAAGCAAGGCAATAGTTTAGAAAACAAAAGGCTGATATGTTCTAAGTATAGTATTTTCAAAGAGAACTAATGAGGAAAGTGAAGACGATATTTTTAATCTTGCAAAACGCTCACACCTTGTTATCTCAATTCAGGAATTGTCCTTTTTAGTAATTGGGGAATTAAAAATGTAACTGCATTATTTAAGGTAGGCTGGATGAACTTGGAAATAATGAACCTGTTAGTGCAATGTCTGTTGTGAGGAATATTATTACAATCTGGAGTAACAACTGAGTGGTCCAGCAAGTGAGCTTTTCAATAAATTTGAGCTTTTTGAATTGTTCAGGGGCTGTGAGCAGCATTTATTGTCCACCTCTGTTCCCCTTGAACAGGAGAGTTAACGTCGATTAGCTAAGAATTGGTCATAGAAGTGTGTGATGGTGTACTTCAGGAGGACAGCAACACAGAGGAAATTTGAGAAAGTTGCCAGTCCTGGAGAAATGCAGCTGTAAGGAAAGCTTGGTTACCCTGGGGTTTTTCTCCTTGGAACCCAGTGGGCTGAGGGCAGACTTGAGTGAGATGCGCAAAATTGCAGGAAGCCTGATAAAGTGGATGGGAAGACCTTGGCAGAGAGGTTAGTGATTTGGGACATAGATTTTTAAGTGATTGGTTGAAAAAATTATTGGGGAGATGAGAAATATATATTTTTCACCACACAGTGGTAGGTGTCTAGACCTCAATGACTGAAAGCGTTATAGAGGAGAATCCCTCCCTTATTTAAATGGTACCTGGAAAAATAGTTCAAGTGCTGTAACCTGCACACCTGTGGACCAAACACTGAAAGCTGGAATTAGGTTGGGTAGCTTGATTTTTGACTGGCACAGATGAACTGGACCAATTGTCGTTTTCCTGTGGTCAGATGTTCAGTAATTTCTATGATACTGATTCAAATTTTATTTTTTGTACCAATAAGCAATTTGGCGTGGAAATGTCTATGAATGTAGTGAACCTCCTGAAGTCAACCCATAGTTTCCATAAGAGTGTGTTAAGATAAAAGCCAAGCTCATGAAAAGAGCGGGGAGGTGATTTTGACTTCTACAAGACACTTGTTAGATCTCAGTTAGTGATGTGTGAACTTGTGGATGGCACATTGTAGGAAAGAAGTGAATGTACTGGAGAGAATGGCTCAGAAATGAGAAACTTCAGTTATGAGGATAGATTGAAGAAGCGGGGCTGTTCACCTTGGAAAGCAGAAGGCTGCGAAGAGGTCTGTTTGAAATATTTCAAATGGTAGGGTAAATGAGATGAAACTGTTTCTGCTTGTAAAATGAAAAAGGAGAAGGCGTGGATTTAAAGTGACGTGTGAATGATGTATGAAATTCTATTTTCACACAGTAAGTGGCCAGGGCATGGAATGCACTGTCTGTGAATGTGGTGGAGACAGGTTCAATTAAGGTATTCAAGATGACGTTGAGTGACAATTTTGATGGAAATGCAGTGCAAGAGTGTAGGGGTGGGGGGAGGCAAGGAGAATGGCGCTGGTTAATAGAACTGGTACAGGCACAGTGGACCAAATGATGACCTCCTGCACCCGAACAATCTGTGTTTCTATGAATTGAGGGCAGCTAATTGACCTGGTTAGGCAATTGTTAAAAAGCAGAAGAGAGGTGGTAGAGAAAATGGGTTAAAAAGTATATAATTTTTAATGAACCTATTTAGATATGCTATGACACACCTCACTGGCACCTATAACTTAAACCTAGACCTGCTGGCACAGATGTAGGAACACTCTGATTATGCCCCAAGACCATTTTTGTAATGGCTATGTGCTTGAATTGGAAGAAACTAATCAGCACTATCATAAAAATATATCTGTTGCCACATAGTTTATTAATAGCTTAACTAACAGAATAGTGTGGCAGTCAAGAAGCCTGAGCAAAACTGGAATGCGTGGATATCAGAGGAGAAACTCTCCTCTGGAGTAGTCATACCTGGCACATAGAAAGACGGTTGTGGTTATTGGAGATCAGCCATCTCTGCTCCACAGCATCTCTGCTGGAGTTGCTGAGAGTGGTATCCTCGGCCCAACCATGTTCAGCTGCTTCATTAATTACTTTCTCTTCTTCATAAGGTCAGAAGTGGGGATGTTCACTGATGATTGCACAAAGTTTGGCACCATTTTCAACTCTTCAGATACTGAAGCAGCCCATGTTCGAATACAAGAGGATCTGGACAATACCCAAGCTGAGGCTGACAAACAGCAAGTAACATTCACGCCACACAAATGCCAGGCTATGACTGTTTCCAGTTAGATGCAATCTAACTGCTGTCCCTTGCTCTTCAATGGTATCAGATGACTGGATCTCCAATCATGTTGATACTTCAGGTTACCATTGACTAGAAACGTAACTGGACACGCCTCATTAACCACTCAGAGATAGCAAGAATTCCAGGTGCTGGTGTCAGAGACAACACAGTACAGAGCTGGAGAAACATTGCAGGCCAGGCAGCATCAGGAGGGCTTTTCTGAAGAAGGGTCCTGAGCTGAAATGTCAACTTTCCTGCTCCTCTGAGAGTTGTCTCACCTCATAAACATCGTGGGCACAAGAGCAGGTCAGAGGCTATGAATTCTACAGCGAATATCTCCCCTCCTGATTGTCCATCATCTACAAGGCTCAGGTTGGGAGTGTGATAGAACACTCCATGCTTGCTTGGATTGGTGCAGTTCTAACAGCACTCAAGAACCTTGACATCATCCAAGATACAGTAGCCCATTTAATTGGCACCACATCCACAAGCATCCACTCCCTTCACCGCTGGTGCTCACTGACAAAAGTGTGTACTATCTACAAGATGAACTGCAGAAATTCACTAAAGATCCTTTGATAGTAGTATTTGTGAGTTTGGAAGATGCTATCTAGAAAGACGGGGCAGCAGATACATGGGAATAACACCTGTAAGTTTTGGTCAAAGCCACTCTCTAATCTGACTTGCAAACATATTGCTGCTCCTTCACAGCTGCTAGATCAAAATCCTGGAATACCCTCTCCAACCGAACTTTGGTTCAACCTACAATAAGTGGCAAGTGACTGCAACAGTTCAATATATGTTGGCCAGCTAAAATGCCTATGCCCCATGAGTGAATAAATAAAGGGATCCATTTGTACATGTTTGCATGTTGATACAAATTGTTCAAAAGAACAATTGTACAAAAGTTCAAAGAACAGTATACGTGAACATAAATTTGTGAAGAGGCAATACCTGATTTAAGTGCAGGTAGTAGGCATGCATTTTTTTGTGAATGTTTTTAAAAAAAAACCTATCAATTTAAAGCCAGTGGGAGTTTTGGTTTTGTGCATGCAGTTCTATAAAATGTACAAAACATCAGTAAGAAAGCTTGAGATAATGCTGGCCTAAAACCTGGAGAGTTAGAATATAGAGGGTTTTTTTTGTGTACAGTGATACAAAACCTTGGTTAGATCCCTTTAGGAGCATGAGGTGTAATTTGGGGCATTGCTGTTTATTGTATATTAATTTTGAAACCACTGGATAGAATTACCTGAATTATTCGTTTCTTCCTTTATTAATAATGGACCTGCCAGTTAAACTGGCTGCCTTGTTTTGGGTGATGTTGGAACTGCACTAATCCAGGCAAGCATGGAGTGTTCCATCACACTCCCGACTTTCGCCTTGTAGATGGTGGACTGGCTCTGGGGAGTCAGAAGGTGAGTTTCTAGCTGTAGAATTCCTCACCTCTGACTTCCTCTTGCAACCACTATGTTTATGAGATGAGCATGATTTCCAAGTTGCAATGGACCTGAAACTCAACTACATAGTCAGCACACAGAAGATTTATGAAATAGGCAGATCTGTGAATTGATGAAAATGCCCCTGAATAATAATGCATAGTCATGTGAAGTGATCCATTTTGGAAAGAAGAATGGGCAAAGACAAGATGGACTAAATTGTTTTGTTTCATAGGGTTGCAGGAATGTGATGACGGTGGGGGTGGATGGACACAATTTATTTAAGGCCTTCAGACAAGTTTAGACAGTGTTTTAAAGATGCATTACTTTAAGGGACGTGGGCATCATGAGCTAGCCCAACATTTGTTGACCGCCACGTTTCCTTAGACAGCATGGTGGTGATCCACTGCCTTTACGGTCAACAGTCTGTGATGTAGGTCCACTGACAATCCTGTTAGGGAGGAAGTTGAAGGATTTTAACCCAATGACGGTGAGGCAGCAGCAAGATTATTCAAGTCAAGATATTGACTTGAGTGTGGAAATATTCTGATGCATTTGCTGTCCTTGTCCTTAATGGCAGAGCTTGCTGGTTTGGAAGGTGTTGCTGACAGAGGCTTTGAGTGTTTGGAGTGTATCTTGTAAATGGTGTACCCTGCTGCCACTGTCCATTGTGATGGAGTGGTTGAACGTGGCATCAATCCATCATGCAAATCAGGAAATCTGCTTTGTCCTGAATAGTGTTGCAACTCGTTGCTTGGATGAGTGCAGCTCAAACAAATGTCAGATGTTCCAGAGATAGTAGGAACTACAGATGCTGGAGAATCTGAGATAATAAGGTGTAGAGCAGGATGAACACAGCAGGCCAAGCAGCAAAAGAGGAGCAGGAAAGCTGACATTTTGGGCCTCGACTCTTCTTCATTTATGTGACCGTCTAACCTTCATTTCTGAAGAAGGGTCTAGGCCCGAAAAGTCAGCTTTCCTGCTCCTCTGCTGCTTGGCCTGCTGTGTTCATCCACTTCTCCGCATTGTAGAATGTTCCATCACACTTGTGCCTTCCGATGATGGGCAGATTTTTGAAGTCAAGAGTTGAGTTACTGTGCTTGGAATTCCTAGCCACTGAACTGCCATAGCATTTATATGGTTGGTGCATTTGAGTATTTTGTCCACAGAAAATTCCAGGTTATTGATAGTATGATCTTTTATGGAAATGCCATTGAGTTTGAGTGTTAGTTAGTTAGATTTTTTTTCTTGTCAGAGATGTTTGCCTGGCAGTCATGTGGCATAAATGAGCCAAACTTGCATGGGGACTTCAGTGTTCATCACCAAGAATGGATCATGAGCAACTGCCGACTGAACTGGCTGAGGTCTAAAGGCCAGAGCTGCTGAACAGGGTCTGTTGTAGGTGGAAAAGGAGTCAAGAAAAGGGAAAAATCTACTTGAATTCATTTTTACAAATCCATCTTTCAAGATTGATCTTTCCATGACAATATCGATAAGAGTGGCTATCACAATGTATTTTTGGTGACTGAGTGTTGTCTTCGCTTTAAAGATATTTTCCATCGTTTTGTGTGGCACCACTACCATGGTAAATGGGATAAATATTTGACAGGCCCAGCTACTCAACTGAGCATCCATGACGTGCTGCATACCGTCAGCAACTGTAGAGTTCTTTGTTTATTTATTCACAAGATGTGGGCATCATTGGCCAGGCCAGCATTTGTTACCCATCCGTAATTGCAAGTTAAGTGTCAACCACGTTGCTGTAGGAATGGAGTCACATGTAGTTAAGGATGGTGGCTTCCTTCTCTAAAAGACATTAGTGAACCAAATGGGTTTTTCCTGATCAACAATTGTTTCATGTTCATCATTAGACTCTTAATTCTGGATATGTATTGGATTTAAATTCCACTATCTTCCATGGCAGGATTTGAACCCAGGTGCCCAGAAAATTACCGGGGCGTCTCGATTAATAGTCTAGCAATAATACAACTAGGCTGTCACCTCCCCAGTAATTACACTCAACCTCAATTTATAACCTCATGACACGGTACATACCTGATCTGTCTTTATGATGAATCCAGCAATCAGTTCTGGCTCCATAAAGAGTGGAAGTGGCACCAGCCATAGCAGAAAATTGGGTGATACCAGATGAATCTACTCACTGAGCTACCTACTTGCCAAGCTGTAAGTGATAAATGGAGCTAAATGATTCTACATCCAATGAAGGGAATCTAATTTCTGTAGCCCTCCAACGTCCAGTCATTAACAATGATAGACAATTAGAGAAGTAACTGGAAGAGAAGGTAACCTAAATATCCCCATCCTCAAGTACAGTGATTGGAATCCAGGGTATCAGCATGAAATACTGGGCTGAAGCATTGACCAGAATTTTCAGCCAGTAGTACCAAGTGGATGATGCCTCTCTGCATCCTTAAGTCTCCATCATCACAGATCCTCGTTTTTGATTAGTTCAGTGTGATGTCATGAAATGGCTGAAGGCATTGGTTACTCTGAAGGCTTATCGTCCTGACAACATGTCAGGCATGATGGCACGGTGGCTCAGTGGTTAGCTCTGCTGCCTCACAGCACCAGGAACTTGGGTTCAATTCCACCCTCTGATGACTGTCTATGTGGAGTTTGTGCATTCTCCCTGTATCTGTGTGGGTTTCCCCCGGGTGCTCCAGTTTCTTCCCACAGTCTGAAGATGTGCAGGCTGGGTGGATAGTCCTTGCTGAATTGCCTGTAGTGTTCAGGGATGTGTAGATTAGATGGATTATAGGGAATGGGGCCTGGGTGGGATGCTCTGAGGGTCGGTGTGGATTTGTTGGGCTGAAGGGCCTGTTTCCGCACTGCGGGGATTCTATGATATGATTCTATGTCCACTGTTGTACTGCAGATCCGCTCCGCACATAGCCATGCCTGTAGTACAGCTACAGTGTTGCTATCAACTGATAATGTGGAAACTTGCCCATGGGTGTTGTCCACAAAAAGCAGTTGCAATCCTGCCCATCCAGTTTCCACTTCGTAAGAAAACAACAAAATGAGGATCATAGCAGGTCAGACAGCGTCCATGAAGAGAGAGCAAGCTAATGTTTTGAGCCTAGATGACACTTCAGCAGGGACATACTGCAGCAATTTGCTCGTACCGCTGCATAAGTCTACTCTTGATCATAAAATAAGTGACGGAATGAGTCATTGACAGCACTGCCAAGTGACATTTATCAACAGTCATATGCTCGTTGCTCAGTTTGGGCTCTGACAATATTACTTAGCTCTGGACTTCACAGCAACCTTGGTCTAAATATGCACAGAAGTGCTGAACACTCGAGATAACACAGTATGGAGCTTGAAGAACACAGCAGGCTAGGCAGCAGAGGAACAGGAAAAGTTGACGTTTTAGGTCGGGACTCTTCAGAAATGGGGAGGGAATGGACCTTGGAAATAAATAGAGAGGAGGGATGGGGCTGTGGAAGGTAGTTGGATTGGTGGTAGGTGAGTGCAGAAACGGAGTGGTGGGGATTGATTGGTGAGGTCGGCAGAGTGTACGGGTAGGAGAGAAGATAGACAGTTGTGTCGGGTCAAGGAGGCAGGGATGAGAGGGAGGCTTGGATATGGGCTGAAGCCGGGGTGGGACATTTTAAAAACTGTTGAATTCCATGTTAAGGCCATTGGTCTTTAAAATCTCCCCACTCCTAGCCTAATCCCATGTCCAAGCCTCGCTCTCATCCCCACCTCCTTGACTCGACGCAACCTGTCCATCTTCTCTCCCACCAGACAGAACATAGTAAAAGTCAGATTGTGGTAAAACCAGTGTTGTAATTAGTTGTGGATTTGAAGTTACAGTATGGCCGAGTGAATATACGAATTTCATTTCTAGAGCTTGATGTTTGTTTTGATTTATTGTCTGTCCAAATAAAGCAGTTCCTGCAGTGTTTGGGATAAAAAGTGTTAATATTATGTGCTAAGTATTTTTAGCAAAATATTAATTACAGGGCTTAACCTATGTCCTATTATTTAAAAAATGCAGTTGAAGAAATCATGAAAAAATCCCAGCAGCTCCAGCAATCTCCTCCATCTTTATTTGCTGAGAACAAATGCTCAGAAGACGAATTTGATATTCTGCTTTCGACACTGCCTGAGAAACTTAATCGGAGATTACTTCCTTTCCAGAAAGAAGGAATTAAGTTTGGCTTTGAAAGAAATGGCAGGTAAGCAAATGTTTATCATTTTGAATTGGTGATGATGAGAACACACATCACTCTGTTTCACTTTTTAATGCCTATGGCATTGTTCATCAGGAGGCTGGAGTCTGGATCATACTTGATGCTTATCTGCTTAGATTGCCTGGCCCTTAAAGGGCATGCCTTACACAATCTTTTGAGAATCCAGGTAATTATCGCCAAGATCAAATAGCCAAGTGAGAATCAGGTGCCTAATGGATGTAGGATGTTTGACTATTGGGGTAGAGAGCCCTGGAAGATGTATCTATGTTGCTTACTCTTAACTGCCCTGTAGGCAACAAATACTGGCCTAGCCAGTGATGCCTTCATCACATGATTTGAGTTTTTTTTTATCCTAGCAGCCCTGTGAAAGTATTGTGTTATTAAAAGACATTCTTTGAAGTTGCTTTGGAAAAAGCATTTCAGTGATTTTAAAATATTACTGGTTGCTTGGTGGTACAGGATGAGAGTTTTGTTGAAAAAAGAGACATGACCTCCAATCTGCTTGTCTTGTGCTCATGGAAACAGAAACACAAGAACATCAATAACTTCTTCCCTTTGCAAGGAGACTAAATTTCAGTTCTGTCCTGATGGGTGCAAAACAAAAGCTTCAACATTATGTCTTGTTTCACACGCAGCAATATTCTAACTCTTGCTGACGAAGGCAAAGTGTACAGCATTGTCCAGCAAGGTTTATTGCTTCCAGGTGGCTATTTTACAAGTGTTTTGTAGTTTGCATTTTTAAATTCCACATAGCCTGAACTGCCAGAAGATAGGGCATACAGTTGTTATTTTCTGCCTGTTAACTGAAGTTACTTCGTGCTGACATTTTTGTTGTCATTGGTGAAATGATGTTGGTCAGCACTGGCCTCCAGGAAAGCTGCCCACAAACATTTATCAATCTCTGTAGCATGAAATTCTCATTTCCAGACGTGAATTTCAATCTGATCTGGGGCACAGGAATCGCCAACATGTGATCCTATCATATTGGGAAAGTAGCCAATCTCACTGAAGAATTCACACAGATGATAAGCCAGGAATATAATGTGCTTTCTTTTTCTTGCTGTTTTGCTTTTCGTGAAATTTATGAATAAATTGGAATGTACACATCAAAAGACTGAATATCATGAATGACCTTAAAAAGTGACTGTATTAGAGATGGAAATTTCGTCATTTTGGAAAGATCTGACACTATACACAGAATATGAGTTTTTCAGGGCCATTACAATTGTTCAGTCTTCATCATAACTTTGTATATGCTGGTGAAAATGCAGTCTTGCTTTATTGGATTTTGACCCAGTGACAGTGAAGGAATGACAATATATTTCTAAGTCATGATGGTGAGTGATTTGGAGGGGAACTTGCTGATGGTGGTGTTTCCATGTTTCTGCTGCCCTTGTCCTTCAAGATGGAAATATTAATGGCTTTGGAAGGTGCTGTCTGAGGTTCTTTTAGTTAATTTCTGCAGTACATCTTGTAGATACTACATATTTCCGCTATTGAATGTCAGTGGTGGAGGAAATGGATATTTGTGGATGTCATGCGAATTAAGTGGCTACTTTCTCCTGTAAGCTTTTTGAGTCTTCTTGGAGCTGTAATCATCCAGGCAAGTGGGGGGTATTCCATTATTTCTGGTGGCCCATTATGCTAATGTGGTCAGTCCAGTTGCGTTCATGGTAAATGGCAATGCCAAGGATGTTGATAGTTTGACACTAGGTGATGGTAACATCATTGAATGATAAGGGTCAGTGGTTAGATTATGTCTTATTGCAAATGGCATTGCCTGGCATTTGTGTTACACAAATGTTTTGTGACATGTTAGTCCAGCCTGGATATTGTCCAGCTGTTGTTGCAGTTGAACATGGATTACTTCAGTGTCTGAGAATTTATGAATTGTGCTGAACATTGTGCAGTCATCAGTGAACATTATGATGGAACGAAGGTCATTGATGAAGCATCTGATGATGGTTGGTCCTAGGATACTACCCTGAGTAACTTCTGCAGAGATGCTCTGGAGCTGACGTGACTGACATCCAAAAATCCCAACCATCTTCCAATGTGCCAGGTATGACTACAGCAAGTGGAGATTTTTTCCCCCCGATAAACATATATTCCAGTTTTGTTTAACCACCTTGATGCCACGTTCTATCAAAGGCCAGACCTCTGAGATTCCATTTATTTGCCCATGTTTGAATTGAGGCTGTAATGAAATCTAGAGCTCGTGGTCCTGGTGGAATCCAAATTGGCCGTCAGCGATCAGGTTATTCCTGAGTTGATACGGCTTGATAGAAATGCTGATGACCCCTTCCATCACTTTACTGATGATCGAGAATGGACTGATGGGGAGGTGATTGGCTGGGTAGGACTTATCTTGCTTTTCATGTACAGTTCGTACGTGGGCAATTTTCCACATTGTAGGACAGATGCCAGTGTTGTAACTACACTGGAAGATCGTGTCTAGGTGAATGGTAAGTTCTGAAGCACAAGTCAGAAGTGATGTTGTCTGAATATCGTCAGGCCCATAGCCTTTGCAGTATCCAGTGCCTCCGACCATTTCTTGATATCATGAATCAAATTGTCTGTAAACTGGTATTTGTTACGTTGAGGAGGTTGAGCTGGATCATCCACATGTCATTTCTGGCCAAAGATTGCAGCGAGTACTTCAACCTTATCTATTACACTGATGTATTGGGCTCTTTCATCATTGAAGTTAGGGATCATTTTGGAGCTGCCTCCTCCAGTGAGCCGTTTAATCCATTCAGGACTGGGTGTGATAGTACTGCAGAGCTTAAGTCTGATCTGTTGCTTGTGGAATTGCTTAGCTCTGCATTTCATTTGCTGCTTATGCTATTTGGCATGCAAGTAGTCCTGTTTTGGTAGCTCCACTAAGTTGACACCTCATCTTCAGGTACTCTTGGTGCTGCTCCTGGTATGTCCTACTGTACCCTAAGTTGAACCATCGTTGATCACTTGGCTTTGATCGTAATGGTTGATTGGGGGATATGCCAGCCCATGAGTTTGTAGATTTTGCTGGAATTCAATTCTGCTGTGTTGATGGCCATAGTGCCTTATGGATGCCCAGTCTTGAGGAGTTGCTAGATCTGTTCAAAGTCTGTCGCAGTGGTAGTGCCCACAGTGCAGTAGAGGGTATTCTCAGTATGAAGGTGGGATTTCACCTCCACAGGCTGTGCAGTAGTCACTGTTATCAATACTGTCATGGACAGATGCTTCTGCATCCAGTAGATCAGTAATGATGAGGTCACGTGTGTTTTTCCCTCTTGTTGGTTTCCTCACGACTTACCACAGACCCAGTCGAACAACTATGTCTTAGGTCCCCACCACCAATCTGCTGCTGAGCCACTCTTGTCGGTGGATATTGAAATCCCTCACCCAGATTACATTTTTGTTCTTGCCATCCTCAGTGCTGCCTGTAAGTGTTTGTCAAGATAGAGGAGTACTGATTCATTGGCTGAGGGAGGGCGGTATGTGGGGTTCAGCAGGAGGTTTCCTTGAGGTTGTAGACATGCTTTCCAAGCCAGTGGATTTGGTTGCAAATGTATCGCCACCCTTCTGGGTAACATCATCAGTGCACCTCCAGTGAAGCATTGGTGTTCTGTCCCATTTGTTATTTATATGCCTCAATTTTTTGCAGTGGTTGGTACCAGTCGCAGTTCTGTTTCTCAGTGAACTGGACCAGGTGTACAAATCAATGTGTTTGTTGATGGAGTTCCGCTTAGAATACCAGGCCTCCAGGAGTTCCTTGGCGTGTCTCTGTTTAGCTTGTGCGATTATGGATGTGTTGTCACAGTAGAATGCATATCCGACGTTGCCCATGTGTCGTGAGACAAGACACCCAACAAACTAGTTGAAGATGGCAGATTTCCTTCCCTGAAGACCATTACTGAGCCAAATGGGACTTTTTTTTTCCAACATGTGACAATGGTTTCATGGTCACAGAAGATTTGTAATGCCGAATTTTTTTATTTTTCTGAATTGACTTCAAATTCCATCTGCTGCGATGGAATTTGAACCAAGGTTCCCAGAACATGAGAACGAGAGAAGGCAAAATCGGATGTAATAGTGTTACACTTAAAGGTAATTACAGGGGCATGAGAGAGGAACTGATGGAAATCGACCGGAAGCAGAGCCTAGCGGGGAAGACAGTAGAGCAACAATGGGAGAAGTTTCTAGGTGTAATTGAGGACACAGTACAGAGGTTCATGCCAAAGAAAAGAGAGATTATCCGGCTGGGTGGGGTGGGGAGGGGTTATACAACCATGGCTGACCAAAAAAGTCAAGAAATGTATCAAAGAAAAAGAGACAGCCTATAAAGTGGCCAAGAACATTGGGAAATCAGAATATTGGGACGGCTACAAAAACAAACAGAGGATAACAAAGAGACGAATAAGGAAGGAGAGGATCAAATATGAAGGTAGGCTAGCCAGTAATATTAGAAATGATAGTAAAAGTTTCTTTCAATACATAAGAAACAAATGAGAGGCAAAAGTAGACATTGGGCTGCTCCAAATTGATACTGGAAGGCTAGTGTTGGGAGATAAGGAAATAGCTCAAGAACTTAATAAGTACTTTGCGTCATTCTTCACAGTGGAAGGCATGAGTAGTATCCCAACAATTGAGGAGAGTCAGGGGGCAGAGTTGAGTATGGTAGGCGTGACAAAAGAGAAAGTGCTAGAAAAGCTAAAGGGTCTAAAAATTGATAAATCTCCTGGCCCCGATGGGCTACATCCTTGAGTTCTGAGGGAGGTGGCTGAGGAAATAGAGGAGGCTTTGGTTGTGATGTTGCAAAAGCCACTGGAGTCAGGGAACATCCCAGATAATTGGAAAATCACCGTTGTAACCCCCTTGTTCATGAAAAGATAAGACAAAAGATGGAAAATTATAGGCCGGTTAGCTTAACAAAGAACATAGAACAATACAGCGCAGAACAAGCCCTTCGGCCCTCGATGTTGCGCCGACCTGTGAACTAATCTAAACCCCTCCTTTTCTACACTATCCCATCATTATCCATATTCTTGTCCGAGGACTGTTTAAATGCCCCTAATGTGGCTGAGTTAACTACATTGGCAGGCAGGGTGTTCCACGCTCTTACCACTCTGAGTAAAGAACCTGCCTCTGACATCTGTCTTAAATCTATCACCCCTCAATTTGTAGCTATGCCCCCTCGTACAAGCCGATGTCATCATCCTCAGAAAAAGACTCTCACTGTCCACCCTATCTAATCCTCTGATCATCTTGTATGTCTCTATTAAATCCCCTCTTTGCCTCCTTCTCTCCAATGAGAACAGACCCAAGTCCCTCAGCCTTTCTTCATAGGGCCTGCGCTCCAGACCAGGTAAATCACCTCTGCACCTTTTCCAATGCTTCCACATCCTCCCTGTAATGGGGCGACCAGAAATGCACGCAATATTCCAAATGAGGCTGCACTAGCGTTTTGTACAGTTGCAGCATGACATCGTGGCTCCGGAACTCAGTCCCTCTACCAATAAAACCTAACACGCCGTAAACCTTCTTAACAGCGCTATCGACCTGGGTGGCAACTTTCAGGAATCTATGTACATGGACACCAAGATCCCTCTGCATACCCACACTACCAAGAATTTTTCCATTGACCCTGTATTCTGCCTTCCTATTATTCTTCCCAAAGTGAATCACCTCACATTTATCCGCATTGAACTCCATTTGCCACCTTTCAGCCCAATTCTGCAGTTTATCGAAGTCTCCCTGCAACCTGCAACATTCTTCCACACTGTCCACCACTCTACTGACTTTAGTGTCATCTGCAAACTTACTAACCCATCCACCTATGCCTGCGTCCAAGTCATTTATAAAAATGACAAACAGCAGTGGTCCCAAAACAGATCCTTGAGGCATGCCGCTAGTGACCTGACTCCAGACTGAATATTTTCCATCCACCACCACTCGTTGCCTTCTTGGAGAAAGCCAGTTTCTAATCCAAACTGCTAAATCTCCCTCAACCCCGTGCCTCTGTATTTTCTCCAATGGCATACCATGTGGAACCTTATCAAAGGTTTTACTGACGTCGATGTACACCACATCAACTGCCCGGCCCTCATCCACATGCTTGGTCACCCTTTCAAAAAAACTCAATGAGGTTTGTGAGACACGACCTGCCCTTGATGAATCCATGCTGACTATCTCCAATCAAATTGTTGCTTGCTAGTTGATTATAAATTCTATCTCTTATAATCCTTTCCAAAAGTTTTTCTACAACAGATATAAGGCTCACAGGTCTATAATTACCTGGGTCATCCCTACTTGAACAAGGGCACAACATTTGCAATCCTCCAGTCCTTTGGTACTAAACCTGTAGACAATGAAGACTCGAAGATCAAAGCCAAAGGCTCTGCCACCTCCTCCCTAGCTTCCCAGAGAATCCTCAGAAAAATCCCATCAGGCCCAGTGGATATATCTACCTTCACACCTTCTAGAATTGATAGCACCTTCTCCTTACTAACCTTAATCCTTTCAATTCTAGTAGCCCATGCCTCAGTCATCTCCTCTACAATATTCTGCTTTTCCTCAGTGAAAACAGATGAGAAATAGTCATTTAGCACCTCTCTGATCTCCACAGGGTCCACACACAACTTCCCACTTCTGTCTTTGACTGGCCCTATTCCTACCCTAGTCATCCCCTTATTCCTCACATACCTGTAGAAAGCTTTAGGGCTCTCCTTTATTCTACCTGCTAATGTCTGCTCATGTCCCCTCCTTGCTCTTCTTATCTCTCTCTTTAAATCCTTCCTAGCTAATCTGTAACTCTTCATCACCTCATCTGAACCATCGTCTTATCGTCACATAAACCTCCCTCTTCCACTTAACAAGAGATACAATTTCTTTAGTAAACCACGGTTCCCTAACTTTATCGCTTCCTCCCTGACTGACAGGGACATACGTATCAAGGACACGCAATATCTCTTCCTTAAACCAGCTCCACATTTCGATTGTCCCCATCCCCTGCACTTTGCTAACCCATTCTATGCCTCCTAAGTCTTGCCTAATCGCATTATAATTGCCTTTCCCCCATCTATAACTCTTGTCCTGTGGCATGTTCCTATCCCTTTCCATTGCTAAAGTAAACATAACTGAATTATGGTCACTCTCTCCAAAGTGCTCACCTACCACTAAATCAAACACCTGGCCCATTACCAAGTACCAGATCCAGTGTGGCCTCCCTTCTTGTCGGTCCTTCGACATACTGAGTCAGGAAACTGTCCTGCACACGTTGGACAAAAACAGATCCATCCGACGTTCCAGAGTTATAGCATTTCCAGACAATGTTAGGGAAGTTAAAGTCTCCCATAATGACCACCCTGTTCCTTTCACTCCTGCTCAGAATAGTTTTGCCGATCTCTTCTCCATATCCCTGGAACTTTGCGGAGGCCTATAAAAAACTCCCAACAGTGTTACCTCTCCTCTCCTGTTTCTGACCTCAGCCCATACCACCTCGGTTGTTGTTAAAATTCTAGAATCCATTGTTAAGGATGAGATTTCTAAATTCTTGGAAGTGCAGGGTCGGATTAGAACAAATCAGCTTGGATTTAGTAAGGGGACGTCATGCCTGACAAACCTGTTAGAATTCTTTGAAGAGGTAACAAGTATGTTAGACCAGGGAAACCCAGTAGATGTTATCTATCTAGACTTCCAAAAGGCCTTTGATAAGGTGCCTCACGGGAGGCTGCTGAATAAGGTGAAGGCCCATGGTGTTTGAGGTGAACTACTGGAATGGATTGAGTTTAGGCTCTCTGACAGAAGAGAGAGAGTTGGAATAAAAGGCTCTTTTTCAAAATGGCTACCAGTGACAAGTGGTGTCCCGCAGGGTTCAGTGTTGGGGCCACAGCTGTTCACTTTATATATTAGTGATCTGGATGAAGGGACTGGGGGCATTCTGGCGAAGTTTGCCGATGATGCGAAGTTAGGTGGACAGACAGGTAGTACTGAGGAGGTGGGGAGGCTGCAGAAAGATTTAGACAGTTTAGGAGAGTGGTCCAGGAAATGGCTGATGAAATTCAATGTGAGAAAATGCAAAGTCTTGCACTTTGGAAAAAAGAATACAGCATGGACTATTTTCTAAAAGGTGAGAAAATTCATAAAGCCAAAGTACAAAGAGATCTGGGAATACTAGCCCAGGATTCTCTAAAGATTAACTTGCAGGTTGAGTCCGTGATTAAGAAAGCAAATGTGATGTTGACATTTATCTCAAGAGGGTTGGAATATAAAAGCAGCGATGTACTTCTGAGACTTTATAAAGCTCTAGTTAGGCCCTATTTAGAATACTGTGTCCAATTTTGGGCCCCACACCTCAGGAAGGACATACTGGCCCTGGAGCGTGTCCAGCGGAGATTCACACGGATGATCCCTGGATTGGTAGGCCTAACATACATTGAACGGCTGAGGATCCTGGGATTGTATTCATTAGAGTTTAGAAGGTTGAGGGAAGATCTAATAGAAACTTACAAGATAATGCATGGCTCAGAAAGGGTGGATGCTGGGAAGTTGTTTCCGTTAGGCGGGGAGACTGGGACCTGTGGGCACAGCCTTGGAATTAGAGGGGTCAATTTAGAACGGAAATGAGGAGACATTTCTTCAGCCAGAGAGTGGTGATCCTGTGGAATTCATTGCCACGGAGTGCAGTGGAGGCCAGGACATGAAATGCCTTCAAGGCAGAGATTGATAAATTCTTGATCTCGCAAGGAATTAAGGGCTACAGGGAGAGTGCGGGTAAATGGAGTTGAAATTCCCATCAGCCATGATTAAATGGAGGAGTGGACTCGATGGGCCGAATGGCCTTACTTCCACTCCTATGTCTTATGGTCTTATTAGCTGAATTTCTGGATTAATAGCTTAGCAATAATACCACTCGGCTATTGTCTCCTCTTGTTTGTGCTATAGCCACCTAAAAATCAAATTAAGATCCTTTCCCCACCCCACCCCCCCCCCCACCCCCGACAAGGGGGGGAGGAAAAAGCATGCTTCTGATTTTGTCATGTGCCGTAATGCCTATGGATAGAACTTGAGCTTAGCTCTATTACAGGAGTGTGTGTGTGTCTGCCTGTCAGTGGGCATAGAGATAAGTAAAAGAAACTTTTCAGACAATTCATATCAAAGCATGTATTATCATCTTTAGCATTCAGTGTTCAAAATTTCTTGGACTCGTTGGAATTGAGAAATTGTGCTATTATGAAAAGCATATTGCCTTACCTGAACTGGAGAAATGCATGAAGGCGGAGGCTGGAGGGATGATAAGCAAACTGACCATAGCTCCATGGTACAGGGGAGCCATTTAAGAAGGGTGTAATCAGATCGGGGATCGTGTTGTCAGGGGAGTAGACATTGTAGCCAGGATCAAGAGTACCAAAGGCTATGTTGCCTGCCTGATGCGTAGATTCAGAATAGCTGATCTGGGTTGCAGAGGAACATGGAGTGGGAGGGAACGCTCTAATTATTGTGGTCCCTGTATATGCCAATGATATAGGGAGAAAGAGGAAAAAGGTTCTGAGGTAAAATGAGCAGCAAGGAGCTGAAATTAAAACATAGAACTGAAAATGTTCTATGGATTGCTACCTCAGCCATGAGCCATGGGCACTGAGTCAATAACATTAAAGAGGTGAATGCATGGCTCAGAGTTTGATGTGGGAGAAATGGGTTCAAATTCGTGGGACACTAGCACCAGTACTTTAGAACAATGTGCCCTTTTCCTCTCCCCTCCAGTGGACAAGCTCAATTTGAATCAAACTTTGACCAGAGTTCTGGCAAATTGCGTAATCATGGCTGTACACTGATCTTCATGGCTGGGAACTAAATATTTTTGGTGACCGTGTCCTTATGAAATGACAAGCAGATGGGCAAGAGGTGCAGGGTAGCCTTGTTAATAAGAAATTACATTAATTTCACAGCAAGAAGTGATTCAGTGTTGGAAGATGTAGCATCTGTATGGACAGAGTTGAGGAACTTCAAAGGCAATAAAAGACTCTGATGGAAATTAAGAGCAGGGCTCCTAGCATTGTCAGGATGTGGTGAAGGAAACATATCAGCGCATTCAAAAGACATGTAAGAAAAGCACTATTAGTATAATGGAGGATTTCAATATGCAGGTGGACTGGGAAAATCAGGTTACTAGCAGATCTTGAGCAAAGGAATTTTGCTGCAGCAGCTTCTGATAGAACCCGCTGGAACAAGCAATTCTGGATTTGGTGAAGTGCAACGAGGAAGCCTTGATCAGGAAACTTTAAGGTGAAGGATGCCCTTGGGGCAGCGACCATAATATGATAGAATTCACACTGTAGTTTGAGAGAGAGAAGGTGAAATCAGATGTTACAGTATTTCAATTGAGTAAAGCTAACTACAAAGACAGAGGGAAGTGCTGGCCAAGAGTTGATTGGAATGGGAAGATGGTGGAGTAGCAATGACAAGAGTTTCTGGGGTAATATGTGAGCCACAGCAGAAATTCATCCCAAAGAAGAACAAACGTACTAAGAGGACCATGGCTGACAAGGGAAGTTGGAAACAGCATAGGAGCAAAAGATAAAGCATACAGTGTGGTGAAGATGATTGGAAAGTCTTTAGAGGAGACTAACTAAATATCGCAATAAAGGGGGACAAGATGAAATATGAGATAATAGGAACTGCAGGTGCTGAAGAATCCGAGATAACAAGGTGTGGAGCTGGATGAACACAGCAGGCCAAGCAGCATCTGAGGAGCAGGAAGGCTGACGTGTCGGGCCTAGGGTCCAGGTCCGAAATGTCAGCCTTCCTGGTCCTAAGATGCTGCTTGGCCTGCTGTGTTCATCCAACTCCACACCTTGTTATCTCTGAAATATGAGGACAAGAGTTTTTATTTTTAAACACATCTGGATAGTAAGAGGGAGGCAAGAGTGTACAATAGATTGCTGAAAAATGAAGCTGGAGAAATGGTAATGGGAAACAAATAGGGGAACCAAATAGGCACGTTACATCACTTTTCACAGTGAAGACACCAACAGCACAATAGAACCTCAAGATGGCGGGTGGGGCAGACATGAGTGCAGTAGCCATCACTAAGGAGAAGC
This sequence comes from Stegostoma tigrinum, assembly GCF_030684315.1. Taxonomy (NCBI): domain Eukaryota; kingdom Metazoa; phylum Chordata; class Chondrichthyes; order Orectolobiformes; family Stegostomatidae; genus Stegostoma; species Stegostoma tigrinum. The sequence continues at coordinate 72,779,463 of NC_081360.1, read as the reverse complement.
TGCTGGGGAGGCTGAAAGGCCTGAAGCCTGGACAAAACACCAGGACCAGACCGACTAATGTCCCAGAGTTCTGAAGGACCTAGCTGAGCAGATTGATCACCACCAGTCCTTCCACATTCAAGAATCACTCGAGTCAGAGAAGGCCCCAGAGGACTGGAAAATGGCTAACGTAACCCTCCTGGTTAAGAAGGGAGGGAGGCGCTATGTGCAGTCTACAGCTCGTGGCTTGTCATATTCCAACCACCCCACCCCCACCCCGGTCAACCCATATCAAGGCTTGGGAATCAACTCTTGTCAATCTGAGCAACTCAATGCTGCAGTAGGCTATGGAGTTCAAGTCATTGAGTGAAATTAAGACACAGATAGATGTTTGATTGGTAAAGGAATCAAAGGTTGTAGGGAGAAGGCAGGAGAACGGGGCTGAGAAACATATCAGCCATGGTGGAGTAGATTCAATGGACTGAATGGCTTAAATCTGCTCTTATATCATATGATCTTATGATGAAGGACCTGAGATCGTTTACCAAGCAATCTGCAAGACAATAACTACCACTCAACTCTGATCCAACATACATTGAATAGTTAATAGAGAGAGATGTTGGGAGTGGTTAAGTGTTAATCAGATTACGTTGTGCAGAAGAAGCAAGTGCCTGGAAAAATGGAGCATTTGCATTTGAAGTTGGGCATTTTATTTGTATGAGAGTTTCCATCAATTAGCATTGAAAAATAACCTTTGACTTTGAGACATGAGTCATTGATCTCTGGCCAAAAAACCTTTCTCACATGCTTCTGTTTGCCAGATAAAATGTGACTATCTAGAAGTGATAGGAGATTTACTGGTTAAGTAAACAGGCAGGAGATTCTGTGGTACTGAGCGAGAGTCCCGGATGGTATGTTACCTCCCGGGTGCCAGGGTCAGGGATGCCTCGGATCGGGTCTGCAGGATTCTTAAGGGGGAGGGAGAGCAGCCAGAAGTCGTGGTACATATCGGTACCAATGACATAGCTAGGAAACGGGCTGATGACCTGAAAAATGTTTATAGGGAGTTAAGATGGAAACTGAAAGCCAAGACGAGTAGAGTCGTAATCTCAGGATTACTACCGGTGCCACGGGCTAGTGAGGCTGGAAACAGAGAGCGCAGCTGAACACGTGGCTACAGAGCTGGTGTAGGAGGGAGAGCTTCAGGTTTGTAGATCATTGGGATACCTTCTGGGGAAGATGGGACCTGTACAGGAAGGCCGGGTTGTGTCTGCACTGGAGGGGCACCGAAATCCTGTGTGGGAGGTTTGCTCGATCTCTTTGGGGGAGGTTTAAACTCGTTTGGCAGGGTCATGGGAACTGGAGCTACAGATCAGAGGATGGGCTAGCCAGTGTACAGACAGACAGACAGGGCAAGCAGAAAATGCAAAAATGCAAAAAGTATCAGGATAAGGGTGACAGACTTAGAGCACGGATCAGTACTTGGAACTACGATGTTGTGGCCATTACAGACACTTGGATAACACAGGAGCGGGAATGGTTGTTGGATGTTCTGGGGCATAGATGTTTCAATTGAAAGAGGGAGGAAGGTAAAAGAACTGTGGGGGGTGGCATTGCTAATCAGGGATGGTATCACAACTGCAGAAAGGGAGGTCTTGGAAGAGGGTTTCTCCACTGAGTCAGTATGAGGTGGAGGTCAGAAACAGGAAAGGAGCAGTCACTTTATTGGGAGTTTTCTGTAGGCCCGTCCCCCCTCCCAGTAGCAACAGTGACACTGAGGACCTGATGGGAAGCAGATTTCGGAAAGACGCAGAAGTAATAGGGTTGTTGTCATGGGCAATTTCAACTTCCCTCATACAGACTGGAACCTCCTCAGTGCGAATAGTTTGGATGGAGCAGATTTTTTTCCAAGTGTGTCCAGGAAGGATTTCTGACTCAAGCCGATTAGAGGGGAAGCCATGTTGGATTTGGTGCTTGGCAATGAACCAGATCAGGTGTCAGATCTCTCGGTGGAAGAGCATTTTGGTGATAGTGATTACCACTCCCTGACCTTTACTATAGTCATTGAGAGGGATGGGGGGTTGCGCAGATGGTATGGGAAAGTATTTAATTGGGGGAGGGCGAGTTACAATGCTATTAGGCAAGAAGTCTGGTGCACCAATTGGGATCAGATGTTCTCAGAAAAATGCACGATAGAAATGTAGGTTGTTTAGGGAGCAGTTGCCTAACTGTACTCAATAGGTTTGTCCCACTGAGGCAAGGAAGGGATGGTAAGGAGAAGGAAATTTGGATGACAACACATGTTGAACACCTAGTCCAGAGGAAGAAGGAAGCTTACTTAAGGTTGAGGAAACAAGGATAGAACAGGGCTCCAGAGATCTACAAGGTAGCCAGGAAGGAACTGACGAATGGACTTGGGAGAGCTAGAGGGAGTATGAGAAAACCTTGGCAGGTAGGATCAAGGAAAACCCCAAGGCATTCTATGCTCATGTGAGGAACAAGAGCATGGCCAGAGGTAGGGCTAATGAGGGATAGTGGAGGGAACTTGTGCCTGGATTTGGAGGAGGTAGGGGAGGTCCTTAATGAATACATTGCTTCAGTATTTGCCAGTGAGAGGGACCTTGATGTTCGTGAGGACAGCGTGAAACAGGATGATGTGCTGGAATAGGTTGGTGTTAGGAAGGAAGATGTGCTATAAATTTTGAAAAAACATGAGGATAGATAAGGCCCCGGGCCAGACGGGATATACCCAAAGTTGCGACAGGAAGTGAGGGAAGAGATTGCTGCCCCTTTGGCCATGATCTTTACGTCCTCACTGTCCACTGGAGTAGTACCAGAAGATTGGAGAGTGGCAAATGTCATTCCCTTGTTCAAGAAAGGAAATAGGAGTAATCCTGGAAATTACAGACCAGTCAGCCTCACTTGTGTGGTGGGCAAATTACTGGAGAGGATAAGAGAGAGATAATATTTATGATTGTTTGGAAAAACACAGTTTGATTAGAAATAGTCAGCATAGCTTTGTGAGGGGCAGGTCATGCCTCACAAGCTTTATTGAATTCTTTGAGGATGTGGCAAAACACGTTGAAGGTTGAGCAGTGGATGTGATGTATATGGATGTTAGCAAGGCATTCGATAAGGTTCCACATGGTAGGCTCATTCAGAAAGTAAGGAGGCATGGGATTCAGGGAAATTTGGCTGTCTGGATACAAAACTGGCTGCCCATTGAAGACAGAGGGTGGTAGTGGATGGAAAGTATTCAGGCTGGATGTCAGTGCCAGTGGTGTTCCGCAGGGATCTGTTCTGGGACCTCTGCTCTTTGTGATCTTTATAAATGACTTGGATAAGGAAGTGGAAGGGTGGGTCAGTAAGTTTGTGTCATCGGCAAAGGTTGGTGGAATTGTGGACAGCGTGAAGGGACGATCTAGGTTGCAACGAGACATTGACAGGATGCAGAGCTGGACAAAGAAGTGGTAGATGGAATTCAACCTAGAAAAGCGTGAAGTGAGTCAATTTGGAATGAATTTGAATGCCGAATACAAGGTTAATGGCAGGATTCTCAGTACTGTGGAGGAACAGAGGGATCTTGGGGTCCATGTCCATAGACCCCTCAAAGTTGCTTGATAGGGCTGTGAAGAAAGCGTATGGTGTGTTGGCTTTCATTGGCAGCAGAATTGAGTTTAAGAGCCGTGAGGTTATGCTGCAGCTTGATAAAACCCTGGTTAGACCACATTTGGAATATTGTGTTCAGTTCTGGTCACCTCATTACAGGAAAGATGTGGAACCTTGAGAGGGTGCAGAGGAGATTTACCAGGATGCTGCCTGGACAGGAGGGCAGGTCTTATGATGAAAGGTTGAGGGACCTAGGGCTTTTTTCATTGGAGTGAAGAAGGATGAGAGGTGACTTGATAGAGCTGTATAAGATGATAAGGGGCATATATAGAGTGGATAGTCAGAGATTTTTCTCGGGGCGGAAATGACTATTACGAGGAGACATAATTTTAAGGTGAGTGGAGGACGGTATAGGGGAGATGTCAGAGGTAGATTCTTCACGCAGAGAGTGGTGGGTGAGTGGAATGTGCTGCCAGCAGTGGTAGTGGAGTCAGATACTTTAGAGACTTTTAAGAGACTCTTGGATAGGCTCATGGAGGATAGTAAAATGTAGGGTATGCAGAGTATATTGATCATAGTAGGATAATAGGTTGGCACAACATCATGGGCTGAAGGGCCTGTTGTACTGTTTGATGTTCTAAGTAAGCCAGTCAGCCCATCAAATGTGTTCCTCCAGTCAATGTGATCATGGCTACTCAATTCTCGATTCCACTTTCCTGTCTTCCCCTAATAACCTTCAATTCACTTACTGATTTAAAATCTGACTATTAAATATAGTTGATAAGCCCACCTCACCAGCCCTCTGCAGTAAAGAATTCCACAGATACACGCCCCTCTGCGAGAAGAAACTCGTCCTCTGTGACCCCTTTTTCTGAGATGATGCCTCTCGTTCTACGTTGGTTCTCCCGCAAGGGGAAACTACCTTTCTGCATCAATCCTGATAAGTCCCTTCAGAATTTTGTATGTTGGAATAAGTTCTTCTTTCATTCTTCTATAGTCCAATGAGGACCAAACTACCTTTCTGCATCAATCCTGATAAGTCCCTTCAGAATTTTGTATGTTGGAATAAGTTCTTCTTTCATTCTTCTATAGTCCAATGAGGACCAGCCCAATATACTCAAACTGTCCTTCAAGGATAGTTCTTTAACTGTTGTCATCCAAGTCAACCTTCTCTGGAGTGCTTCCAATGCCAGAATATCTTTTCTTTGCCGAGGGCTCCAGAACTGTTCACAGTACTCCAGTTGTGGTTTAATTGGTGTTTCCAAAGGTTAATCTACTTTTTGATATTCCATTCTCTTTGAAGTCGAGGGCAACATTCCATTTGCCTTTCCTGTTATCCACTGTATTTTTGTGATTCATGGATGAGGTCTCCCAATCCCTCTATTCCATAGCTATCTGCAGTCTTTCTCCAATTAAACAACATCCAGCTCCTCTATTCTTCCTGTCAAAGTGCATAACCTCACAATTTTCCATGTGAGATTTCATCAATTAACCCTTCATTTTCCTGCTGCAGAGTCTTCATGTCATTCACACTACTTGATTTTTCGTCTGTTTTTGTGTCCTTCTTGTTTTGTCTATAGTACAGTCGCTTCCTTCATGGAGGTCATTGCTATATGTTTTAACAATAATGACACCAGCACTGTGTGCTGAGACACACTCATAGTGACAGTTTGACATCCTGAAAATACCCCCCCTTTACAACTCACTATCTTCTGTTTGTTAACCAATCATCTATATATGAGAATATACTCCATCCAATACCGCTTGCTCCTATTAATGGTACCTTATCAAACAACTTCTGAAAATCCAAATATATTACATCCTCTACTTCCCTTTTGTCTATTCTGCTTGTTACCTTCTCAAAGAATTGTCGTAAATTTTTGTCAGGTGTGATTTCCCTTTCATGAAGCCAAATTGACTCTGCTTGATCATGTTATGATTTCTAAATGCTCTGTTACAATAGTATAATCTTTTGTAATAGACTTTAATATTTCCCAATAAAGATATTAAGCTCACTGGCCTGTCGTTATTTGATTTTGTTACTTTTAGAAAACTGCAATCCCTGGGATGACTTCAGAATCTGATGATTCCTAAAAGATTACTACCATTGCATCCACTTTAATATCCACAGATACATCCAGTCAGATCCAGGGGATGTATCAGTCTTTAGCCCTATTAATTTCCTGAGCACATTTTTCTCTGGTAATCGTTATTTGTATTTAGTTCCTTTCCCCCTTTTGCCCACTGAATGGTAATATTTGAATGCTGTTGGTGACTTGAGCTGTGAAGACTGATGCAAAGCATTTGTTCAACTGGGATTGGCAGAACAGTATTATTTCCCAGCCACTTTCTCTTGGGGCTTCTGTTGCCTTTGGATTTGCTCTTCCTTTTCATATATTTGTGGTTACATTCGGGAACTAAATTAGGAAGTCTGAATGAGAACATATTTACTCCTAAGTTGTATTCATAAAGATTACACACTTTCGGTGTAATTGTGCAATATTTTGAATACAATCACGGGATATTTTTAACGCAAGCTTTTTTAAACTTCATTTTTGTAGAGCTATAAAATTGTGTTGGTTAATAGAACTTATAAAGTTTGGCAATGTGAAAATGAATTTGAACAAACTCTTAAGCAAAAAACTTATTAAAACTAACACAACTGTGAACATAATTTTTGCCTGTTTTACCGTAAGCAACAACATTTTTTTCACACTAACAATCTGAAAAAAAATCTACTTTTCATCATTTTGCTATATATATATATATATATATCCTATATTTCACTCCGTTCAATCACTTCCCTTATCCTACAGTTCAGGCAAGGTGTGATGTCTCTGGACAAATAATTCAGAGACCGGGGCAATGTCCTGAGTAGATTTTAATGATTTCAAATTTCATCATCTGTAAGTAAAAGTCAGTCTAATGGCAACCAGTGCCAGTTGTCGTAAAAACCCATCTGGTTCACTCATGTTCATTAGGAAAGGAGAATCTACCATTCTTAGCTGGACTGTCTATATCTGACACCAGAGCTTTAACATTGTGGTTGATTCTTGTACGTCCTCTAAAATTAGAAGAGCCCCAGTCGTTTCTAAGTGAATTGGGATAGGCAACAAATACCAGCCTTCCTAGTGATGCCCTTATTCGTGGCAAGAAGAAAATGTACAATCAAAATCATAATTCTTAACAATGAGCAAATTTAGCCTTGCTTCATAACAGCTCTGTAACTACTTCAGCCCTATGTTTACTGGTGAATGTTCCCTTCCTCTGAAAGAGGCCTCCTGTGGTATCCTCGCACTGTGGGACTTCAAGCATTCAGCCAACTTGGTTCTACTGCTTGAAACTCCCTTTGCTATTCACTCCACTTTATTAAACTTCCTCAGCCGATGTATTAGGCCCAGACTTTGGGCACTCCTTATTATTTTAACAGGAGGCATGTATTTTCATGACGCGTTTGTGAGACATCTTGGGACACAGTTTACATTTAAGGTAATATACACATGCAAATTAGCATGTTTCAGATGTAAATCGATTTGTGAAACAAAGAAATTACTGCAGAGCACTATATTGTAGTCATTGTCAACAGCTAAATATTACTCAATCCAACACCTTTGCATGTAAGGCGTTTTGAAGAACTATGAGCCAAAAAAAACTAGTTGTGTTTTGATATGGAGTCTTTTCCTATAAATTAATCTGTAAATAAATCTTTGGTCACTGGTATTGGGCTTTTGTGTGTAAGTGTAGAAATGAAATATTGTGGACATGCTTGAAACGTCAGGAGTGGGGGAGTATCCTGGAAGTGTCAAGAAGCAACAAGGCTTTTGTTTTTGACTCCTGTCTGATATTTGGATTTTGGTGAAGTGAGTTAAATTGTAAATCATGCAGTTCAACATCACTTAACTATACTTTAAAACTATTTAGACTTTTTCCCAAATAAAATTTTGTTATTGCTGATTCTGAAGTGGCAAATGACCTGAGTAATTTTTTTCTTTGTTTAGTGTTTCTTATCCTTTTGATACTGTATCAGTACCCGTTAACTCATGGCGCAGATGGAAGTGCTATATGTAAGATCAGCAGGAATTTTGATAAAATGCCTGGATTTGTTTAGCATAGAGAACAGTTCCTTAAAATAAAGGACTTGTTCATCACTTTTGTCACAACACTACTTTTTTAAATTGTCCATTCCATGGTGCTTTTTTTAATCATGACAACTGGATTCCAGGGAAGGCTGAGAAATTTCTTTTGTGGTTTCTGTAGAGACAGAGACACACATATCTGAACATATGCGGGCAGTTACTTAAATTACAGATGAGCTTCCAGGTGTCAATTACTCCTTCTGGTCACCATGATGTTGATCAGCCTGCTTCATCCTGGCTAGCTAGCTATCATGTTAGACACAGTTCCTCATACCCTGCTCAGAGCTTGCTATTCATGTCATTGGCTCTGGAAAGGCAGAACCTGCCTTCTTGATGCTCAGCAGTTTGAGCAGTTGTGGGATCATTGGAATCTATCTTCTTGAGGCTGAGCAGCCACTTCAAGATTTCTGATTGTATTTCATAACTCATTCTTTAGCTCTGTCACAACAAACAAGACAATTTCACTTCCACCAACTTCTTGTTTTTCAAGCAACCAAAGCGCACGCTGTGTTTGTTACAAATTTAACAAGATCTTTAATCTTTTATTAATTTATAACAATAGTGCAGTTACATCAAGTTATTCATTTTACAAGCTTGAAATCAAGATAGACTGTAGGAATCACAAGTCACTTAAACTCATTCAGTTCCTTATAAATGCATTGATTGTATTTGCATGCTTTCCCCATAGTAGGCACCAACATTTTAACTCATCTAGCCAGTACTTACGATTTTGCAACCACTCCATCTGGATCTTTTATCCAATAATAGAATTCAAGACAGCAAAGGAACAGGCTTTCAACCCACTATGCCTGCACTGATTTGTAATCCTCTATATCTGCTACTTCTTGTTCAGAGGCAGTTTGTATACCTCAGTTCTCCTCCCATTCATGTGACTATCAAGATACACCTTTAAACATTGCAAACATGCCGGTTTCCATCACCTCTACTGGCAGTGCTTTTCAGGCACCACTACCCTCTGTCTTTTAAAAAAAAATTAAGTTTCCTTGCACTTCTCCCCTAAACTTTTCCCCCTCACCTTGAACCTGTGCCCTCTTTCCCCAGGGGGGAAAGGTCAACTTCAAAAGCCTCTGACTATCCGTGTCACTCATAATTTTGTAGACTCCTTTTTAGGGCACTCCTCAGCTTCTATCTTTCTGGTGAAACAATCTGAGTTTATCCAACCCCTCCTTTATAACTATAACTAAAACCATCTAAACCAGGCAATATCCTGGTAAACCTTCTGCACCCTCACCAAAGCATCTTCTTCCTTCTGTAGTGTGGCAACCAGAACTGTCCACAATTTTTCAAATGTGGCCTAACTAAAATATTGATACAGCTGTAACATTTTATAGCTTTTATATTCCGCACCCCGGCTGATGAGGGCAAACATGTTGTATGCCTTGTTGATGACCTTATCCACCTGTGTTGCCATTTTCACAGCTCTGTGGACCTGTACGTCACTGCTCCTAGGGATTCTGCAAATTATTGTATCATTCATGCCTGAATTTGATCTTCCAAACTGCATTCTCTCATTGTCCACATTAAACGCCATCTGCCATTTCTCTGCCCAAATCTAAAATCTGTCTGTATTCTGCTCTATCCTTTGACTCCACTAATTTAAGCCATCTGCGAATTTACTAATCAGACCACCAGCATTTTCTTCCAGATCATTAATACATTTTACAAACAACAAAGGTTCTAGCATTGATCCCTGTGGAACGCCAGTATTTACTGACCTCTACTCCAAAAATCACTCTTTCACCACTACTATCTTCTACGACCAGTAGAGCAGTTTTGTATCTGGCTAGCCAGCTCACCCTTGTGAGACTCTACCTTTTGTATCAGCCTCCCATAAGGCAACTTATCAAATACTTTACTAAAGTCCATATACACAACATCCACAGTCCTTCTGTCATGAATTATTCTTGTCACATTGTCAAAAACCTCCAGTCAAGTTGGTGAGACATGACCTTCCCAGCACAAACCCATGCTGCTTATCACTAACAAGTACATTTGCTTCCAAATGTGAATAAATCCTATCTCTCAGTATCTTCTCCAGCAGCTTCCCCACAATTGATGTCAGCCTCACCCAGCCTATCATTGCCTGGATTATCTGTTTCCTTTTCCTTTAAATAAAGGAGCAACATTGGCTATTTTCAAGTCCTGTGGAATGAATGAATGAATTAGCTCATATTGTTGTGTACACTTGAATGAGTGCAGTAAAAGGTTTGTCATGTCACCACTTATGTTGCCGCCTTGGGTACAGATTCTTCAGTATTTGGTACAAAATTGAAAGAATAATAATGGAAGTCCAGGATAAGGATAAAGGTGGTTGGGGGGGGTGGGGGGAAGATATTTGATTTACAGCCCTTTTTCCCCAGTCCATGGTAGTACCTAGCTTCCAAACTGCACCAATCTCACCTGAGGTCGAAGAGGATGTGAAAATATCTGTTAAGGCCCAATTTATTTCCTCCCTTACCTCCCACAGTGTCCTGGCATAGATCCCATCTGGCCCTGAGTACTTGTGTACCTTAATACATTTCAATGTACCCAATATTTCTTCCTTCATTATGGTGACCTGCCTGAGAGTATTCGCACACCCTTTCTCTAACCTCCACATTCCTCACATGCCTTTCCTTGGTGGGCACCAATGTAAAGTGCACATTAAAAATCTCACCCATTTCCCTGCCTCTACACATAACCTCCCTCCTTTATCCTTGAGTGGGCCTAGTCTTTGCCTACCTACCCTCATGCTCCTCAGATATGTTTAAAATGCCTTGGGATTCTCCTTAACCCTGCTGGCCGAGGACATTTCGTAGCCCCTTTTAGCCCTCATAACTCACCATTTGAGCTCTTTCCAACTTTATCTATATCCTTCAAGGACTTTGGCAGTTTTTTGTTGCCTACATCTTGGGCAGGCTTCCTTTTTGTTTTTAGTTAAGTTGATAATTTCCCCTGTCATCCAAGTTTCCCAAATCCAGCAATTCCTTTCCTTCATGTTCACAGGAACATATCAAGAGGGTGGTTAGAGAGTGGGTAGGCCCACTTGAAGACAAAGGAGGGAAATTATGCATGAAGCCAGGGGAAGCGAGTGAGGTCCGTAACACAAACCCTACATCGGTACTTACAAAGGAGAAGGATGTGGTGGGTAGTGAGTTTCGGAAGGAGTAATGATGATATTCTAAGGCATGTCAACACACGAAAGGAGGTGGTATTAGAGGTTTTGAAAAGCATTAAAGTTGACAAGTCCCCAGGACCTGATGGGACCTATCTCAGAATATGGAGGGAGGAAGTTGCTGGGGCCTTGTATGGAATCTTTATTTCCTGTTCAGTCACGAGATATTCCAGATGACTGGAGAATAGCCAATGTTGGTCCTTTCCTTAAGAAAGGAAACTGGGGTAATCCAGGAAATTACAAGTCTTCTGTCAGTGGTTGGGAAATGATTGGAGAAGATCCTTTAGGAACAGAACTTCCTGATGTGGGAAAAATATGGACTTAGTGGCAATCAATTTTGTGCAGAGGAGGTCATGTGTCACAAACTTGATTGAGGTTTTCGAGGAAGTGAAGAAGGTGATTGAGGGTAGGATGTCAGATGTTGCCGATATTGACTTCAGAAAGAGCTTTGACAAGCTCCCTCTTTATGGGCTTCTACAGAAGGTAAAGTCACATGGCATCCATGGTGGGTTGGTAGAATGAATACAGAACTGTCCTAGTCATAGAAGACAGTAGCAGTGGGAGTGTTTACCCTACTGGAGATCTGTGACCAGTGGTGTTTTACAGTGATCAGTGCTGGGACCGTGTTGTTTATACTTTATAAAAATGATTTGGAGCAGGATGTAGTCAGCCTGATTAGTAAATTTGTGAATAGCACATAGATTTGGGTGGGGGGGGGGGCATGGTAGTGGCGTGGGGTGGTGAGTTGCGGTTGGGCAGAGAAATAGCAGCTGGAATCGAATCTGGACAAATTCATGTTGCTGTATTTTGGAAGGTCGAATGTGAAAGCGAAGTATACGGTAAATGGCAGAATTCTTAGCAGCATCAAGATACAGAGGTATTGAGGCATACAGGTCCAGTGTTCCCTGAAAGGGGCAATATACGGGAATAAGTGGTCAAGAAGGCAAATGGTGTGGTTGCCTTCTTTGATTAGGACTTGGAGTATAAAAATTTGCAAGAATGTTGCAGCTGTATACAAATTTAGCTAGGCCACACCTTGAATATGATGTACAGTTTTGGTCACCACACTACCAGAAGGATGTATGGCATTGGAGAGGTTTCAGAATCAGTTTTCTGGGTGTTAGCTGGTTTGAAAGGTATTAGCTATGAGGAGACATTGGACAAACTTGGTTTATCTTCACTTGAACATCAAAGGATGAGAGGCAACCTGATAGAAGGAGAGACAAAGATAGAATGGATAGTTGGAGTCTTAGTGAGTTTTGAGAAGATTTGTAGCTAGTTGGAGTCTTTTCCCAGAAATGTCAGTTATTAGGGTACATTGGTTTAAGGTAAGAGGGGGTAACTTTAAAGGAGATGTAAGAGACAAGTTTCTTTATACAGAGGGTTTCAAGTGCCTGGAATGTGTTGGAAATGGATACAAAAAGAATGTTTGAGGCATCTTGACAGAACTATAAATAGGCAGGGAACAGAGGGATGCGGACTGTGTAGAGGCCAAAGGGCTTTGGTTTAGAAAGGCATAATGTGTCAGTGTAGCCTTGGTGAACCGAAGGGCTCATTCTGTGCTGTGTTGTTCTTTATATTATTGTATTTTCTCCCTCAATAACAATGCAATTATTATAGAGCCATACAGAAAGGAAACAGTCTAACTCATCCATGCTTACCAGCCATCCTAATTTGACCAGCCCCATTTGCCAACATTCGGCCCATATTGCTGTGGACCCTGGCTGTTCATATACCCATCCAGATGCCTTTTAAAAGGTTGTAATTGCATCTACCTTAATCACTTCTTCTGTTCTGTAAAACCTTAGTAGACTCAACTAAAGTTTGTTTTATCATGTCAGGCTGATTAATGAAAACATGAGAATGATTAAAAAAATGCTTAAACCATAAATTTTTTTCAAAGTTAAAATTTGATGACCGTTTTGTGTTCAAACAGCCTTGGAGGAGTCACCATCTTTTATAAATATATGAAGGTGACTATTAATGTAGAATGTCTTTAAATCAATACAGAAAACCTAATCGGAGCTTGTCTTTCCGTCAAGTTGCAATTCTGTCTATCCATGTAAATGGTGGACAAGTGCCTGAGTCCATTCACAAGATGTACAGATTCAACATCAACATTCAACATAAAGTATGCAAGGGTTATGGGAGAAGACAGGAGGTTGCCACTGGATATCTAGGATTACTATGATACCAGGATAACCAAGAGCACTGGGATTGCCGCTTCAACACACCATCGTATTCCTATGCCAACATAGTCTTGGACCCACTGCACCAGTGCAGCAAGGCTCCAGGCAAGCTGGAGTAACAGCACTTTCTGTTTGAAACTCTTCTCACTTCAGGATGAATGTCAAGTTGAATAATTTTAGAGCCTGGACATCACCTTCATGTCTTTTATTCACAAACATATGTCAGGTCCTGTCACACACAAGTTGCTTTCAGCTCAGCCAACCTATTTTCAGAATGTAAGTTTGCTCGCTGAGCTTGGAAGATCCGTTTTCAGACGTTTCATCACGTTTTTTTTTATTTGAAAAAATATACTTTATTCATAGAATGTACAAAAAATAAAACATTTATACACCTACCCAGTCATGCAAGCCGCTCCGGTTTACCCGGGGGTACGTACACCAACTAAAGGAAAAAAACAAAACAGAGAGAGGAAAAAAAAACAAAGCAAAAGAAAATACCCCGGCAGTCGTCACCCCGCACAGTCCCAGTTGGCCCCCTGACCAGTTGGGGAAGGCGCCAGCTGGGCCCAGTTACCAGATAGGGTTCTTTTTCGTATTCTGGACGAGGGGGTTCATACGGTGGTCTTTCCCCACCGCGCCTTGGCGGTGGCTGCCCCAAGCTTTAGCGCGTCCCTCAGCACATAGTCCTGGACCTTGGAGTGCGCCAGTCTGCAGCACTCGGTCAGGGTCAGTTCTTTCAGCTGGCAGACCAGCAAGTTGCGGGCAGACCAAAGAGCATCTTTCACCGCATTGATGGTCCTTCAGGCGCAGTTGATGTTGGTCTCGGTGTGCGTCCCCGGAAACAGCCCGTAGAGCACGGAGTCCCGTGTCACGGAGCTGCTCGGGACGAACCTCGACAAATACCACTGCATCCCCCTCCAGACCTCCTGCGCATAGGCACACTCCAGAAGGAGGTGATCGACAGTCTCGTCCCCCCCGCAGCCACCTCGAGGGCAGCGTGCGGTGGCGCACAGATTCCGGGCATGCATAAAGGATCTCACTGGCAGAGCCCCTCTCACCGCCAGCCAAGCAATGTCCTTGTGCTTGTTTGAAAGTTCTGGCGATGAGGCATTCTGCCAAACGACTTTGGCAGTCTGCGTGGGGAACCACACGACGGGATCCACCCTCTCCATTTCCCGAAGGGTCTCGAGGATACTACGTGCTGACCACTGCCTGACGGCCTTGTGGTCAAAGGTGTTTCCTTTCAAAAATTTCTCCCCGAAGGACAGGTGGTACAGAACGGTCCAACTACTCGGAGCGTTCCGCGGCAACGAGGCCAGGCCCATCCTTCGCAACACTGGGGACAGGTAGAACCTCAGTAAGTAGTGACACTTGGTGTTTGCGTACTGAGGATCTACGCACAGCTTGATGCAGCCGCACACAAAGGTAGCCGTCAGGGCGAGGGTGGTGTTCGGTACGCCTTTTCTCCCATTTCCCAAGTCTTTGTACATGGTGTCCCTGCGGACCCAGTCCATCCTCGACCCCCAAATGAAGTGGAAGATGGCCCGGGTGACCGCAGTGGCGCAGATCCAGGGAACAGGCCAGGCCTGTGCCACATACAACAGTACCAAAAGCCCCTCGCACCTGACAACCAGGTTTTTACCCGCGATGGAGGGGGACCGGAGCGTCCACCTGCCCAGCTTCTGCTTCAATTTGGTGATACGCTCCTCCCAAGTCTTAGTGCACGCCCCAGCTCCACCAAACCAAACACCCAGCACCTTCAGGTAGTCTGTGCTGACGGTGAAGGGGATGAAGGAGCAGTCGTCCCAGTTCCTGAAGAACATGACCTTGCTCTTACCCCTATTGACTTTGGCACCCGAGGCCAGTTCAAACTGGCCGCAGATGTCCAATAGTCTACTCACCGACTGACGATCGGTGCAGAAGACGGCGACATCGTCCATGTACAGGGAGGTCTTGACCTGAAGCTCTCCGCTGCCTGGGATAGTCACGCCCTTCAGGGTCACGTCCTTCCTGATGGAGGCGGCGAAGGGCTCCACACAGCACACGAACAAGGCAGGAGAGAGTGGGCAGCCCTGCCTGACTCCAGATCTAACAGGAAAACTGTCTGATTCCCACCCGTTGATCGGGACTGCACTAACGATGTTGGCGTAGAGCAGCCGGATCCAATTGCGGATGCCCTCCCCGAACCCCAATTTGGAGAGGACGTCCCTCACGTAAGCATGAGACACCCTGTCGAAGGCCTTCTCCTGGTCCAGGCTGACGAGGCAGGTGGCCACCCCCTGTCCTGTACATAGGCGATCGTATCCCTGATGAGCGCGAGGCTCTCAGCGATCTTCCTGCCCGGCACAGCACAGGTTTGGTCAGGGTGTATCACTGACTCCAGGACAGACCTGACCCGGCTGGCTATGACCTTGGCCAGGATTTTGTAGTCCACGTTCAAAAGTGAAATGGGACGCCAATTCTTAATTTCTTCCGTCTCCCCCTTCCTCTTATAAATGAGGGTGATGATGCCCTTCCTCATGGAGTTGCACATTTCCCCTGCCCGAAGTGCACTATCGTACACCTCCAGCAGGTCCTGGCCGACCAGGCCCCACAGAGCGGAATACAGCTCAACCGGTAAGCCGTCGCTTCCGGGAGTCCTATTCCTCTCCAAGGACTTGAGGGCTCTGGTCAGCATGTCCAGGGATATCGGCCGGTCCAGCCACTCCCTCGTGCCATCGTCTAAGACCTCCCTGATAGACGACAGGAACGACTCGGAGGCCGTGCTGTCCGTGGGCTTCGTGTCGTACAGTCCGGCATAGAAGGATCTGCTGATCCTCAAACTGTCGGGCCAAGACGACGTCACCGAGCCGTCGTCCTCCTTCAGCCAGCTAAGCACAGAGCTCTCTTTGTGCACCTTCTGAAAGAAGAAACGCGAGCACGTCTCGTCCTGCTCCACGGAGTGGACCCTGGACCGGAAGACTATCCAGGAGGCCTCCACGGCGAAGAGTGAGGCTTGCTGGCCCCTCACCACGGAGGTCCTCCGTGACATCGACCCCCATCAACTGCAGAAGGAGCAGGTTCTGCACCCTTTTCTGGAGTCGCGACAGCTTTCCCCGCCTCTCTCGTGCCTTCTGAACACCCTTGAGGACAAAGAACCTCTTGATGTTCTCCTTCACCGTCTCCCACCAGTCGCCTGGAGACTCAAAGAGGGGTTTCACGGTTCTCCAACCGGCGTACTCCCTCTTAAGCTCCTCGACGTTCTCTGGAGTCAACAGAGTCGTGTTGAGCTTCCACGTCCCCTTGCCGGCCGGCTGGTCGTCCTGTAAGTGACAGTCGGCCAACAGGATGCAGTGGTCAGAGAAGAACACCGGCTCGACACCGGTGGATCTGACCGAGAACGTCCGTGACACAAAGAGGAAGTCTATCCTTGAGCGGATAGACCCGTCTGGCCGCGACCAGGTGTACCTCTGCTGCGCTCCGTCTGCAGGGGTGCTGAAGACGTCGAGCAGCTTGGCGTCCTTCACCGTGCCCATCAGGAATCTGGACGTGACGTCCAGCTGAATCCCCCCACCCGCTGTCCCCACGCCGGATCTTCCATCTGCATCGATGATGCAGTTGAAGTCTCCGCCTAGGATGACCGGCCTGGACGTAGCCAGCAGGGGTGGAAGCCGCTGCAGGACGGCCAACCGCTCACTCCGTACCACTGGGGTGTACACGTTGATCAGCCTCAGGGGAGCATTTCTGTAGGTGATGTCAGCCACTAGGAGGTGCCCCCCCACCACCTCCTGAACTTGAGAGATGGTGAAGTCGCGCCCCCGCAGCAGAATAGCCAGGCCCGAGGAGCGACAGTAGTTACCCCCCGACCAGATCGAAGGCCCACAGGTCCAGGCGCCGGACCATTTCCCGTACCTGCCGAGGTGCGGTATCCCGCACTGCTGCAGAAACAGGAGGTCGCCTTGATGGTGGTCAGGTAGGCCAACGTGGACACACATCTCGCGGTTGACTTGACGCTGCGCACATTAATGCTCGCAATTCGTACCCCCATTGTGGGCAGTGACCGCAGTACCCTCCCCAAGTCCAAGGTCCAGCCCCTCCATCTGTCCCTTCATGCCCATTGCCCGGGCTAACTGCTGGACGCTCTCTGGGCTCAGGAAACCGTCCGTGCTGCCTTCCGGGTGGCATCCCCCCGTCAGGGGTGCGGAGGCAGGAGGGTCCGGCTCCGGGTCAGGCTGGGGACGCGCTGTTTCTTCCTTCCCGCCTGGAAGTTCCGGGAGGCCCTCCAGTGCTCCACCGGCACTTGACTGGGTGTCAGAGTGAGCCTCAGGACGCCTCCCGTCACCTGGAAGCGGGGTACTGCTTTCCTTCCCCCTCGAGACCTTTACCTTCTGCTTCGGGTGGGCCCTCTCCGAATCCTCCTCGTCAGAGGAGCTCTTGTCGCCCCCCTGTAGCTGCCTCTTCCTGCCTGATTGTTGCGGTTCCTGGGCCCGTCGACGCACCTTCCTCCTCGCTTTCCGGACTGTCGTCCACTCCCCTGGGTCGCCTGTCGCCGCCTCCATTGGCTCCGGGTTGTCGGGGGGGATCGGAGCCTGCAGGGGTGATTTGCTGGCCTCGGGCCCATCCTGCAGGGCTGGGCCCTCCTGCACGGCCTGGCCCTCCTGCACATTAGTGGGGTCCTTGCTGGGCCCTGGTGCCTTTCTCTCCTCCAGGGGGGCTGGCCCCGCATTTCCCCTGCCGGCGACCTGGGCGTAGGTGGCCCCCCGCTGCGGGCATGCCATAAAAAGGTGGCCTGCTTCCCCGCAAAGGTTGCAGCTTCTCTCTAGTGGGCAATCCTTTGCAAGGTGTCCCTCCTCCCTGCAGATGGTGGCTTTGCAGTCCGCCGCCATGTGACCTGACCTACCACAGGCATGGCAGACTTTAGGTAGCCTTGCATAGGTCAGGTAGCCCCTGCTCCCGCCGATCGCGAAGCTGGACGGTGGGTGTGCGACATTCCCGTCTGCGCCCATCCTTAGCGTCACCTTGACCTGCCTCTTACTCGTCCAGATGCCAAAGGGGTCCACGATGTCAGTTAGGTCCCCTTCCACCTTCACATACCTTCCGAGGAAGGTCAGGACATCAACTGCTGGCACATGCGGGTTGTACATGTGTACAGTCACCATACGGCTCCTCTGTGCTGGCATCACAAACAGTGGGACAGCGGTCAATACAGAGAGGGGGCCCTCACCTCCTTTCTCCTTGAAAACCTCCAGGAAGCGCTCGCAAAGCTTGGCACTCCGGAAGGTCACATCGTAAAAACCCCCTCCGGGGAAATCCTGCAGGCAGTAAATGTCCGCAGCAGCAAACTCACAACAGTCCAACAGGACCCTCTTCACGAAGAAGGTGCGGTCCACAGGTGCACCTTCATCCACTTTCTTTACAGAAACACGGATGGTGTTCCGGACCCCCTGACCTGGGGCACGAGCACTTGCCGCAGCCATCGTTGCAGGTTGGCTGCTCCCCTGAACCAGCGTTAGGCCGAAGCCAGCATTAAGATCCACTGGTCGCAAGGGTGCACAGCCAACCCGATGTCCTCCTTTCACCTCAAAGACAGCACTCTCGTCCTCTCGGTCCACAAGAGAGTGGGTCTTTATTGTGTTCGAGATGTAAGCTGGTTCACTGAGCTGTAAGGTTTGTTCCCAGACGTTTCGTCACTATTCTAGGTAACGTCATCAATGAGCCTCTGGTGAAGCACTGGTGTTATGTCCTGCTTTCTATTTATCTGTTTAGGTTTTCTTGGGTTGGTGATGTCATTTCCTGAATTGGTGATGTCATTTCCTGATTTTTTTTTCTCAGAGGATGGTAGATTGGCTCCAAGTCAATGTGTTTGTTGATGGAGTTCCGGTTGGAATGCCATGCTTCTAGGAATTCTCGTGCGTGTCTCTTTTTGGCTTGTCCTAGGATGGATATTTTCACTATTAAGCCCATTTTCACTCTGTTCCAATACTCACTACCACCTTTTTCCATGATAAGATAACAAAATGTAGGGCTGGATGAACACAGCAGGCCAAGCAGCGTCTTAGGAGCACAAAAGTTGACGTTTCAGGCCTAGACCCTTCTTCAGAAAAGGGGGAGGGGGAAAGGATTCTGAAATAAATAGGGACAGAGGAAGAGGCGGACTCAAGATGGATAGGGGAGAAGAAAGGTGGAGAGGAGAGTATGGGTGGGGAGGTAGGGAGGGGATAGGTCAGTCCGTGGAGGACGAACAGGTCAAGGGGGCGGGATGAGGTTAGCAGGTAGGAAATGGAGGTGCGGCTTGAGGTGGGAGGAGGGGATAGGTGAGAGGAAGAACAGGTTAGGCAGGCTGGGATGAGCTAGGCTGGAATGAGCTGGGCTGGTTTTGGCAGTGGGGGAAGGGGAGATTTTGAAGCTAGTGAAATCCACATTGATACCATTTGGTTGCAGGGTTCCCAGGCGGAATATGAGTTGCTGTTCTTGCAACCTACGAGTGACATCATTGTGGCACTGCAGGAGGCCCAGGATGGACAAGTCGTCTAAGGAATGGGAGGGGCAGTTGAAATGGTTTGCGACTTGGAGGTGCAGTTGTTTACTGCGAATCGAGCATAGGTGTTCTTCAAAGCGGTCCCCAAGCCTCCTTTTTCCAGTATCCTAGTTTACTGTCAACAATCCGTTTGTCTGCCTAAGACTCCCACCACCCCTGCAGCTCCATCGCCATCTATGTTTTTACTCCTTTTCACTCCCCATCCCTCCTCCACTCTACCCCATCATCTTGTCTCCACCGCACATACCCCCCCCCCCCCAAAACCGCCTGCCATCATCAAGATGAATGCTACTGTTTCCTAGATGCAGTTGTGAAGAAAGGTCCCTGGACTTGAAATGTTGACTCTGTTTCTCTCTCCACAGATACTGTCAAACTGGCTACGTTTCTCCAGAAATTTCTGTTTTTGTATTGGGTAATGATTTTTGAAGAGCCACTGTGGCATGATGGGATGAATGGACTCCTGTTCCATAACAGTTCAGTGATTGATCTAAATCCGCAGCTTTTGAATATAATTATTTTCAGTAATAATGCATTATTTGTGAGTGATTGTAACCACTGACAATGTTTTTAGTTTTACCAAATGAAGTTAGGACTAATGGTCAGCATGGTAAAACTAGGATTCAAACACAATTGTTGTGATCAATTAATTCATACTGCAGTAGTGATAAATGTGATATTTGGTGTATATCCTACTATTTTCTTTCACAGCCAGTATAATATTCAGGCTTCTAGTTCAGTATAGTGTGTACATATTCTCAATACAACATGCTGTGTAAAATAATACTTCAAAATATCTTAACGGGAAACATTTCCTTGATTGAGCTTCATTATTCTCAGACTACTGTGAAGATTTTGTTTTAGTTGCTGCAGTAACTAATATTTGAGGCTGACTACTGCCTTAGCGCACAAATGATAGGTTAAGCCTAAAATTG
Organism: Stegostoma tigrinum; assembly: GCF_030684315.1. NCBI lineage: Eukaryota > Metazoa > Chordata > Chondrichthyes > Orectolobiformes > Stegostomatidae > Stegostoma > Stegostoma tigrinum. The sequence goes on along the minus strand of NC_081360.1, from coordinate 72,758,926 downwards.
AATTTTGCTTGCGCTGGAGCAAAGGAGATTGAGCAGTAACCTTACAAATGTTTATAAAATCACGAGTGGCATAGAGAAGGTGAATGTCTTTTCCCTACGGTTTGGGATTTCAAGGGCAGCTGGGGATGTCCAACAAATGCCCACATAAAGGAGAGAATTTTAAAACGCTTTTTGATGGAAAACAGAACAATAACTTTTTTGATTCTGATTTTCCATACTCTCACGTTATTAGTGCTGCTGCAAACATCAGTAACATGTATAGAAAGACAGGAGATAGGAGCAGGAGGCGGCCATTTGGCCCTTCTGCCTGTCATGCCATTCAACACGATCATGGCTGATCATTAAAGTCAATAGCCTAAGCCTGCTTTATCCCTATAACCTTGGATCACATTCAACCCAAATGCTATATCTAGCCACCTCTTGCAGAAACATGGAGTCTCAAGTCTGGCTGTTGGAAAATCAAAGACATCCATGCATGTGACACTACGTTTATGACTCTGACAAAAGGCTGAAAATACTTCTTCGGTATTCTTGACAACTGCTCTTGAAAATACAGCTGTGAACCCCCAGCTTGAACTGTTGCAGCCAATTTGGTGCTACTGAGAGCCAGAATCACTCTTCCAAGTCAGAATAGTGTATGGTTTGGTGGAGGACACGTTATGGAAATGTTGTTCCCATATGTGTTGTTCCCATAACCTGCCCTACAGGTTATGGATTTGGACGATTCTGTTTAAGGAACCCAACCTGGTAGCTATAGTCCACCTATAATGGAACTCACTGTTTCCACTGTACATAGGTGGGGAAGGAAGACAATGCTTAAAATTGCACACAGTCACCTGCAGGTGGGATTGAACCTGGAACTGTGAGGCAGCATTGCTAACTGCTGAGCTGTTGGGAGTAATAGAATGTGGCCTTTATTATTTTTGATGTCTTTTTGATGTAAAAATTTCCATTAGGGAACACGAATATCTTGTTCACCATATATACGCTCTTACCCTTACCTTTTTCACCTTGCCATCTCTACTGGAGTCCAGATCATCGACAAGACAATCTCTGAGTAAATGTTTCATTCTCTTATTCAATCCCTCCTTCCTCTTAGTATTTTCAGCAGAACATTGTCACCCAGTAACACAAATATATACTCTTAAATTCTGATTTTCATCCATCTGCCACAGAATAGCACAGCTGCTGCTGTTCAGCTGAATCACTTCCTTGCCATTTGCCAGAATCCCATTATTTCCCAGAAAATTAATTGTCCTGGAGTCACACAGTGTGGCCCTACCTCTGTTAGTTGCCTGCTCAAGCTCCGTAGCTTTGCCCCTTCAAGGCGGAAGTGTCCACACTTGAACAATTCTGGCTCATGATTGACAGAATCACCAATTGCCAAGTTGGATGTGATGAAATAAAACAATACTCATTCTCTTTACTTGAAATAGTGTATTACTCGACCTTTCTGGAGGGCAAGAACAATGATTCTGCACAAAAAACTACCTCCATAAATCCCTTTCCCCTATCTCAAGTAATACATGCAAGTTATTCATGAAACTCTTCCATTTCTAAGAGCAAGCCCATAAGGCTTCTGCCCTTTCCCTTGCTTTTCGTCTCCTTACCATTACAGCATTGGACCTCAACCATTTTGCATTTTCTTGTCTTGTGTTTTTCTTTTTTACCCTCAAGAAGATAATTTTGTTCATGTGACCCACCTTCTGGTTTGTCAGCTTTCACCTCATTCGAGCTTGAAGTTATCAAAGTTTTTAAGCTAATCTATTTTCTGTGATAAATGACTGACATACAGTGGTATCCTTAACCTTGCTGTGTCTTTCTGTTCAAAATTTCAATTAACAATTTCTCTAAGGGAAAACTCCATTGTCACAAAATGCCGTCCTTCTCTATTATCCTTTTACCTTTTACTGAAGCTCTTGAATGTTTCCAGAGCTGTGCTTAGCTTTTGCAAAGTTTCAATGTCAGATCAATCTCATCTAGCTTCTTAGATCTTGGTCAAAGCTAAGAATGATATAGTGTGTTTGTGTGATTCTGGTGCTTTGTACTTCCTGGGTCTTTGTTTTTAAACTTAGAAAATCAGAACTCCACTTGTTCAGCCCATTCCTCCATTCAACACCGTCAAGGCTGATCTGAGCACCATATTCCTGCTGAATTCCATACCCCTGACACCGTTAACTTCTCGAAATATATCTATTTCTTTCCTAAATAGATTCATTTGGCTTTGCCTCCACAACCTTCTGTGGTGGAGAAATCCAGAGGTTCATCACTTGTTGTGTGAAGATGTTTCACCTCATCTCAGTCCAAAATAGTCTATCCCCTACCCTGTGTACCCTTTCTGGATCGATGGCCAGGCGAAACATCATTCCTGCATCCGGTCTGTCCATTTCAATGAAATCGCCTGTCATTCTTATTAGTCCAATGAGTATGGGTCCAATCAACATATGACAAACAGCCATTCTCAGGAATCAGCCTCACGGACCTCTGAACTCCCTCTCCAGCATGTATATTGTTTCTTGAGTTAGGAGACCAAAATTGCTTCCAATATTCCAGATGTAAGATTTCTTTGTCCCTGCACTCAAATTCCTTTACATTGAAGGCCAACATACCATTTGCCTTCCGAACTGCCTGTTGCACCAGCGTGCTTGTTTTCAATGACCAATGTACAAAGATACCTCAGTCCCTTTGCATGTCAATCGTTATACTTATGAAGCTACCCTGCATCAAAAATATCAGAAATAACAACCAGACTCCTTTGACCTCATAGTATCATGAGTGCACACAAACCTACATCAACACTGCATCAAGTGTTATCAAAGAGAAAAGACCCCATTCTGACTGTAAACAGGACTAACGTGATATAGAGTGCCATGCAGCAAGCACAGAAAACATAACATTGGATGAATGGGGAGGAAACTGACAACCAGGATGCACAACATACCAGCTGGCAGTAAAAAGACATAACCAATATTCACTTGTCTCTGTACACACAGAGGATGAAGACCATCACTTTGATCTGGACAGGCAAACAACAGACATGCAAGGAAATTTTTGGAGGCCTGGTTCTCAACACGGGACTCAGCAGACACATAGAAATAGACCAGCACACAGACATCTGCAATAAAAACAGTCAGGAAGTGACAAGATAGTAAGAATTGCCGATGCTGGAGTCAGAGATATCACAATGTGGAGCTGGATGAGCACAGTGGGCCAGGCAGCATCAGAGGAGCAGGAAATTTGATGTTTTGGGTCGGGACCCTTCTTCAGAAAAGGTGACAAGACTCACCATAATCGTAAAAATTCAGAATGAAGTGGAACATTAATGCTTTATTTAGCGGTCGCTCTGTTGATGTTGCCTAGAATGGTAACGAAATGCCTGCTCACCATGAAACAACTAGCTCAGCGAGCAAATGAACGACTGCTTCCACAACCTGAGTTACAAATTTTTGTTAAGACCTTAAAAACATCAATCATCTCCCAACCTATCATGAGTTAATTAATGCCAATCTATTTGCCAGTTGAAGCAGACAATTTCACATATATTCACATTATACTTCATCTGTCACATACTTTTCCACTCAACTTGTCTAAATACCCTGAAACCTTTGTTATCCCCCCTTTTGCCACTCTCACTCGCAACTAATTTTGTGTTAGCAGCAAATTTGGAAATATTACACTTGATTCCTTCATCCAAATTGTTGATAGGTATCATGAATATCTGATGCCCAAGCACTGATCCTTGCAGTACCCCTTGTGTTACCACCTTCCACTTTGAAAATGACCTATATGTTCATTCTTCCTGTTTGCTGACTAATTCCAATCCACGCTAATATATTATTAGCGATCCCACCTACTTTCATCATGCACAATAACGTCTCGTGGGACTTGATCAAAAGCTTTCTAAAAATCTAAATACACCACACTCCTCATGTATCCTGCCTGTTTCAGAATCTGCACAATTTTGGAAAGGAACAGCCAATATGTTGACTATTTACAAGATCACTTCCTTTAGTATCCCAGGATAAAAATTATCAGGCCTTGGTGATTTTGTCAGCTGCCCGTCCCATTAATATCTACAGTGCTTTCTTTTTTTTGGTAATGCTAATATATTTCGATTCCTCCTTCTCAATAGAAAATCTTGACTCCTTTAGATTTTGAGAAATGTTTTGTCATCTTCTGCGAAGACAGACAAAACTAATTAATTTTTCTGCCATTTCTTGTTCTCCATTATTAATCCTTCTATTTCAGACTATAATAGGGCCTGCATTTGATTTAGCTAATCTTTCGTTAAAATAGAGCTCTTACAAACAGTTTTTATGTTCCTTGCAAGTTTACTCTCATAGTTTTTTCCTCTTGGTCTTCCTTTGCTGAATTCCAAACTGCTCTCAGTCCACAGGCTTGCTGCTTTTATATGACTCCTGTTTGGATCTAATAGAATCTTTAATCTCTTTTATTAACCATGGTTGAGCCACTTTTCTGTAATGTTAATGTACCTAAAAGCACTGCATTCATTCCTTTTCACCATGCCCTGTTCACTGTCATGCCTGTTTAATTAAAGATGCGTGTAATCTTAATTTCCTTCTCAACGCTAACCTCTGCCTCTCTATCCTTTTTGGATGCCCATAGATCTCTCTCCATTACTTTCTGCACCTTGGTGCTTCATAATTCCATTCAGATTTAGATGTGGAGTTAATCAATTTCCTGTGCCAGTATCCTTTCTGAGTTGTATTTGTTTAATCTTTCACTAACAGACACGCTTCATCCTGTTCCATTTTTGCCAGTCTTTCCCAAAGCTTGAACACTCTTGGACAGGCCTTGGTCACTACATGGTCTTATTTCCATGATCATAATCATATTGTACCTGTTTGCAACTATTTATATTGTTGATTTATCTAACTTATTGTAAAAGTTCTGTGAACTCAGATATAGTACCTTTTGAACTTTTGTGTTTGTTTGACATTGCTACACTTGAATTTTGTATCCCTGCCCTATTAACTGATAGCTCTTGTTTCCTGTGCCTTCCACTTCTGCTTTCAATTTCTGTATGTTCCATTTCCATCTTCACTTTCCTCACTCTTGTATCCCTATTCATGTTCCTATCCTCCCCCACCCATTCCAGTTTAAACATGCACCAATTGTGCTAGTGAACACCCCTGGAAGTATGAGTCCTTGTCTTGCAGGAGTGCAGCCTTTCAAGCTTTTTACAGGTCCCTCTTTCTCTAGAATTGGTTTCAATGTGTCAAAAATCTAAATCCATCCCTCTTACACCATCCTCCTAGACACACATTTATCCAATCTGTATATCGGTGAAGAGATGGTAGGAATTGCTGATGCTGGAGAATGTGAGCTAACACGGTATAGAGCTGGATGAACAAAGGTCTCGATCCGAAACGTCAGCTTTCCTGCTCTTCTGATGCTGCTTGGCTTGCTGTGTTCATCAAGCTCTACACCGTGTTATCTCTGTATATTGGTGAGGCCACTTTCAGAATACTGCATTCAATTCTGGGCTCCCTACTGTTGGGAAAATGTTGTTAAACTTGAAAAGGTTCAGTTAAGATTTACAAGGATGTTACGAGGTTGAAAGGGTTGAGCTATTCAGAGAGGCTGAATGGGCTGGGGCTATTTTCCCTGGAGTGTCAGCAGCTGAGGGGTGATATAGAGATTTTATAAAATCATAGGGATCATGGATAGGGTGAAAAGCCAAAGTTCTTTTTCCCAGGTTAAAGGAGTCCAAAACAAGAAGGCATAGGTTCAAGATTTATTAGGGACCTTGGGACAATCTTTTCATGCAGACAGGGTGGTGTGTGGCTGGAACAAGTTGCCAGACGAAATGGTGGAGGCAGCTTCTAAAAGGCTTCTAGATGGGCACATGATTGGGAAGGATTTAGAAGGATATAGTCAAAATCACAACAGATGCGACTAGATCAGTTTAGGATATCTGGTTGGCACGGATGAGTTAGACTGTTTCCATGCTGTATAACTCCATGACTCCTATTCCTGATTTTTGCTGTCATGTAGCACTGAGAATAATCCTGCAATGATGACCTTCAAGGCCCTGCTTTTTAATTTATTACTTAGCTCCCTATATTCTGCATATAGAACCCAATCCCTCTTTTTTTTTTAATCCCGAGTTGTTCAGACCAAAATGCTTTCCCTCCCTCTTCAGCTACTCAGCTACTCAGTGACATCCTTAACTTTGTCATCAGGCAGGCAATACACCTTCCTGACTCTGCAGTCACAGAAACATCTATCTGTTTCCCGTATGATAGAATCCCATGGCACAAAATTGCTCACACTTCTGTTTTATGTGTTCTGCCCCAGGTTCCCAAAATATGAAAGTCAAAATCCTAATCCCCATTTGACTATAAATCCTTCAGCCTCCTTCCCTTATATTTCCACTGCATTTTCTCTAGCACTGAATCTCATGTTGCTTCAAAATTCACTTTCTAAATGTCTACATTTTGTCTTTCATCTTTTGTTTAAAAAATCTCATCAGAACCGGTCTGTTTAACCAAGCTTTTATTTGGCCCTCATATATCTCCTTTCCAACAATATGCTGGCAGCAACATGCCTTCATAATGTTTCTATTATCATAGCAGAAACTTTCAAATACAATCTCTATGATTAGAACGATTGGTTAAAGCGTTGCAGCTGTTGAGTATGAGTAGGAAAACTGTAAACTGATATTTTCACCAACCTAGTATTGGAAAATATAATATTCTGTATTCTTGACCCTTTCAGTAAAATTGTTATTAGTAATTAACAGTTGCAGTCCCTAAAATGTTTCAATTTGCCTGAGCGATGAATTAGTAGTAATTCAGTGCAACCAGGATATATAAAGCAGCTGTGGGATATTTTGGATTGGTTTTTAGCACCATTTTAAAGTTAGACTAACATGGTCCATTTTGTTGTTTTAGATAAAGCCAGATAGGTTTAATATAATATATCTGTTATGATTACATTATATGTGCAGTGTTTGTGATAAGTGGTGGAAAAAATGCTTCATCTATTCTGCTAGAATGACTTGTAATATATGTGTCTAAAAGTAACTGTTTTAATTATTGATTCAGAAAAAAAGGGACCAATTGAGATAACTAAATCAAAACTTCAGTACTAAATTAAAATCTGTGAATATTTTATAGGCGTTCTTTGCATTGGTCTTTCATTTATTACTCTTTTTTTTTTTGTTTAGGTGCATGATTGCTGATGAGGTAAGAATATCACTTGATCTTTAGTCCTAAACTGGAATTGTAATACTGTGATTAAATCACATATGTCTCTTCTCCACACTTTGGTTCTTACAAGAAGAAACAAGCGGAAGATGCTGTCTGCCATCAGTTGTTCTTGTTGAGTATAATTTGAAAGAATGGATCTGTGATGCCTGATTCTTTCTAACTGGTAGCTTTCCCTATAAAGTCAAAAGGCACAACAATATTTTGTTTTATTACGTTGCCATCATTGAGATCTGACTACTGTAGTCTATCAAATTACAAAGATACTGTTAGTATTCCATGATATGCCCCATTTCCATTTGCTACTTGTCAATGTTCCCACTGCTGCCAAATAAAAAGCCTTGTCAGCAAAGCTCCTGGAGAACAGCTTTAAGTTGCAGGAAATGCATGTCTATTTCTCTTAACACAGTGCAGCCTGCCAGCAAATAGCCCAACAGACCTCCACAAGGAGAACTAAAGTACAGAATCGGTGGCCAAGTTTATACACATTTTTTAAAAAAGAGAAGGGAAGGGAAACAAAGACCAGGAAAAGACTGAGGGACACATGGCAAACTAGTGTCAAGCTTTGAGCAAATGATTGGCCATTAGGGAGGGGGTTAGGGGATGCAGACACGAATGGAAACAACAAATTAAAGCAAGCAGTTCAAATAAATCTCACAAACACAACATGGTTTTTAATGTTTTTGCTTTATACAAAATTTCAATTACTAACGAAAACTACAGTCAAAAGGGCTTAGTTTCTTTTTAAATTTACTTCAACCTTACTTTTTAACAACTTTGTTAGAATGAATCCAAATGACCAGAGGAAATTTTCTGGAGGTGGTATAAGTATGCTGTTTACCAAATTCTTACAAAAGAGATTTGAAAACTGGAATAACATCTGTAGTTGCTCCTACCACCACTTTTACTCTGTTTCCATGCCAGTATTTATGCAGAGTTGCATAATACTCTGTTATAACAATCATGGTATTGTGCGATGCAATGCAAAGCTATAATTGGAGTTGCTGATATCACTGATTAAATAATATTTTAATGGATGAACTGTTTTGAATTGCAATCAAGGCTTGAATGATTAGATTCCACAATTGTGACATTATCCTATATGATTAGATTCTTTCCTCTCCCTCGCTCTCAAATTCTGATCAGTTAATTTTCACTATCAGCGGTCTCTCTCCTGCAGCACTCCACCCCCCTACTATAGCATAAATGCTCTGCATGCGCACACACTTCACATCAGCTCTGATGAAGAGGCATCTAGATTCGAATGTTAGCCTGCTCTCGATCCGTTGATCCTACCTGTTCCACTGTGATTTCCAGCATTTATTGTTTTCAGTACAGATTCCAGCATCTGAAGTAATTTGGTTTTTAACTGAGATCTTATTGTTAAGAATTCTCAAGGCATTCATGATCAGTTTGAGGGAGTTCAACTTGGGTCTCTAATCGGTATCCTTAACTTATCTAAGACCAGTTGTTGAGTTATGAACATAGAGTTGTCTAACATGATCTAGGAAAATAAACTAAGGGCAAAGTGAGTGGTTGAGTAGTGTCTGACATTTCAGATATTTGATAATGCTGATGTAGTGGAAGGAGTCATTAAGTGGATGAACCACCTGAGGTGGACAAAATGGAAGTCAAGGAAACTACCCAGTCAAAAACTTAAGTTTGCAATGTGGTGGAAACTTATGATGAGTGAGATGGATAAGACCTTTTTGGAATCAGCAGAACATGACTAAAAAGCTAATAATGAGAATTATGAAAATAAATTAATGAGAAATATTGAAAGCAAACAGCAAGAGCTTCCACAGGTGTATATAAAAAAGGGAATAGCTAAAGTAAATGTGAAACACTTGGAGAATGCCACTGGATAACTGACATTGTAGAATAGGGAGAGGACAGATAAATTTGAACCAATATTTTGCATCAGTCTTCACGGTTTAGGATATTATAAACATCTCTCAGATAACATAAGCAAGGTGCTAATGGGAAAAAAGATCTTGGAGCATTCTATTATCACTTCGCTTGAAGTATTTGACAAATTACTGAGACTACAGGCTGAAAAGTCCCCTCCAGCCAAAAAAGTGGCTACAGAGATAGTGGAGGTATTTGTTTAAAAGTAATTGAATTTTCGGATTTAAAAATGGTTAAAGTGATGCAGTTGCTCAACAAGGGAGAGACCGAGCAAGCAGGAAACAGTAGGCCAGTTACCTTAATGTCTGTTGTTTGGAAAAAAGCTGGTGTCCAATATTAAGGTAGAAATAACAGGGCACTTTGTTTTTCTTTGCATTAAGTTTTTCAATCAACATGGCTTTGTGAAGCGGAATTCATATTTACGAAATTTGCTTGTATTCTTTGACACTATAGCGCACAGAGTTGAATAAGGGGTCCAGTTGACACAGCGTATTTGGATTTCCTGAAGGTATTCACTGAGGTGCTGCCTAAAAGTTTCTTGCTCAAGTGAGGAGCTCACAATAATGGGGGTAATGTATTAACATAAATTTGGGTCTGGCTAACAGAAGAAAAATGAGTCAAGATTAAATAGGGGGTTTTCCAATTGTGGAGTGCTGTGAGGATTAGTCCTTGGGCCTCAATTATTTCTTAGCCATATTGATGACTTGGAGTAGGGGACTGAGTTTAATGTATTCAAATTTGCTGATGATATGAAAACAGTTGAGATGAGGAAATAAGTAATCTGTAAGGGGATATAGATAAGTTGAATGAATGGGACAGAAACTTGGCAGGTAGAGTTTAATGCAGGAACGTGTGAGGCCTCGTACTTAGGCAGGAAGATCAAAAGGCAGACTCTAAGTGAAGAGAGCCTTTTTTTTAAAAAAAAGAAGTTGCAGCACAGATTCCGGTTGTTCTTTTGCATGAAACAAAATGTTAGCATTCAGGTGTAGCAAGCATTTCAGACGGTAAGTAGAATTTTGGTATTTATTGCTAGGATGTTAGAGCTTAAAGATGGTGAAGTTTTCTTACAACTCTGCAGGCTGTTGTTGAGGCTGCCCCTGGAGTTCTGCGTAAAGTTTTGGTCCTTGTATTTAAAGTAAAGGATATACTAGCAATGGAGGCAGTTCAAAAGAAATTCACAAAGTTAATACCTGGAATGAACAGGTTGACCTTTTGAGAATAGTTAGACAGGTTAGGCCTTTACTCATGAGTTTAAAAGAATGAGGGGTGATCTCATAGATGTACTCAAGATTGTAAGCGGAATGGCAGGGCAGATCTTGAGATGATTCCAGTCATGGGGAAGTCACCCACTGGGGATTACGGAATAAAGAGATACTCGTTTAAATTGAGGTACGAAAAAATTTCTTCTCCCAGTAGCTGGGCAATCTCTGCAGTTTGTTCTGTTGGAGAGTTTTGGATGCTGTATGACTGAAATTATTTAATGAGGAGGTAGAAAGCCTTTTGAAATATCAAGGAATTGATTGTGTTGGTGATCTGGCACCAAAGAGGAGTTGAGGCCAGCAGTAGATTGGCCATGATCTTGAGTGGTGAGACAGGCTCCTATTTCCCATGTTCTTGCGTAACATTTGGGAACCAAATTAAAGTATGAATCAATAAAACACCAGAAATTGTTTTCAATTGCAACTTTTTCTTCCTCGGGTTGTTTACTTATTGTTTTTATCGCATTCAGTCCAACTAATTACGGAACATGAGAAATTTTCCTGGTTTCCTTTTTATTTTGAAAATAATACTTCGTCAAATATCTTTGCAGTTTGTAAATTGCTTCCTTTATGTTTTGCGAAAAGCTCATTAGTGATTCCCTGTGTGGGGAGATCATACATTTGTAGCACTGAGCTGTACTCTGTGGAGACCAATAATGTTTGGTAATGAGATGTGTTCAGTTGACAATGGCCTGATACCATGGTGTTGGAGTTTTATAATTATTATTCATGTATAAATTATGTGTTGCAAAGTTGATGATCTTTGATTTCCATGGAGTTGCATTTTTATTTTTGTGGTATTGCTGAGATTCATTTATTACTACAAACCCTTTGACCCCTTATGAGACTATAGTAAAGCTCAGCATGATACAACCAGCAGGTTTTGAGTTTCTTGGGCTCATAACAATGGTTTTTCTTCGACTTTCAGAGTCAAAACAACCAGTTTCTGTTGTGTTTTAGAAATTTGGGTGGTTCCTTGGCCTTTTAATATGTTTACTTTCTCCCCTGATTCATCTTTCAAATGTGTGATTGTTGGGCCAAATCTTAATTCCTTAATTAACTGGTTAGGTTTGTCTTCTTGGGCACAGAAGCTACTACCAGAATGAGCCTCATTCTGCTTGCCCTCTACTGGCCTACTTGATTGCGGGTCTGCTGCTGACGTAGAATCACTGGACAGAAGTTTTGTGTTTGCAGTCACTGTTTCATTGAGTGAAACTCATAGGGCCTAAATCACTGTGGCTTGGAGTGATTTTTCTCACGCAATCTTCCCTTCTTCATCTAGCTAATTGCATGACTGGGCTCTGGGATTCTTGTGGCTGGAGAGGTGCAATCACTCGCTGCTTCTGGGACTGTCTGTGTCTGGTGCCTCTGGTGCCATATTTAGACCTGAGCTGTATGCCACCTCAGATGCTGCAAGCCCAGAACTGTTCTTCACCCATTATTACTGAGCAAATCGCCCAGAGGAAAGGCAAGCTCACTTCCTGCAACATGGACAAGGACCTGGAGATATTGGTGAACAGGCCTTGGAGAGGAGGGTAATGCTTTTTTTCAGGTGACTGCCATAGGAGCCCATACCACCAGACCAAGCCAGCCTGTGCATAAACTGAAGCACAGGTTAGAAAGGAAAGACCAGCATTGCAGAAAAAATATCCATGATCTGTGCTCCATAAGGGTTATTGCTGCAATCATCTCTGCTACCTCGTACTCACAGGTCCAACACTCACTTTAACACTGACCTTACAGACACATCTCACCATGGCTCATGAGTACAAATGTCAGGACCATGCCCAGTCAATGGCTGTTACGCACTTCATCTTCCCATAGCACTAACCCTCCTAACCTTTGCACTTCCTGCTTATTCACTGGGGGCACTTCACCATGTCTCCTGCCCCTGCATCACCACTGATGGCTTTTCCATCCCATTACATCAGACTCATTTCCTCCCTTTGTCTCACTGAATGAAAAATAAGCTTGCCGTCTCATCCCTTGGCTGACTTTGGTTGTACCCCTCGCTGACTGTCGACCCCCTTCACCCACAGTCAACAGCACCCCCCTTGGACTTTCACACGTCATCATTTACTTGAAGCACATGCAGTGTGTTTACTGCATGAAGTACTGGCATATGCTGCAAGTCTGATATTCTCATAGTACAGTGCCACGAAGCAACTCTTCGATTTCGTCTGATTGAAAGGTCGACTAGTGGCTGTTTTCTACTGTCATAAGCTGTCTGACTCTCCCTCTACAATAAAAATTAATGTAAGCCACAAAGGCTAGCAGCTGTAATTGAGCACGTAAGACCCTGTGTGCTAAGGAAGCATTGTGACCTATTTGTCAGCTGGCAGCCTGCAAGTCCAAGCTATAGTTGGTAAACAGTGAACGAAGAAAACAATGTGCAGTTCATGGATGATAACAGCCTCCGAGCAAGCAATAACATGAGGGACTGACAAGAAAGTGAGCTAAGAACTGTAAATTGAATCCTGTGCAGATGTATTTGACACGTGTGTCCCTGAATGCAAAGCAGTCTGCAAATTATTGGTGTCCCTGAGTTCCAAAGTAAAGTGTTCAAGTGGTAGCTGAGTTCCTGAAGAGCAGGCTTGTGGGTGTGGTGTGACTCCGAATGCAAACTTGTCTGAATAAAGAGAGAGAGGTGGCCCTGGTGAATGCAGAGTGTTATTAGAATGAAGCAATTACCTGATGGCAGGGAAGAGCTTGTGGCATGATTCAGCTGCTAGGTACCTGCTCTGAAAGGTGTGTCAGGAATTTGCACCTTCTGGCTTCTCAGTGAAGGAGTAGCACGTAGATAAGTCAAGATGGGCTTTTAATAAGTTCAAAATGTATGGGAGTAAGGTAGTTGCCACTTAAAGCCAAGATTCTGGATTTTCTGGAAGGCAAAAACTGTGATAAATTTTGCTCAGTCACTAGTCAGATTTTGAAAAATTATTCACTTAGTACTTTACGGTCTTTGTTGCCATTATACACATGATATCAGGGAGGGACAATTTCTACCCATTGAATTATATGCTTCAAAAGGATGTGATTTGGCCTACCCTGTCGATGACAGATTTCTAGCCTTGAGTCGAAATAGCTTTTTCCACATTACCTGAAGTTTTTATTTCCTTCGATTGAAAAGGAAATAGGGATAACCCCCGAAATTACAGGCCAGTTGATCTTACGTTAGTGGTGAGCGAATTATTGGAAAGGGCTCTGAGAGATAGGATTTATGATCACTTGGCAAGGCACAGTTTGATTCATGATAGTCAGCATGGATTTGTGAGGTGTAGATCGTGCCTCACAAACCTTATTGAATTCTTTGAAGAGGTGACCAAACATGTGGATGAAGATAGAGCAGTGGATGTGGTATACATGGATTTAAGTCAGGGATTTGATAAAGTTCCCATGGTAGGCTCATGCAGAAAGTATAGAGGCATGGGATAGGGGGAAATGTGGCAGATTGGATTCAGAATTGGTGTACCACAAGGATCGGTTGTGGCTCCTTCTAATTGTGATTTTTGTAAATGATTTGGATGAAGGACTGGAAGCGTGGATTAGCAAGTTCGCGGACAATACAAAGGTGGGCCATGTTGTGGACAGTGCGGAGGGCTGTTCCAGGTTACAACGGGACATTGATAGGATGCAGAGCTGGGCTGAGAAGTGTTATGTGGGGTTTAACTCTGAAAAGTGTGAGGTGACTCATTTTGGAAGGACAAACTTGAAAGCAGAATACAGGGTTAATGAAGAGATTCTTGGCAGTGTGGAGGAGCAGAGGGATCTTGGGGTTCATGTCCACAGTTCCCTGAAAGCTGCCACCCAGGTGGATAGAGTTGTAAAGAAGGTGTATGGTGTGTTAGCTTTCATTAATAGAGGGATTGAGTTCAAGAGCCGTGAAGCTATGATCTAGCTGTGCAAAATCTTGGTGCAGCGACATCTGGTGGTCTGTCCAGTTCTGGGCGCCTCATTACGAGAAAGTTGTGGAGGCATTGGGGAAAGGTGCAAAGGAGATTTGCCAGGATGTTGTCTAGAATGGGGGGAAGGTCTTACGAGGAAAGGTTGAGAGAGCTAGGGCTTTTCTCAGAACAACGAAGGATGAAAGGTGACTTGATAGAGGTGTTCAAAATGATCAGAGGTATAAACGAAGTGGACAGTCAGAGAGACTTTTTCCTAGGGTGGAGGTAGCTATTAGGCGGGGGCATAGTTTTTAAGTGATTGGAGGTAGGTTCTTTTTTCACAGAGTGGTAGGGGCGTGGAATGCATTACCGGAGAGTGTTGCGGAGTCGACCTCATCAGGGGCATTTAACCGGCTATTAGATAGGCATATGGATGATAGTATAAGGCAGGTGTGGAGGTTAGATAGACCTTAAGATTAGTGTAAACGTTCAGCACAACATTGTGGGCCGTAGGGCCTGTACTGTACTATACTGTTCTATGTTCTATGCTTAATTAGTTTTGAATATGCTTTCATACCCTTCCCCATTGATGCTTTCCAGATAATAACTTTCTCCTAAATTAAAATTTCCTAAAATGACACTATTGCTATCTTTTCAAATTACTTCGCTGCTTGTAAAGCCAATAGCCACTGTTGGTTTGGGACATGAGGTACCAAATCTTTCAGCAGCTTGGTTCACTGATGCCCTTCAGGGAAGGAAACTGCCATCCTTACCTGGTCTGGCCTACATGTGACTCCAGACCCACAGCAATGTGGTTGACTCTCAATTCCCTTCTGGGTAATTGGGGATGGGCAATAAATGCTGCCTAGCCAATGACACCCATATCCCATGCATGAATAAAAAGAAGAATATTATTGTTACCACTGACCTGCTACTGAAGCCACACTATCCTGGGTTGTCACAAAAGACAGTGGTTCAATTGGAGTCCTGTTAACAAAAATCACTGACCCTGTTTCTGTACTTAGCAAAATAAAACTGTGTACCATTAACTGGTTGGAGCTTAGTCCTGTATTAAGCCCCCGAGACACAACGTACAGACAAACACTGAAAAATATTGCTATTACGGTTGGAGAAAAAGACCTGCTGGTAAACACAATTTAATAAAACCGGTCCATAGGATTTGATATGTTCCTTTTGCTTCACAAGACCTTGTGTACTCAGATCTCCTTTCTGGCTTCTATAACTTCTTAGCAGGAGACACAAGACAATTGCTACATTAATTTGTCACATCTTTGAGTACTGGTTAAAGACTGCAGCTTACAGCAATTGGCTTTCTGTAGTTAGTAACCTGGTAACAAAGTATTAGTTAATGGCTTGGTTAATGGAGTATGTCTTCAAATGTTCTTATTTAATCACAAACTTGGCCAATAGGCCCGAATAAGTGTTCGTCTTATTTTGAAGCTTCTGTTTCCATTAGTGGGACATGTCTGTTGTCATGGCAACAGATGACCATGACCCTGAATTATTTATGGACATATTGAACTTTTAATTATAAATTGCTTTCCTTAGAACAAAAGACATTCAAGCTGAGGATGTAAATTCAGTGGCTATTGAAAAATCCCTGAGTGGATTGCACCAAGGCCCAAGAGGAATTCGAGGATGTCACAGCTCAGGAGTATCGAGGGAACTTCAGACTATGACACTTCAAATGAAGATATGCTATTTAAAAATCTCAACTGTGACCTCTTGTGGTGGTGGGCCCTGGACTGCGTATGAAATGTATTGGGGGGTATAAAGACACTTCTGGGTGAAAGATATATGTTTGTGTTTTATCCTTCCAAGTGTACTCAAAATAGCTGGTTAAAAACCAGTTGTCACCCTCAGTGTGTGCTAAAGTGCTAGTTTCTGGTTCAAATTGCACTTTGCTAAAATGTGCTGTGAAAGGATATGTTGATGACTTCTTCAAGACACTGAATGCAGGTTTTTGAAAAAAAACTCTAATTGCTGAAAACCAGGCATCGGCAGGCCACTTTCAAGCGCTGAAAGGGATGACTTCAAGTGAGGAAAGGGGTCACAATCTCCAAACAACACTTCACTATCATAGATAATAAGAACTGCAGATGCTGGAGAATCCGAGATAACAAGGTGTAGAGCTGGATGAACACAGCAGGCCAAGCAGCATCTTAGGAGCAGGAAAGCTGACATTTGAGGCCTAGAGGGAGTTCTTGACCACTGTGGGGGTAATGTTGCAGTCCTTGAAGAATGAGGACATCTGAGATATATGGGAGTGGAATATCTCATCCTGAGAGCAGATGCGGCAAAGGCGAGGACCGCAACCTCCTGCAAGCACACCCCGCCCCCCCCCCCCCCCACCCATGGTTGAGAACACCCTCGACCGTGTCTCCGGCATTTCTCTCGACTCATCCCTCCCACCCTGTCCCCGCAATAACCGCCAAAAAAGAATCCCCCTCGTCCTTACATACCACCCCACCAACCCTGGGATCCAACACATCATCCTCCTACAGTTCCGCCATCTGCAATCCGACCCCACCACCAAAGACATTTTTCCCTCCCCACCCTCGTCTGCTTTCTGGAGGGAACCACTCTCTCTCTGTGACTCCGTTGTCCGCTCCACACTCCCCTGCAGCCCCACCACACCCGGCATTTTTCCCTGCAATCGCAGGAAGTGCTGCACCTGTCCCCACACCTCCTCCCTCACCCCATCCCAGGCCCCAAGAAGACTTTCCACATCAAGCAGATGTTCACCTGCACATCTGCCAATGTGGTATACTACATCCGCTGTACCTGTTGTGGCCTCCTCTACATTGAGGAAACCAAATGGAGGCTTGGGGACCGCTTTGCAGAACACCTACTCTCGGTTCTCAATAAACAACTGCACCTCCCAGTCGTGAACCATTTCAACTCCCCCTCCCATTCCTCAGACAACATGTCCATCATGGGCCTCCTGCAGTGCCACAATGATGTCACCCGAAGCTTGCAGGAACAGCAACTCATGTTCCACTTGGGAACCCTGCAGCCCAATGGTATCAATGTGGACCTCACAAGCTTCAAAATCTCCCCTCCCCCCACTGCATCCCAAAACCAGCCCAGCCTGTCTCCACTTCACTAACCTGTTCTTCCTCTCACCCATCCCTTCATCCCACCTCAAGCCGTACCTCAATTTCCTACCTACCACCTCGTTCCGCCTCCTTGACCTGTCCGTCTTCCCTGGACTGACCTATCCCGTCCCTACCTCCTCACCTATACTCTCCTCTCTACCTATTTTCTTTCTCTCCATCTTCGGTCCGCCTCCCCCTCTCTCCCTATTTATTCCAGTTCCCTCACCCCATCCCCCTCTCTGATGAAGGGTCTAGGCCCGAAACGTCAGCTTTTGTGCTCCTGAGATGCTGCTTGGCCTGCTGTGTTCATCCAGCTTCACACTTTGTTATCCTGTTTTATATGGATGTGTTTTTAAAATACTTATGCACTAAAATAAATATAATGGTCATGTCAGTTAATGTATTAAGTTGTATTGATTTCCAGATCTCTCAGTTACCTTCACCTTATCCTGTAGCAGGAATCAAAATAACCATAACTTTAGACTTTTGGCTGTGGAGCTTGAAATATCATAGTGAGTAACTCACCTCCTGATGTCCACCCATTATCAACAAGGCACCAGTTAGGAATGTGATGAAATATTTTCCACTTGGCTGGTTGCATGCAGCTCCAACAATGCTCAGGAAGCTTGATACCATCCAGTACAAAACAATCTGTTTGGCACCACATTTACAAATGTCTACTCCTGCCAACATTGGCACTCAGTAGCAGCATGTACTAACAGCAAGGTGTACAAGATGCACTGCAGAAATTCACCAGATACCTTTCCAAGCTCATGACCACTTCCATTTTGAAGTACAAGGACTGCAGTTACTTGGGAACACCATCACCTGCAAGTTTTCCTCCAAGCTACTTGCGATCCTGACTTGGAAATAATATCACGTTCCTGGAATTCCTCCTTTTAGTGGCATTTTGGGTCAGCCTACAGTACAGGGGACTGTAATGGTTCAAGTAGACAGTTCATCACTGCCTTCTCAAGGCCAAGTAGAAATGGACACTGAATGCTAGCCAAACAACGACACTCACATTCCATGATTGAATTTTTTAAAAGGTATGAAATGTTCCAAGTGAACGAGAATTGTGGTACATGAAGGCTTTGAATTGTCTGATCATCAAGACCATTGACTTGCATTTCTTCTAACAAACTCCTATTACAAATGCCATGTCAAATGACTGTGCATATGTGTAGGTAATTTATAATAAGCCTGTTCAGAGATATTGCAGCACACCTTTGGAGTAGAGATAATGGGCACTGCAGATGCTGGAGAATCCAAGATAACAAAGTGTGGCGCTGGATGAACACAGCAGGCCAAGCAGCATCTCAGGAGCACAAAAGCTGATGTTTCGGGCCTAGACCCTTCTTCAGAGAGGGGGATGGGGAGAGGGAACTGGAATAAATAGGGAGAGAGGGGGAGGCGGACCGAAGATGGAGAGAAAAGAAGATAGGTGGACAGGAGAGTAAGAGATTGCAAGAGAGTTGCAGTGGGAGAGAGATTCCCTGAGGTTGGTCCGGAGGGAGGAGGGTAACTTCTTCAGACACCTTTGGAGCAGGTGAGTCTTGAACCCACTTTCCAACTTAGAGGGAAGGACACTATCACCGTCACACAAGAGTCCCTTGCATATGTGTGTATGCTGTAGCTGTGACTAAGAGCAGCTGACACTGATTGGGAGAATTCAAAACACACTAGAAAAGGACCCTTGTGCCACTTCCAGTCGTGTTCCTACCTCTGGGCTTCCTGATTTCAAGCCCCACTCTGCTCCATTGATGAGTAATAACATCTCTGAAAAGTTCGATTAGAAAATATGAGAACAATAAACAAGAAAAAACTCTTGTATCACTTTTGGTAGTGTCCCTACCTGTGTGCCAGGAGGCCCAGATTCAAATGCCACCTGTTCTAGAGATGTGTCATAACATATGAACAAGAGATTTTTGAAAATGGCAGGCTTGCCAGGGTGATTAGCTCAGGAGTAGAATACTTGACTACAGACCAAGAGATCCGTGGTTCACAGATGCCCCTAGGAAGTTGCATCTTAGACAGGATGTGTAGAACTGGAATATACTGTTCAAGCTGTTTAATTCAGACAGGGGCATTTCAGATAAGTGGTCTCCTTGGTTTTGAAGCTTTTGAGGTGGGTGTGATTGTTGCATGGTGGTAATTATCCTCATTATCCTAATGCCCAGTTTAATATTTTGTCCTTTGTGTCATAGTGGTAGTGTCCATGCCTCTGGTCCAGATTAAAGTCCTGCCAGGTTGATTAAGAAATATGTATTATTGCACCCTTTTAAATCTGCCTTTATATATACACAGTGGTGGTATCTCTACCTTTTGAGCCAAAAGATCTGCTATTCAAATCCTATTTATTCGAGACCTATGTCAGA
The DNA here is from genome assembly GCF_030684315.1 of Stegostoma tigrinum. NCBI lineage: Eukaryota > Metazoa > Chordata > Chondrichthyes > Orectolobiformes > Stegostomatidae > Stegostoma > Stegostoma tigrinum. The sequence goes on along the minus strand of NC_081360.1, from coordinate 72,739,146 downwards.
GCATATCTGAATCGGTTGATTAAAATTATTAAAAGAGCTCTGTGGCACTGCATCTGCTCATCCCACCTGCTCTGGAGGTGTATAATGGTGTCTCCGAACACAAGTCGATTAGAAAATACTCGCATGCGCACGCGCACGTTGCCCCAGGAGAAAAGAGCTTTTGTAGCACAGTGGTAATGTACCTACCTCTGAGCCAGGAGATCTGGAATAGAGTCCCACCACCTCCACAGTTCTGTAAAAATCATCCCTTAATGGGTGGATTAGAAAATACCGAAATGCTGTAAATATAGAGGAAAAGAATACACAACAATTTTCCTCCTATAATGGGGAGTTGTTCTGTAGAAAGGAACAATAGTCTACACTTATAATGAGTATTCTGAATATACCTATGGGAGACCATACCAACTGCTGCTGCATCCTTTACCAGATGCATGTTAACATTGCAACTATTTTTTTTCCCTGACCTTCGACATTTAGTATTTTTTTTAAGTTGTAACAAAAAATTGCTGACAATATAATTTAAAGATCTTTAATTTTTACAGATGGGCCTTGGGAAAACTATTCAAGCAATTGCATTGGCATACCTCTATAAACAGGAATGGCCCATGTTGATCGTGGTCCCATCATCTCTCAAGTACCCTTGGATTGAAGAAATAGAAAAATGGATTACTGAACTGAATCCGAATGACCTCAATCTCATCGAATCTAAAAATGATATTGGGTGAGCTTGTGAAAAGTGTCCATTTTTCTGCATAAGTAAGATCCAATCATATCTCACTGAAGGAAAGCCAATTAAAATATCAGTGATATGAATCCCTACCTGTTTTTTCATTACAAGGTCACATCAGAGCTACCAGCTTGAATCAGTTAGTTAGTTAATTGCTAAAAATTGTTTCCTGGTTTGGAAATGTTGCACAGTTTCAGCTTTTGAATGGAACAATTATACATTTGACAATTTGGTTTTTTTTTACTGTACGTATGGATGGATGGAAAGACAGAATTTTCTTGAAGAAAAATTCTCAAATTATCAGAGTGAACACTTTTGAAAGAAGACCTCTTGATGCCACACACGATGACAGACAAGAGTAATTGTGTATCGCTGAGCAAGCCCTTGTGGGGTTTGGGGAAACTTCATGAAGGAAATGAATGGAATATAAATGAAGTGCTAGAAAAACTCAACAGGCCATGCCGTACCTGTGGAGAAGAGAGAGAGAGAGAGAGAGAGAAGCAGAGCTAGCTGTTAAGGTCAATCTGACTACTTCAGAACTGTCCTGAAGAAAATTCACATTGGACTTAAAGCATTAACTCTCTTTCCACAGATGCTGTCAGACCATGTTGAGTTTTTTCTGTACCATCTGTCTTCATTTCAGAAAGCTTTCCAGCAAGTAGTGTATTTCGACCATGACAGAGGAGCTGGTGAGATTTGGAATCCCTTCACATATTCATCCCCATGAGGATTGTCTGAAGGCTCCTCACATCTTCCTTGAAAAAGGCCTTACCAGTCCCCATTTATACCATTCTCAATGTTGTGCATTTGAGCTTTATTTTGTGCCCTTTTGGGGAAACAGCAATAGATTGTGAAAGAAAATTTTCAGAGTTCAGCTTGATATTTTTGCATAAATCTTGACTGAAGCTGGGTGAGTAGAACAGTTGCTCCTGATGAAAGATGATGGTTTGGAATTGCTTAAAAATATGTTGAATCTCTGTAAGCAGTTTAGTTTGAACATTCCAGACCAGGAGGATTTGGTTACAATCTTGGAGGAGTATTTTCAAAGTGAGAAACTTCAAGCTCAGTTGTACAAAAAGTCCATGAAGGGATGATCAGCTTTCCAATTCGCAAATTTCAATGATTTGATTTATTCTATTTTACTTTCTTTTCTTTTGAATAATAAACTTCTATGTTATTAATATGTAACAGATTAAAATAATTATTGTGGTAGTTGTTAACTTGTCATTTCCTGAATTGCAAAAGTCAGCAAGAAATGTTGGAGCCTTATTATGCTAATCTTGGGCACATCATGCATGAGATTTGTCATAGCTTATAAAGGCTGATAGCTTCTAAATTGTATTGAGAAATCAGCCACGTTGGACTCTCTAAGAATAAGAAAAGATACTGAAAAAATATATATTTGGCTATCATTTATCTAACTGGTCTCTTACCCTGTCAATTTGTGAATCCTGATCAAATTGTCAAACTGAACTTAAAGCTTTAGTGTTGCAACTGAAATAATCTAGTTTCAGGCAGTACATAAATAAGTTATTTTCTCCTGTGTCTTTGTGTTCTGAATATTTCACACTGATATGACTTCTTTCCCTCAATACTGCTTCCCTTTGATCAATAAATCACCTTAATTTAAAGATGAACCTCTTTGCAGCTTATATAAACTTGCCTGAGGGAAGACAATTCCATTATGTTTGATAAATGACACCAGGACACTATACTTTTTCAGCTCAAAACTGTTGGGGCTTTTAGTCTTTTGGCTCTTATTCTCAGCTGACACAGTTTATGCAGACGAGACTTAAATGCATCCAAATTTAGCTATGTTCTTGCTGTCAAATTAATCTATTCTTGGTATTTTTAGTTTGAAATAAAACTGCAACCTCTTTATTTGTTTCTTTTTACTTGCCCCACTTGGTCTTCAAAACAGAATTGGGGCATGGGCAATAATCCGAATCCCGTTAGCAAATAATTAAAAACTTCTTTCTTTTATTGATTCTTCTCTGCCTTCTGTATCAGAAACTGAATTGTACTGGTTGCAATCTCAACATTCTGTTAGACCCCAAAGTGAGCTTCCATTTAGTTAACTGTACCTCCAAACTCGCATTGTAACATCACCCAGCTCAACACTGACCTCAGATTTACCCAAAAGACTGCCATTTTTGTGCTTGCCTTTCTCTGAAGAAAGCTAGATTATTTGCTGTCAACAGTTACTATCAACTGTTGCTTTTCACTGTTAAAACTTATCCTTTATAAGTGAGAACCATTCGCTATGTGCTTCCTGCCAGCAAGTGAAAGTATTTGGAGAAAATAAATCATGGAGCTGCAAGTCCTGGCAAGCCAGAAGGTGAACCTTGTGAGCAGGGATCATTAAACTGCCTTTCCAGATTTTCCCTCCATCCACAACAGCGTTGTTTTTGATGTCTCTCTACATCTGTGTATAGGAGGGAAAGTCAGAGTTTTAACCGGTAAAGTTATATATCAACAGTTCATAGTTGTTTACCGGTAGCCAGAATCTGTTTATTTGGCCCTTGGAGACTTGTTAATCACTGTAATCAGCTTGAGTATCAGCCTTCAGATAGAATTTTATCTAAGGTGTCTGGTGGACTTTATATATACACTGAATGACCATTCTACTGATCATTCAAGATGTTGCATCATCGAAAATGCTTAATGTGTTGGTCAAAAGCTGTATGTCCCTTCTGAATTGGTGTTATCAGCATTGTTTGTTCCTTGATTCAAGAAAGATGTCTCCTTGGGGTTGCATGTTTCAACTATGATTTTTTTTGTGTGACTAAAAATCAATTGTCGACCCTCAGATCTCTGGGCACGTATACATGCATGAGACAGTGCGATCTGAAGTGCTGGATTTGTTTCCTTTTATTTTCTTTTCTGTTGCAGCTCTGCCTTATAATTAGCATATAGTGACGCAAAACAGGTGTACCTTTTATTGGACAGTTTGTCATAATTTTCGATGATTGGTAGCAATCTGATGCTGTCAATGCTGCTGTTTCAAAGCAGCTTCAGTGTACTTGAATTTTTGTTTTTGACCTCACTGAAATGCTGTAATTTACAATTTTCCTTTGAATCTGAATCTTAAGATGTAGTGGAAGCATTGCTAATGGAATTTCTATAGAATTATGCATGCTTATGCATATTCCAGGTTTCATTGAGTATAGGGCTGTGATGATGAGCACCCTGCGCGAAGACTCTAGTTGACTTGCCTTTTTGTTGTCATGGTCTCATTCACATGCTCATTGTCGCAGCTTGTTGAAGGCCAAGTTGATGCAGCTGTTTGGGCGTTGGATCTCGCCAACTGTCATGACATTTTTAAGAGAGATGGCTATCAGGATATGAGAAATTTAAAGTTTTGGTAAAGATCTGTAGCTCAGGTTGTAGGTGAGGTTGTTGACTTGCTCGCCGAGCTGACTTGGTTTCGTTGAGGCGTTTTGTTACCTGGCATGGTGACGAAATGTCTGACTATAACAAGCCAGCTTGGCAAGCAAGTCAACAACCTCCAATGTGAGAAATGATTGTCATCTTCGCCATGTATGAGAGGTGGAATATTAAGTTGACATGAGTTCTGTTTTGGAACATTCAGGGACAGGCTGAATTTGTATATGCAGAATTGAAACAATGTCACTGTGTCTGTCTTTGGTGGTCGACTTAATTTTGGCACTGAGACAACTAAGGCTTAAGAGTTACTTATCTAGGCATTATTTGTAACACCATTTGCAATGTGTAGCATGCGATTATTGTACCTTGATAATACAGTACAAAATCATTGAGTGGTTGATGTTGGAGGAGGTGAGTAGCAGCAAAAACCATGTCAGGAATTCCGCTGAAAGGTTTAAAATCACCCTTTGGGCAAATTTTCTCCGTCACAGCAGTAGGCAATTCGGGAGAATGGTGTAATGGACTGGAGGAAGATTCCTTGATTGTTCCCACAGAATGACTTATCTCCCTTGAAGATATCTATGATTTATAATATTTCTAAAGTTGGTGTCTTTGTGTGTGAGAGTTGAGGTTTGTGGGAAGGGCAATATTTCCTTTCCCCCTCCCCACAAGAAGAGTTGCTGGATCAGTAAATGAACTCATGTAATTTGTATGGAAAAAAGACATGAAAAATAGTATTTGAATATAGGAAAATTGGTTAAAGTATTTGCTACTATTAGTCAGCCAAAAAATCAGCTACTTTGGTAATATATGATCACTTTCTTATGGGCAATAATTTCCAATTGCGTATCAATATCCAAATATGTCAAGGGGCTAAAATGGCTCACTGGTAATGCCCCTGTCTTTGAGCCAGGGAGCCCAGGTTCAAGTCCCATCTGCTGCAGTGGTGTGTAATACTATCTCTGAACAGATTGCGTGGAAAGTACCTGCAACTGTTTTTGTATGTTAAAATTTTCAATTTTGGTGCTGTTATTTTGAATTTTAATATTGAATAATCTTCAGTCAAAACGTGAAATCCTTGTTTTAGAATTCCTTTCAAACCCAGATAAATTCCCTTTGGTTGAAACAGTTGGCAATTAGTGTCCTCAACAGACTATGTAAAGGTAGTTGCCATACTCCCAGGGGACCATCGGGCTGCTCTCTCATAAGAGAAAGTCAACTTGTGATATTTTTAACCTGAGGGTCACCACACCTCAGGTGAGGGGAGAAGTTGAGGAGGATAGTCTTTCGTGGTAACTTCAGCTGGTGTGGGAAAGGAATAAGGAAAACTGTAAATCACAGCATGAAATATTTGTTACTGCTTTGGGTACCCAATGTGATACTCTTAACTAGATTTTGTGAATTAACCAGTCATGTGAAAATAGATCAATCTCAGTGCACATCATTGTGCCGAAGGATGAATTTGCTTCATCAATATCAGAACAGGCTTAAGATGCTGAATGGCACACTCCTGTTCCGAAGATTTTTTTTTCCAATTATGTGGTCTTAAAAGGATCTCCCTTGAGTTGTGGATGAGTTCCAGGAACTCATTCCATTCTAATGTATTGTCTCAGCTCTTATATCAAATTGTGTTGCTCTTGATACATTTTATGAAATCGTTATTTCTGATGAACGTCCTAAAAAAATCAAGATTAATCAACATTATTACACAATATAAATGCAAAATACCTGGAAGTGCTATAGTTTTCATTTCTTAACCTAATGAGAGAATAAAATACTACATAAGAAACGGTATGGATTATAGGCTTGATTAGCACCCTAATAAGTGAACAATATGTAAAGTGGATGGAATAGGTCACAAAATTGTATATTTGTGGCTTCTTTACTTATCATGCAGCTTTGACAAACATGATCATCTCCAATTTCGATTTGTAATTTGTGTATTGCCTGCAAGTTATAAACATGTTCAAGGAAAATATTGTCATTAAAATATTTCTGTGGCACGCAGAATCAATTTGTTTGTACTTGCAGGAGAATTCCAACCAGCAAAATTACCATAGTGGGTTATGGCCTTTTAACAACCGATGCACAGACTTTAATAGATGCTCTACATGACCAAAATTTCCAAGTTGTTATAGTTGATGAGTCCCACTACATAAAGTCACGTAACGCAGCACGAAGCACAATTTTGGTACCTATTGTACAAAAAGCTGCTAGGGCAGTCCTGTTGACTGGAACTCCTGCACTGAGTCGCCCAGAAGAGGTGAGTCTGTTAACCTTCTTAAATAAGTTAGTTGAGTTTTGTAAATTTTTGCAACATTTTTCTGTTTCTTACTTTCAAGTAATGGATCAATGCTGGGCAATACAGAACTTAATTGTCATTAATAATTTTTAAATTATTGTCTGGCAGTTCAGTTTGGTCATGTGGTGTGTATACACCCTGCTTTTTTTTTAGGAAGTCATGCCCATGCCGTGTGTCTGAAATGAACAGCTGCTCGTACTCTGTTTTTCAGAACTTCAGTGATGGCTTAGGTGACTTGCTGTACTAGCATCCACAAAGCAGAGAATTATGTGGATAACACATTTAGGCAAGTGGTCATGCCACGGGTTAGGAGCATACAGGCAGAAATTGAATGTCTGATCACCAAACATTCTGAGATAACCAGGCAGGGATAGCAGCATTCCTTTGATTTTTGGAATTCTTTACCTTTGGATGGCTGTGGATGTTCAGTCATTCATTATGTACAAAACATTGATTAATAGCTATCTGGAAACTAATGACATCGAAGAGTAAGAGCTTATCATGCAAAAGTAATTTTGAGGTAAATGGCCAACAAGCACATAATTAACTGGCAAAACAGGCAGGACAGGCTGACTGACCTACCCCTATCTTTCCAATTGAAGTCAACTTGCTTTTTCTTGAGTTCAAATGCTGTCTGGTTGTAAAGAGGGCATAAGGTAAATCAGGGTAAATAAGGTAACTGAAGGGTACTGACAGTTTAAAGAAGCGGGCAATTTTTTAAAAAAGGGCAGATATCATAGGATAATGAATCTTGTCCATTTTGCAGGCGGAGTAGAAATGCAGTATTATTTAAATGTAAAGAGGTGACAAAATCGCGTAGTGTAGAGGGATCTGGGTATCTTGGTACAAGAATCATAAATGATAGAATGCAGGTACAGCTGTTAATTAGGAAGGCAGATTGAATGTTAGTGTTTACTGCAGAGGGAATTGCGTATAAAAATTCATTAAAAGAACTTCTAACTTCAGTTAAAGTTGAGAGGTTTTGTTACCGTTATGCACCACATTAGGAGCACTGTGCACCACCTAAAAAGGATGAAATTGCATTCAAAAACATTTAGAGAAGTTTAACTTAACTTCTTCATTCAAGACGTTAGTTGTCTTGTAAGGAACGATTAGACAGATTGGGCCTAATCATTTAACATGAGAAAACTTGAGGGTTTATCTTTAATGAAGAACATTGACCCTGAGAGTACTTGACAGGGCTGATGCCAGGCAAATGTTTCCTTTGTGAGGGAGAGTAGAAATTTTGGAGCACAGTTGAAAAGTAACAGGAGTCTACCATTTAAGCAGAGATGAGTTTTTATTTTCTTTGAGAGTCATTAACCTGCGGAATTCTGTTACCCCAAAAGCAATAGAAGGAGGGTTATTCAGTATTCTAAAAGTTGGGTTTGGTAAATTCTTCATTTAACAAGGGAGTGAAAAGTTTTAGCAGCAAAATAGAAAAGTGGAATTGAAGCTATAATCCGCTCAGCCATGAACTATTCCACATGGCAGAGCTTAATGGGTTGGAAGGTCTGGGGAAGAATAAAAAGTTGCTGGAAAAGCTGAGCAGGTCTGGTAGCGTCTGTGAAGGAAAGAACAGAGTTAATATTTCGGGTCCGGTGACCTGTTCTGAGAAAGGGTCACTGGGCCTGAAACATTAACTCTGTTTTTTTTCCTTCACAGATGCTGCCAGACCTGCTGAGCTTTTCCAGCAAGTTTGTTTTTGTTCCTGATTTACAGCACCTGCAGTTCTTTCGGTCGTTATTAAGGTCTGGGGAAGGCCCAGCTTGCGCATTGACATGTCTGTTCTTCTATTCTCGTATATTATTCCATGAATAATGTTTGAATGTCAGTGATTTATGCATGCGGACAGTATAATATTGCAGAAAACGATCAAAGAACCGCAGATGCTGGAAGTTAGAAACAAAAACTAAAATTGCCAGGAAAACTTGGTAGGTCTGGCAGCATCTGGGGAGAGAAAGCAGAGATAAAAAATTTTGGATTCAGTGACCCTTCTTCAGAGCAAATTGCAGCGAGGAAACGGTTGGCATATATACTGAAGATGGAGTGGAGTGGAGGCAATGATAGGGGGAGATTCAAGCCGGAGAGAGAAAACGACAGTTGAACAAACAAAGGAATGGGTAAAGATCAGCCTGAGGGAATGAAAACTGTTAGTGGCTGATAGTGGATTGGTTGTGGTAGCAGCCTGTGTGATGACCAGGCCTGGCATGTGGGTGCTGGGGTAAGATCTTGGAAGAAGGTGCTCAGGCTGCAACATTACTAAACTCGATATTGAATCCTGAAGGCTGCAGAGTCCCCATGTGGAGAAGAAGATACTGTTCTTCCAACTTGTGCTGAATTTTGCCAGAGCATTGCAGCAAACTTGAGACTGTGATGTTGGCCGGGGACCATGGTGGTGTGTTGAAGTGGGATGCAACAGAAAGCTCAGCGTCATTTTTGCAGACAGAACATAACGTGTTTTGCAAAGCAGTCCCCAGTGTGCGTTTTGTCTACCCAGTGTAGAGCAGATAACATTATTGCACAGTGAATACAGTAGCCTAGATTGAGTGAAGTGCAAGTTGAGTCACTGCTTCGCTTGGAAGGTGTGTCTGGGGTCTTGGAGATAAATTGTGATGGTCTGGGAAGGTGCCGTGGGGGTGTGGGGAGCTGTTGGGAGTGGATGACTCATGGAAGGTATAAAACATTGCCCATTTACTGTACACTGAGGAGATGAAACACAGACTGGGCAACCACTTTGCAAAGCACCACATTATGCAAAAATGATCCTCACCACCTTGTTACCTGTCTCTTCAACACACCACCGTGTTCCCTGGCCAACATCTCTGTCAGGCTTGCAGCAGTGCTCCAGTGCAGTCTGGAAGAACAGCATCTCATTTTCCGCTGTGGAACTCTGTTTAATATTTCTGACTTTGTATCTGTTATCTAAAATCCTTCAATACCCTCTGCAGTCTTTGACAATTTGCTGTCTTTTGAATAACTTATGTAAACGTCCATGATACCCTTTGCCATCGTCATTTTAGTTGATCCTAATAGTAGCCGTTGTTTTCTTGAGATTTTATACTCCATTTAATGAAATATTAGATACCTTTATCTTGCAGGATACAAGAACGTCTTAATAATTTAGAAGCTCTTAAGTATGTAGGTTTTGGTAATTGTTTTTCCATTGATTTTTCTGTTAATTTTTTCACAGCTTTTCATGCAGATTGATGCATTGTATCCGAGAAAATTTGGAACATGGACAAATTACGCCAAGAAATATTGCAATGCTCATCTTAGGTAAAAAAAGTCATTGAGAAAATTCAGCAGCAATTATTCTTTTAAAATCACAGAATCTTTGTTTAGAATGTGATATCTCATGCTGAAATAAGAGCACTGCTTCATGAGGAGCAATGTTCAACTGATTTTTTTTTGTTTTTTGCTGTTTTTTGAATAATCTAGCCAATTTACCTCCTGATCTATTTCAAGAACGACAGTTATGAGCAGATTGGGTCCTTGAAAAAATCAGTTTGTTTTAAATTTATATCATATAATATACACACTATTTGTTGCTGATATTGACAATAGAGTCAAGAATACAAGATGCTACAAATCCTTAGCAGGTCAAAAAGTAGCTTGGAAAGAAAAGCAGATTATGTTATGAATCCATTGAGTTCTGACTCAATAGACAATTGACATCAAGACCACATTTGACCATGTGAGGCAGGGAGCCCAACGAAAACTAGAGTCAATGGGAATTGGAGTAAACTGGTTGAATCACAGGAGGTTGTTTGAGGTTGTTGGAAGTGCATCATCGTGCTCCAGGACATCTCTGCAAGAGTTCTTTCAGATAGTGTGTAGACCCAACCACCTTCAGCTGCTTTGTCATTGACCTTCTCTCCATCAGAAGATCAGAAATGGGGATTTGCACTGATGTTTGCACAATGTTCAGTGCTATTTGCAACTTCACACATACTGAATCAGTCCGTGCTCAAATGCGGAAGAGCCTGGACGATATCTAGGCACGGGGTGACAAGTAGCATAATTTTACGTTGACCGTGTTGTTACCGGCACCAAATCTCCCACTAGCAACGTTACTATTGACGAGAAACCAAACTTGACTAGTGATATGAGTACTGTGGCTACAAGAGCAAGTCAGAGGCTAGAAATTCTGGAGCAAGTAACTCGCCTCCTGACCACTCAAAACTCGTCCATTATCTACAAGGCACAAATCAGATGTCTAATGGAATACTCACCACTTGCCTGGATTATATTAGCAGCCCAGGAGCACTTGAAGCTTGTCACTAACCAGGACAAACAACCCAATTGATTGACAATATATTTGCACTTGCGTTTGATCAAGCGTGGCATCAAGGAGCCCGAACAAAACTGGAATCAGTGGGTATCAAGGAGAAAGCTCTGCTGGTTGGAGTCATACCTGGCATGTAGGAAGATCTTGTGGTTATTGGAGGTCAATCATCTCAGCTACAAGACATCTCTGCAGGAGTTCCTCGGTATACTGTTCCAGGCCCAACCATCTGCAGCTGCTTCATTCCATCTCCATCACCTTCCCTCCATCATAAGGTCAGAAGTGGGGATGTTCGTCAACGATTGTACAATGTTCAGCACCGTTCATGGCTCCTCAAATACTGAAACCGTCCATGTTCAAATGCAACAAGCTCTGGACAATATCCAAGAGATAATGGGAACTGCAGATGCTGGAGAATCCGAGATAACAGAGTATGGAGCTGGATGAACAGAGCAGGCCAAGCAGCATCTTAAGAGCAAAAAAGCTGACGTTTCAGGCCTAGACCCTTCATCAGAAAAGGGGCAGAGGGAGCGGGTTCTGAAATAAATAGGGAGAGATGGGGAGGCGGATCAAAGATGGATAGAGGAGAAGATAGGTGGAGAGGAGACAGACAGGTCAAAGAGGCGGGGATGGAGCCAGTGTAGGTGGGGAGGTAGGGAGGGGATAGGTCAGTCCGGGGAGGACGGACAGGTCAAGGGGGCAGGATGAAGTTAGTAGGTAGGAATTGGGGGTACGGCTTGAGGTGGGAGGAGAGGATAGGTGAGAGGAAGAACAGGTTAGGGAGGCAGGGACGAGCTGGGCTGGTTTTGGGATGTGGGGGGAGGGGAGATTTTGAAGCTTGTGAAATCCACATTGATACCATTGGGCCGCTGGGCTCCCAAGCAGAATATTTCCCCTGCAACCGCAGGAAGTGCTACACTTGCCCCCATACCTCCTCCCTCACCCCCATCCCAGGCCCCAAGAAGACTTTCCAATCAAGCAGATGTTCACCTGCACATCTCCCAATGCGGTATACTGCATCTGCTGTACCCATTGTGTCCTCCTCTACTTCGGGGAAACCAAGTGGAGGCTTGGGGACGCTTAGAAGAACACGCATGATCGGTTCGCAATAAGCAACTGCACCTCCCAGTTGCGAACCATTTCGACTCCCCGACCCATTCCTCAGACGACATGTCCATCCTGGGCCTCCTGCAGTGCCACAATGATGCCACCCGAAGGCTGCAGGAACAGCAACTCATATTCTGCTTGGGAACCCTGCAGTCCGATGGTATCAATGTGGATTTCACAAATTTCAAAATTTCCCCTCCCCCTACTGCATCCCAAAACGTCCCCGCCTCCCTAACCTGTTCTTCCTCTCACCTATGCCATCCTCCCACCTCAAGCCGCACCCCCATTTCCTACCTACTAACCTCATTCTGCCCCCTTGACCTGTCTGTCCTCCCTACCTTCCCACCTACACTCACCTCTACAGGCTCCATCCCAGCCTCTTTAACCTATCTGTCTCCTCTCCACCTATCTTCTCCTATACCCGTCTTCAATCTGCCTCCCCATCTCTCCCTGTTTATTTCAGAACCCTCTCCCTCTCCCCCTTTTTCTGATGAAGGGTCTAGGCCCGAAACGTCAGCTTTTGTGCTCCTAAGATGCTGCTTGGCCTGCTGTGTTCATTCAGCTCCATACTTTGTAATCCTGGACAACATCCAGGCTTGGGCTGGCAAGTGGCAAATAAACTTCATGCCACACAAATGCCAGGCTATGACCATCACCAATGAGAGCCAATCTAACCACCACCACACCTTGACATGCAACGGTGTTACCGTCACTGAATTCCCCACTGGCAATATCCTGGGGGCTACCACTGACCAGAAACTCAAATGGACTCATGATATAAACATAGTGCCTGCAAGTGCAGGTCAGAAGGTAGTAATACTGTGGCGGGTAACTTGCCTCCTGACCTCCCAAAGCCTGTCCAAGGCTTCTGCAAGGCTCAAGTCATGAAGGTGATGGAATACTCCCCACTTACCTGGATGGGTGCAACTCCAACAACACTCAAGAAGCTTGGCAACATCCTGGACAAAGCAGCTGCTTGATGAGCACTACACCCACTCCCTCCATCACCTGTGCTCAGTAGTAGCAGTGTGTACTATCTACAAGATGCACTGCAGAAATTTGCCAAAGATCCTTGGACAGCAGTTTCCAAACCCACATTGACTGCCATCCAGAACAGACAGAGCGCAACAATGCCACATTTAAATTCCCCTCCAAGCCCTCACTATTCTGACTTGGGAAATATGTTGCTGTTTCTTCACTGTCACTGGGTCAAAAATCTTGGAATTCCCTCCCTAATGGCATTTTGGATCAACCCACAGCAGGTGGACTGAAGCAGTTCAAGAAGGCAGCTCACCACCACCTTCTTAAGGGCAACTATGGACAGGCAGTAAATGCTGACCAGCCAGTGACATCCACATCCCACAAATGAATTAAAACAAAACGCAACTGCATGATGTTAAAGATAATAAAATGTGAGGCTGGATGAACACAGCAGGCCAAGCAGCATCTCAGGAGCACAAAAGCTGACGTTTCGGGCCTAGACCCTTCATCAGAGAGGGGGATGGGGGGAGGGAACTGGAATAAATAGGGAGAGAGGGGGAGGCGGACCGAAGATGGAGAGTAAAGAAGATAGGTGGAGAGGGTGTAGGTGGGGAGGTAGGGAGGGGATAGGTCAGTCCAGGGAAGACGGACAGGTCAAGGAGGTGGGATGAGGTTAGTAGGTAGCTGGGGGTGCGGCTTGGGGTGGGAGGAAGGGATGGGTGAGAGGAAGAACCGGTTAGGGAGGCAGAGACAGGTTGGACTGGTTTTGGGATGCAGTGGGTGGGGGGGGAAGAGCTGGGCTGGTTGTGTGGTGCAGTGGGGGGAGGGGATGAACTGGGCTGGTTTAGGGATGCAGTAGGGGAAGGGGAGATTTTGAAACTGGTGAAGTCCACATTGATACCATATGGCTGCAGGGTTCCCAGGCGGAATATGAGTTGCTGTTCCTGCAACCTTCGGGTGGCATCATTGTGGCAGTGCAGGAGGCCCATGATGGACATGTCATCAAGAGAATGGGAGGGGGAGTGGAAATGGTTCGCGACTGGGAGGTGCAGTTGTTTGTTGCGAACTGAGCGGAGGTGTTCTGCAAAGCGGTCCCCAAGCCTCCGCTTGGTTTCCCCAATGTAGAGAAAGCCGCACCGGGTACAGTGGATGCAGTATACCACATTGGCAGATGTGCAGGTGAACCTCTGCTTAATGTGGAATGTCATCTTGGGGCCTGGGATGGGGGTGAGGGAGGAGGTGTGGGGACAAGTGTAGCATTTCCTGCGGTTGCAGGGGAAGGTGCCGGGTGTGGTGGGGTTGGAGGGCAGTGTGGAGCGAACAAGGGAGTCACGGAGAGAGTGGTCTCTCCGGAAAGCAGACAGGGGTGGGGATGGAAAAATGTCTTGGGTGGTGGGGTCGGATTGTAAATGGCGGAAGTGTCGGAGGATAATGCGTTGTATCCGGAGGTTGGTAGGGTGGTGTGTGAGAACGAGGGGGATCCTCTTGGGGCGGTTGTGGCGGGGGCGGGGTGTGAGGGATGTGTCGCGGGAAATGCGGGAGACGCGGTCAAGGGCGTTCTCAATCACCGTGGGGGGGAAGTTGCGGTCCTTAAAGAACTTGGACATCTGGGATGTGCGGGAGTGGAATGTCTTATCGTGGGAGCAGATGCGGCGGAGGCGGAGGAATTGGGAATAGGGGATGGAATTTTTGCAGGAGGGTGGGTGGGAGGAGGTGTATTCTAGGTAGCTGTGGGAGTCGGTGGGCTTGAAATGGACATCAGTTACAAGCTGGTTGCCCGAGATGGAGACTGAGAGCTGCATGATGTTAAATCTCTGTTATCTAAAGAGAATGTGATTTATTTTAAATTTTCAGTCAGCAATAATATAGTAGTTTTCAAAAGTTTGTTTATTGCAGTTTCAGCCAAGATACAATTTCCTGAAAATTGCCTGCCATGTGATCTTTTCACTGGCTCTTCAAATGAAGTTCTGATAGCTGAACTCTCTCCCAAGTTAAAGGGAGAATGTACAGTTGAAAATTAAATAGGTATATATGTCATCTAACGTTTCTTCATGCCTGAAGTATTTTAGCCAGTATGCTGTGTGAAAAATGAGAAAATGTTTCTGATATTTTGAACTAATGATAGGTATTTTGGCAAACGAGCTCAGTGGGATTGCAAAGGAGCTTCCAATTTAGATGAGCTTCACCGATATCTGAGTAATATAATGATTCGACGAATGAAGGATGAAGTTTTGACCCAGCTGCCTCCAAAAATTCGACAACAAATTCCATTTGATTTGTCAAAGGAAGCCGCTAAGGTGAGAGTTTGATTCAATGGTATTCTATAGAAATTCCTGCTTTGTGAATGAATTATTAACTTTTCCGGCTAATATTTTGAAAGACCAACATTTCTTTTTGATCCAATTCCAAGCATCAGATACTGCCAGTATGCTAAGCCTCTTGGGACTGATGCTGTGCTTAATTGCTAAGTAACCTCATCTATTTTCTGAAATCAGATTTATAGATGCCCTAAACAAATTTTTAAAAAAATAAATGAATAGATTATTTTTAATGCATCAAGAGTCTAGGTTATTTTAATATCGAAAGCATTTTGAAATTGTAAAATGTTCGTGTTCTTTTCAGTATTTGTGTGCTTTCTCAGTGAGCCTTGCAGAAGAGCAACTTGTTGTGCCTTTGCAGTATCTTTTCTTCTGCACACACCTCAATTCATTCTGAAACCCCCACTCCTCCCTCACTCTGCCTTGCTCTAAAATTCTCTAAATGATTTTACTTACAGCTCCTAGCTGCTAGTCTGGGTAATGAAGAAATGCTACAGTGCATCTATTTGTGTACTATAATTAAACATTTTTATGGGTAGGATGGATTTTGCATAGTCTGAAGTCAGACAGCAATTTGTATTTCACAAATAGTTTTAGTCATTGAATTTGACATAATATCTCTAACTTAGTAGAATGTCAAAAGCATGCATCTCTCATTTTATTGTGGCATACCTTTATTTATCTTTAAATTGCAGACCCAAAAATGATGACTACTTCTCTAATTAATTGATGTTAACAGCTAATAATTAATTTTGGAACCTCTAAAATAGTAGACACTGAAATGTTCTTATTTCATAAAATTCAGTCATTAATTATGTGAAAATAGATTAAAATTGTAGCAGTAAATGACTCTTTTAAACAGCTATTCTCCAAAATAACATCTGTTATTAAGGGTACGTACAAACTTGATCATTTGCCTTTATCAGGTGAAGACTAGTTCATATCTGTGACACAATTATTTTTACTTTGAGGTGCCCAGCACTTTAACTTTATAATCATTTAACAATTTCTCCTTGAAACATTCTTGGCTCTTGATTTATATCACCAGAGTAAAGATTTTCCATCTTCGCCCCCAGCTTGTCACTTAGCTCCTATAATTGCACAGAACGTGTGACTGACCTATCCAGCATTGATGTTTTTGCAGGAACAGTCTTGTATCTCTGAGAATTTTCCTGCTCTTGTTGCTGTACTCTTACAGGATAAAACTGGGGCATGCATCATAGATCCAGTAATTGCTGTGCCCTTTTTTTGTTCAAAGCATTTATCTTTCTGCCCACGTAGGAAATGAATAGCAGCATTGAGGAGTGGGAAAAGTTAATGAGAGAGCTGCGTTCGAGTTCAGCAGAGACTGATAACCCCTTTATACAAGTCATGGGTCTCATCACTCGCATGTATAAACAAACTGCTGTTGCAAAGGTAGATACACTATTATTTACTATGGAACTTTGTCAATTTTCAGTGTAAATGATATGTAGATTTTAGCTATATTCAGTATCAACCTAGTGTTATATTTACACTTGCAATCTGCACATGAAAACTCAACATTTAAGCCTTTTTATTGCTTTTTATTTTGATTACAACATGGTCTTTTTGTCCGTTGCGCTTTGTGCACAGATCTGCAAAGACAAGGCTTGTTTAGTACATTGCTGCACTTTGTTTGAAATATCGTGGCCTATTTCCTTCATAAGTTCCTCCATCAGGAGGGTCAGACAGTTCATTCACATTAATTGCCATGGATCTGGTGAGTGCCACTTGTCACTATGCAAGATTGTGTAATTTTGCAGTGCGAAAAAAAGTCTTGACTTTTCTTTACTGTTTCAATCATTCAGCAGATCTCCCATGAGAGAGCCTGATTTCAAATTGCAGTATAGACTGAGATATAAACTCGTGCCAATTTGCACATGGAAAACTTGCATATCAATGCCTCCTTCCACATCCTTAGAATGTCCTTGAAAAATGTATGCAATGATTTAGTTTTGACATCAGTTTTCTATGAGAATGATTGCCAATTTGTATACAGCAAGCTCCCACAACCTACAATGAGATAAATGAATAATAATCTGTCTGGTGTTGCTATTTGAGGATAAGGTTTGAGTCAGATGTTTTATGTAGTGCCATGCAACCCTGCATGTTTATTTGAGCAGTTGGCAGGACATGAGCTAATGCCATTCCAAGTACAGTTACTCTTGCAACATATCGCTTATTAACTGTCAGATTAAAGTGTCAACCTAGGTTGTATGGTCAAGTCCGAGAATTAAGTGACTTTATAGAATTGCTTATCAGAGAAGAGGAATATTCAGTTCATTGCACGTAGTGAAACTAGACTTGAAAAACAACGACCACAGAATACAAAAGGCAGAGCTAAGCAATCTCACACTATTGGATGAAACTGAAGCTCAGCCATCTTGCCACATCAAGCCATGAACAATGGTGGAAAATTTTAAAATAAAAGCTCTACAAATATCTTCATCCTCACTGAATGGGGGCGAGGGGACAAGGGAGTTGAAAGGCCAGGCTGAACGGTATCAGCAAGCTAAAAGTATTAAGTGGATGGTCCATCTGGCATCCTTTTGTGATCTGCATCATCACAGTTGTCTGTCAGTGGCCAATTCAGTTCACTCCTCCAAAGTTGTCTGTGGATAATACAAAGACTATGACAAAATTACAGCAGAGGCCCTGAAGAATTGTTCTCAGAATGAGCCATGTCTTCTGCTAAGCTGCTGTAAAAGTGTAAATGCCCAACAATGTGGAAAATTGGCCAGATGCATCCAGTCTGCAATCAACAGGGCAAATGCATTTTGGCCATTTACTGTAACATCAGTCTATTCATCATTAATGAATTTATGGAAGGCACATCAACAGCAGTGTCAGATGACACAATAGTGACCAGTTCACCAATGCTCAGTTTAATTTCTGTCAGGGCTACTTGGTATTTGACTGCTTTGCAGCTTTTGTCCAAAAATGGGCAAAAGGGTCGAAACTAGGAGATGAAATAAAATTTATTTGTCTTGAATCAAGGCAGCATTTGATAGGATGTGACATCAAGAAGCCCCAACACATTTGAAGTCAAGTGAATCAAGGAAGAAATTCTCTATTTGTTACAGTCATATCTAGGCCCAGCCATCGTTAACTGCCTCCTTGATGAGCTGTCGTCTATTGTACATCTCAATTCCTCTAACTATAAATTGTCTCCGCATGTCTGATGTATTAAATTTCACTTTCTATGTATCTGTCTATTCCACCAGTTTATCCATGTCTTCTTGAAGAGCAGTGGTAAAACTTCCAATTTCTGGGCAATACAAGTGTACAACTTCCTCTTTGTTTAAAAAAAATTATTATTCCTTTTTCCTCTTTATAAGCATGTCATTTAGGAACAGCGGTACAATTGAGCTTCCAGCCTGCACTGTCGTTCAATAAAGTCATACCTGATCTCATCTTATTGTGGCTTTAGCTTCACATTCCTGTCTACTTGCAATTGCCATCAACTCCCTTGTTAGTCAAGAATCTATCAATTTCTGCTTTTAATAGTATTCAATGTGCCTGCCTCCTTCACTCTTTTGGGAATGGAGTTCAAACAAAACTCAACCCTCTGAGAGAAAACACACATCCCCTTGTACACTTCAATGGAAATGCCCTTGTTTTTGTACTGTGATCACATGAGATGTAGAAGTAGGAATAAACCACTCATCAAGTCTGCTCCACCGTTCAATGAGATCGGGACTGATCCAATAATCCTCAACTCTACTCTTTTTTTTTTCCTTATTCCCACATTGATTCTCTTACTAATTTAAAAAAAAGTTTATTTCAGCCTTGAATACACTTAACAACCCAGGCTCGACTGCCCTCTGGGGTAATGAATTTCATGGATTCACTACCTTTATGAGAGAAAAAATTCTCCTCATATCAGTCACAGGTGAAATGATCTCTTTGCACCTTCTCTGTCAAGGTGCCTAAGAATCTTTTACGTTTCAGTAAGGCCTCTTGGTCATTCTTCTAAATGCTAGTAAGCGTACACTCAATCTACTCAATCTCCTTTCATAAGCAATCTCTCCATACCCAGAATCAATCTTGTAAGCTTGCTTGGGACTACATGCAATGCCACCACATCCCTCCTTAAATAAGAGGACCAAAACTGTACACAGTATTGCAGGTATGGCTTGATGAGTGCTTTATATTGTTTTAGTAAGACCTCATAATTTGTAAAACTCCATTTCCTTTGAAATAAAGGCCAATAGTCAACTTGTCTTCCCTATTACCAGATGATCTTTTGATAGCTTTTTGTGATTCATGCAGTAGGACCTCCAAATCTCTCTGTGCCACAGCTTCCTGCAGTCTTTCTCCTGTATTCAACCTGCCAAGACTTTTACCACTCACCTAATCTGTCTATATTTCTTTGCAGACTCTTGTGTCATCCTCACTGCTTGCATCCCCAGCCATTTATGCTTTTCACCTTTCCCACAAGGGGAAACCTTTCAGCATCCACCCTGTCAGGTGCCTTTAATATCTTTATATGTTTCATTAAAACCATCTCTTCTTAAGTCCCAAAGAATGCAGGCCCAGGCTGTTCGATTCTTCCCCAAAGATAAATCCCTCACTTCAAATGTTAGTTGAGTGACTTGTCTGGACTGCTTCTAAATTACTTAAAATTTTAAATGAAGAGAGTAAAAGTGTGCATAATACTACAAATATGGTTGGACCAATGCCCTGAAACCTTACATAACATTAATCTTTTATATTACATTCCCCTTGCAATAAACAACATTTAGCAAACTCCATACTGCCACCCATTCGTTGAATTGGCCTCTTTTGGGTAAGCCATTAAACTGAGATGTTATGTCCCCTTCTCAACATTCTCCTGACAGACATCTATTCCTCAACCAAACTTGCTGTGTCGAGATCTGGCATGGTCTTGATGAGCTGAATAGCATACCTCCTTTGCCATAAGTCACTTAGAATGACGTTTTGGTTGATTATGCTGCTTTTAAAAAATAACCAGCTAATTTATAAATGTATTGTGTCATGACTGTGAAGAATGGGCTGATAATTGTGCCTCAGGGTTCCATATGATATCACAAAAGTTGTTAAAATCTTAATGAGACCACCAAAATGGTCAACTTGCCTAACTGACAGCTACTCTGGATGAAAATATTTATGTCAAGTTAAGTCACAAACAGAAAAAAAAGGATTGAACTTCAAGATCTGTGAAAAGCAAGAATTTTTAATTCACTACTATGCAACATGAGTTATGCCCCTTTAAAAAATCCACATGTACACATAGTCACAGTTAAGACAGACAAAAGACGTGGTTTTACACATACTTTATGCATATAAAATAAATATGGACAGGTTAAACAAAATTCCAAAAATCATCGAGACCACAAGGTAGAAAATTGCTTTCTCAGTTCTTTTGATCTTTGCAGTGATGATGCACTGTTTGTAGGGTAATGATTTTTCTTGGATTTGATGGCCAGTCGGGTGGATCGAGGTCTTTTCTTGTTCAAATTATTTTAAGCTTTTTGTTTTTATGTTGCTTCCTACACAGAGGAAGGGAGAGTTGGGTGCTTTCTGTTTACAGGTTCTGGGAGTGTTTTTCCCCTCTTGTCCTGGCACTTGCAATGTTTAAGCACTGCAGCCCAACCAGTCAGAAGGTTGTTTTCAGGCAAAATTTCCTTAAATTAGGAGACTTGGTGCTACTTGCTTTTATTTTCTGTCTTACTGCTTCCAAAAGGAACATTGTGTTGCAGAACTTGACAATATGCAGCACTTAAGTTGCTGGATTCTCTTGGTATTTCAGATATAGGAACTTTTTATTTCAGTTTATCATCCCCAAAAATGAAAATATGTAGTCTCTTGGAGTAGTTATTAAAATTTTGTGCAAATTCAGGAACATTTCGATTTTATTCAAACTTTCATTATTAACACATGCATTACTGAAGTAACACATGTTTAGATTGCAATTGGTGATTATTTTCTGCTTACCACACATTAAGCATTTTAAGATAGATGTCTCATGCTGATTTTGCGATCAGATGATTGTACTTCTACTTTTTAGTGTGTATATGGTGTCCATGTACACAGATCCTTGAAAGTTGCCACCCAGGTTGACAGGGCTGTTAAGAAGGCATACAGTGTTTTAGCTTTTATTAATAGAGGGATCGAGTTCCAGAACCAAGAGGTTATGCTGCAGCTGTACAAAACTCTGGTGCGGCCACACTTGGAGTATTCTGTACAGTTCTGGTCACCGCATTTTAAGAAGGATGTGGAAGCTTTGGAAAGGGTACAGAGGAGATTTACGAGGATGTTGCCTGGTATGGAGGGAAGGTCTTACGAGGAAAGGCTGAGGGACTTGAGGCTATTTTCATTAGAGAGAAGAAGGTTGAGAGGTGACTTAATTGAGACATAGAAGATAATCAGAGGGTTAGATAGGGGGATAGGGAGAGCCTTTTTCCTAGGATGGTGACAGTGAGCACGAGGGGGCATAGCTTTAAATTGAGGGGTGAAAGATATAGGACAGATGTCAGAGGTAGTTTCTTTACTCAGAGTAGTAAGGGTATGGAACGCTTTGCCTGCAACAGTAGTAGATTCGCCAACTTTAAGTTGTCATTGGACAAGCACATGGATGTACATGGAATAGTGTAGGTTAGATGGGCTTCAGATTGGTATGGCAGGTCAGCACAACATCGAGGGCTGAAGGGCCTGTACTGTGCTGTAATGTTCTATGTTCTATATACTTACAGTTTATGAAAATGTTATACTTTGATCACTATCGGGCATTTTATTTATTGATTCTCATGGTAGAACTTACTTTGAGTAAAATCAGAAGTCTTTCAAATCTAGTATATGGTTCACGTATGTAGCATCAATAGTCATACAGCAAGAAACAGATCCTTTGGTCCAACTTGTCCATGCGAACCACATTTCTCAAACTAAGCTAGTACCCTTTGCCTGTGTTTGACCCATATTCCTTTCCTATTCATGTATCTATTCAAATGTCTTTTAAATGTTATAGCTGTACCAGCATCTACCACTTCTTCTGGCACTTCATGCCACATGTGAGCAACCCTCTTGTGATGAAAATTTTGCACTTCAGGTCCCTTTTCTAAATCTTCCTCCTCTCACCTTAAAAATATTCTCCATAGTTTTCAACTAGCTCCACCCTTGAGAAAAGACTTCTGCTCTTCGCTTTATGTGTTGAGCAGCTTCTTAATTTATGCCGTGGTGTCTAACATATTTTAAGCTAGATAAATGTGAGGTGCTGCATTTTGAAATGGCAAATCAGGCAGGGCTTGTACACTTAATGGTAAAGTCTTGGGGTGTAGATTCATTGTTCCTTTGAAAGTGGAGTCACAGGTAAATGGGAGAGTGACGAAAATGTTTGGTACGCTTGCCTTTATTGGTCAGTGCATTGACTATAGCAGATAGGTCATGTTTTGGCTGTACTGGGCATCAGTCAGCTATGTGTGAAGCTATGATCTAAATGGCTTGTTCATAGATGTGAGAGCTGCCAAGTCATTAAACAGTTGCAAGGCCAGTGTAGTTTTAGCCAAGGTTTATGCATAGTTTGTATATCCTGACAGTAAGCATTTAAGTCATCATTGGACAAGCATATGGACCTACATGGAATAGTGTAGGTTAGATGGGCTTCAGATCGGTATGGCAGGTCGGCACAACATGGAGGGCCGAAGGGCCTGTACTGTGCTGCAATGTTCTATGTTCTATGTTCTATAAACACTTCACTAATTATGTATCTCTAAGTCTATATGATAAAAATGGGCAGCAAGCTTACTTTGCTAATTTTGCTTTTAGGCAGGAGCAGTGAAGGACTACATTAGAATGATGCTACGTGATACAAAATTGAAGTTCTTGGTTTTTGCTTATCATTTGACTATGTTGCAAGCTTGCACAGAGGCTGCAATAGAAAGTAAGGTAATGTATACTTTAAATCATTCTCACCTTACTGCCAAAATTGTGTTCATCGTTGGAGCATGCATGACCAATATTGTTATCTTTCTACTTCATGATTCAATTTAGAAACCATCAATAAGGTAACAAAAGAAAATAACTCAATGTATTTAATATCTTTCAAGATCTTAAGTGTTTAACCTGGCCTAACCTCAAAGTACTTAATTACCTGCAATTCTGCCAAATTCATGAATAGTCTAATTTGCGATTGTAAGAACATTTGAAGTGGGAGCAAAAATGGGTAATTTAGCAGTTCAAACCTGCTGTGAGTCCTAATATATCTTGTATTTAGAGAATATCCTTCTTGGATCATAAAACGTATTAAGTCTTGTCCTTTGTTGCATTCCCTGTAGAATGTATATCTCTAACTGAGGAACTAAACTGTAAACAGTATTCAAGGTGTGATCTCCTCAATGTTGTGTATAACTCTAGTTAAGATTACTTTACTTTCAACCTTTTTCACAAAGAGTTTGGAGTTTTACATACAGTTTACACTTTTTAATTGCATTGGCATATCACCAGGACAGTGCTGTGTCCCTTTTTGTTTGTGAAATATATAAACAATGTAGATGAAAATAGTGGTGATGAGGGAAAGATAGTATCCTAAATAACTTTGTACGTGACTTTAGATCCTCGGAAGCAGCAGGACAGATATTAACAGGGTAGTTAAGAAGGCTTATGGGACACTTGCTTTTATCAATTGTGGCATAAGAGCAGGAAGGAGCTGTACAGGACTTTGATCTGGCCACAGCTGAAGTACTGTGTGCAGTTCTGGCCACTGCTCCATAGGAATAACAAGACAAGTCATACAAACACTGTAGCTACAAGAGCAGTTTAGAAATTTGGAATTGTGTGGTGCATAACTCACCTTCTGACTTGACAAATCCTGCCTACCAGTTACAAGGCAGGAGTCAGGGTTGTGATGGAATGCTGTTGACTTTCTAGTTTAGGTGCAGCTCCACTAACACTCGAGTGGCTTGACACTAGCCAGAAAAAAAAAAACAGCTTGTTTGATTGATACTCCATCTAACAATTGAATGTTCACTTTCCACCACAGTAGTAGGAGTGCGTGCAACCTGCAAAATGCTTTTCCACAACTCACCAAGGTCCCTACTATGGCACCTTCCAGACCCGCAACCTCGGTACCTCGAAGACCTGGGGGCAACAAATGCATGGGAACACTACTCCCTGCATGTTTCCCACAAAGCCACACATCCTGAAACTCTCTCCCTCACTGCAGGTTCAATATACCTACATCACACGGACTTACCAACACCTTCAAGAGCAATTGGGTCAACATTTATTCCCCAGAAATCAAAAAAACAAGAAAATCTAGTTAATTTTTCAAGCCCAGTGACTCTTCACCAGAACTTAAGGTGAAATTTTTAAGAAGTGTTTAAAACTATGAATGGTGTTACACAGTAAATAAAGAGAAACTGTTTCCAGGGATGAAATGTGAATGACCAGAGAATATAGATTTAAGATGATTGATGAAAGAACTGAAAGTGGTGCAAATTATGTTGAAATGAAAAGCACAGTATAAAAGAGGGGAAGCTGATTCGATGGGAACTTTAAATGGGAATTGAATAATTATCTGACAAGAAATAATTACAGGGTTATGGGGAAGAGCAGAAGAGTTGGAGTATTTGGATAGCTTTACTGAAGATCTGGCAGAGGCAAGTGGCTTCCTGTGGTGGATCATTCTGATTCTGATGTAAACTGTTCCCTATCCAAAACACTGGGCTGTTATGTAATGATTGTAGATAACAGGATGTTAATATAGAAACCGACATTCAAGGATTAACTCTTCTGGCATCGTATTGATTGTAATATTGTTGCTCAGTATTAATTATACAAATATGAAATGCCTTTTTTTTATTTAGGCACGGTACATAAGAATAGATGGTAGTATTCCATCTTCAGAAAGGATTCATCTTGTCCATCAGTATCAGAATGATCCAGAGACTCAAGTTGCAATCCTTAGCATCAAGGCTGCTGGACAGGTATTGTGATTACAATAAAAAAAGTGGAGATCAATTATTGATGTTTGATTAGGAGATACTAAACAAGAAGTGTAACCAATAAGTAATGTTGGATATTATTTTGCAATGTAATTTTAATGTAAATCTTGAAAGATTTTAACTTTCTTCCATCAGCTCTGTTGCTCTTTCATTTCAGGAAATGTTGGAACAGATGAAACAATTTTTCTTTCAGGTTTTTTAGTATTTCTTTCGGACGTATTTGTGCTTTTCATTTTTCTGCTTTTTTAAATTTTGGTTTTTGTTTGTTGCAATGATGTTTTCCCTTTTTTTTTCCAAGGGCTGATTGCACATTTTAAATGTCGGGACGATGTTGTGTGACAGGAACGGCTGGTGGAAAACAGTATATTTAGTCTGAGGGCCGTTCTCTGATACACATTTGGTGAATGTGTTGCCGCTGGGTTTTAGCTCAGCCTCTGGGTGGAGGCAGTACAGGCATTGTCTGTAAGCTGGAGTTTGGTGGTCTTGGTTCTGGATTGGAGGCATCGAAGATTGAATAGTTTCTCACTTGTGCTGTGGTTTAGTTCCACTGCAGCAGAGAATTGCAACCAAGAAGATGGGGAAGAATGCTGAATGTAAAGGGTCTGTGGTAAATCTTTTGAGGATCATAGCTTGCATGTCATCGTGAAGCAGATGAAGAATGGTGATAAATTTCAGTGGGCAGCTGAATTGAGGATTTCCATAATCCCTCAAGGTTGACAGATATAAAAGGCCTTCATGAGATTGAGGAAGCCCATGTACAGAGGTTGGTGCTATTCCCTCATCTTTTCTTGGATTTGTCATGTTCTAATAATGCCCATTGTGCTTCTTGACAGACATAAACTGCGCTGACATTTGGGGAGGAACTCTTCAGCCATTGGGAGAAGGTCACTGAGGAGGATTCTCACTATGACCTTTCCCATCGTGGATAATAGGGAAATCACTCTGTACTTTCCCTTGTTGGATCTGTCTCCTTTCTTGAAGATGGCCACTGAGATATCCTGGCTCACTGCCTTCCTTCCAGACAAGGACAACAAGATCATGGCTCCTCGTAAGAGAGCTCAAGCAGGGATACCATCTGTGCTGGAGGCTCCACTGTTTATCAGCTGTCATTGGCTTTTTGAACCTCATGCTGGGTTCAAGGTGCAATGAGATGGCAACTGATAATGTGTTGCAGGATAATATTGAGAGCACTTGTGTTTAAGCCTGTGTCTTTGTTGAGGAGGTCATCGAAATGCAGCAGGTATTGACTGCCTTTTGGTCTTTGAAGAGCAACTCTGTTTTTGGCTGTCAGCAGAATAGGACCTTGGATACTGGGAGTGTGGATGGTTTTGATTAGATTGAAGAAGCCATGCGTGTCATGGGTTGTCAGAATTTTGCTAAGTCTCTTGTGCTGTTTCCACTCACCATCTATTCCTCAGATCATGCACTTTTTTATTGCATCTCAACCTTCAGCTGCCTGTAGTCTTGTTTTGGTGTATTGAGTTTTGGTAGAGCTGCCAGTTCAGGAAAGTCTGATCCTGGATCTTCTAATTATTCTGATCAGAGTAGTCTTGCTGTTTCCTGGTGAACAGTTATACGTAGGATATTCCTCATGACTGCAACAACTTGTTGATACAATGATAGCCCCATTAGTAGATTAGGATAGAAACCTCTGAACAGGTTAATTAGAAAATGTTATGACACACCCTCGGAGCAGCTGAGACATGAAGCCAGGGCTTCTTGTTCAGAGGTAGGGACTATCACTGCACCACATTAGCCGTGTACTTACAACAGTACAGTACAGGAACACGTACTTCAGTCCAGCATGTCTGTGCTGACAATGATGTCATTTTGAACAAATTCTATCTGCCTGTAGAAGGCCTGTATCCCACTATTCCCTGCCAGTTTGTGTCTGTCTAAATGGCACTTAAACTTTGCTGACGTATCTGCTTCTACCATCTCCAGGCCGGTATTCCAAGCACCTACTATCCCCTGCTTTTTAAAAAAAACTTAGGTCAAACATCTCCCTTTAAACTTCTCCCTTTTCACCTAAAGCCTATGCCTCATAGCATTTGACATTTCCACCATGGGAAAAAGACTCAGAATATCCGTCCGATCCATGCCCCTCATAATTTTATAGACTTCTGTCAGGTTGTCCCTTAGCATCCCACACTCCTTACCCACATCCACTGGCTGCAGCCACAGGTGTTATCCCTTTGGTCCCTAATAGGTCCCACTCTTTCCCTGGTAACCCTCTTACTCTGATAATGCACTGATTAAAAAGCCTTGAAGTTTTCTTGATCCCATCTGCCAAAGGTACTTTTTGGCCCCTCTTTGCTCTCCTAATTTTCTTTTTAAACACTAGCTACACTGTATACTTTTGAAGGGCCTCCCCTGTTTTTAATATGCTCTACTTTACCTGTGGTTCCTCCTTTTCCTTTGTCAAACTTTCAATGTACCTTGACATCCGGGGTTCCCTAGCATTGCTGCCCTTGCCTTTCACTCTTAGAGAAACATACAGACCCAGAATTCTCACTGTACAACTTTTTAAAAGGTGCCTATTTTCCAAATATAGGCTCACCTGCAAGTAACTTCTCGTAGATTGTTTGCCAGATCTTGTCAAATGTTATTGAAATTGGCCTTTCCCCAGTTTAGACATTTTAACTTCTGCACTGTCCTTATCCCTTTCCAAAATGATTTTGAAACATAGAGTTATAGAACATAGAACAGTACAGCACAGAACAGGCCCTTCAGCCCACAATGTTGTGCCGACCATTGATCCTCATGTATGCACCCTCAAATTTCTGTGACCATATACATGTCCAGCAGTCTCTTAAATGACCCCAATGACCTTGCTTCCACAACTGCTGCTGGCAACGCATTCCATGCTCTCACAACTCTCTGCGTAAAGAACCTGCCTCTGACATCCCCTCTATACTTTCCACCAACCAGCTTAAAACTATGACCCCTCGTGCTAGCCATTTCTGCCCTGGGAAATAGTCTCTGGCTATCAACTCTATCTATGCCTCTCATTATCTTGTATACCTCAATTAGGTCCCCTCTCCTCCTCCTTTTCTCCAATGAAAAGAGACCGAGCTCAGTCAACCTCTCTTCATAAGATAAGCCCTCCAGTCCAGGCAGCATCCTGGTAAACCTCCTCTGAACCCTCTCCAAAGCATCCACATCTTTCCTATAATAGGGCGCCCAGAACTGGACGCAGTATTCCAAGTGCGGTCTAACCAAAGTTTTATAGAGCTGCAACAAGATCTCACGACTCTTAAACTCAATCCCCCTGTTAATGAAAGCCAAAACACCATATGCTTTCTTAACAACCCTGTCCACTTGGGTGGCCATTTTAAGGGATCTATGTATCTGCACACCAAGATCCCTCTGTTCCTCCACGCTGCCAAGAATCCTATCGTTAATCCTGTACTCAGCTTTCAAATTCGACCTTCCAAAATGCATCACCTCGCATTTATCCAGGTTGAACTCCATCTGCCACCTCTCAGCCCATCTCTGCATCCTGTCAATGTCCCGCTGCAGCCTACAACAGCCCTCTACACTGTCAACGACACCTCCGACCTTTGTGTCATCTGCAAACTTGCTGACCCATCCTTCAATCCCCTCATCCAAGTCATTAATAAAAATTATAAACAGTAGAGGCCCAAGGACAGAGCCCTGTGGAACCCCACTCACCACTGACTTCCAGGCAGAATATTTTCCTTCTACTACCACTCGCTGTCTTCTGTGGGCCAGCCAATTCTGTATCCAAGCAGCTAAGTTCCCCTGTATCCCATTCCTCCTGACCTTCTGAATGAGCCTACCATGGGGAACCTTATCAAATGCCTTACTGAAGTCCATATACACCACATCCACAGCTCGACCCTCATCAACTTTTCTAGTCACATCCTCAAAAAACTCGATAAGGTTTGTAAGGCATGACCTACCCCTCACAAAGACGTGTTGACTGTATTTGATCAAGCCATGCTCTTCCAGATGGTCATAAATCTTATCCCTCAGAATCCTTTCTAACACCTTGCAGACGACAGACGTGAGACTTACTGGTCTATAATTGCTGGGGATTTCCCTATTTCCTTTCTTGAAGAGAGGAATTACATTTGCCTCTCTCCAGTCCTCAGGTACGACTCCAGTGGAGAGCGAGGATGCAAAGATCTTCGCAAGTGGCGAAGCAATTGCATTTCTCGCTTCCCAAAGCAGCCGAGGACAAATCTGGTCCGGGCCTGGCGACTTGTCAATCTTAAATCACTCTTATGATCACTCTTCCCAAAATGTTTGCCCACTGAAGCTTTAACTATTTCTTGGGCTTTGATTTAGCACCTCCCCAGATCTAGTAGGACTATCTACATACTGACACAAAAAGTTATCCTGGATGCTCTTTAAAAATTCCACCTCCTACTAATCCTTTTATCCAATAGCGATCCCAATTCATGCTAGGAAAGTTGAAATCCTCTACAACTGTACCACAGTTTCTCTCATGTCTTTCTGTGATTTACTTCAATATCTGCTCCTTTATCTCACATACTATATATTTCATTTTATTTTATTTCTCCTCAATTACAACATTAATTTGATCAATTCCTTTATAGCACCTGTCAAATGCCTTTGGGAAATGCAAGTGCAGTGCATCTACAGATTTCACTGTTCCAAAGAGCTCTAATTAAATGGTTAAATATGATTTCCCTTTATTCAAAACCAAATCCCAAAAACCTTGAGTTTTTTTCATTGCCCAGCGATAAACTCCCTAACAATTGATTTTAACCTACTCCCACGACAAATGTTAAGCTAACTGGCCTTTAATTTTCTTTTTCTACCTCTCACCCTTCTTGAAAAGATAAATTGTGTTTTCTGCTTTCCAATCTGGTGGAAGCTTTCCTGAATCTAGTGAATTTTGGAAAATTCGAGTCTGAAGTCTAATTAAACCTCTTAAATCACACATGACCGAATATAATCTGGTCCTTCATTGAAAGCATTCTATGAACTCCTTTTCCAGGCTGCCATTGCCAATTTGATTTTTCCACTTTACATGTAGATTAAAATCACCCATGATTTATTGCAGCCGTTCCATCATAAGCATGCAATTTTTTTTCTTGTAACTTTGTCCTGCACTGTGGTTGTTATTAGACATCTGTGGACGACTCCACACAGGTAAGCACCTGGAATGTGCAAGTTAATCTCAAAAGCACAGCAGTATCCTCTGACCCCTCTCCTACCTTATTCATTGTCACACCTTCCTGTCCTAAGTTGTCTACTTTTTCTCTCTAACAATACAAAGACCTCCATGATCCTTGGGTTAGAAAACCTGGAAGTGAATGAATTGTCACTGCTTCAAGGGTCTATATACGCTGATCAATGTTGCTCATGTCCCTTACTACAGCTGGAATCAGACAGCCCTGACTTGAGGTGTAGGTCTGACTTCTGGAACCAAGTGTGAGATATTTCTCCACCCCTCCCCCCCTCCCTTGCTGTGTTGGAAAATGTTCAATTTGGCAGCTATTTACATGACTTTGAGTTGGAGCAACTGTATCTTTATACATTTGTTCCAGATGTTTGTCTTGGATCACTTTCAGGTCCAGAAGCTCCCACGTTCCACATTTGTAACACACACCTATCCCATCAATGTCTCTGTACTAATTAGTTAAATTTAATTTGTTCATTTAACTATTTATGTGAAATTAATTGCTCCTCTCGAGCAAAAAATTACTATATGCATTAAATGCTGATACCACTTGGAATGTTGTATACTTCTCAATTAAACTGTTAAGTGTCTTGGGTATCTATGTTAAAGTTTTAGTGCTTTCTGTGAATAGACCTACCCTAACTGAAGCATCTTTAGCAGGCTATTTACACAATTCCTTTAGTTTGGCACAAGCTGGCAATCACTTTACTAGATACCTGTGATAGCAGTCTTGATTTTCACTCTCTGATTTTACAAAGCAGTAGCAGTGGAACCTGAGTAACAGAAATCAGTTGGGTACAGAATTATGGATAATAACCAGTATCCAAAATCTATTGTATTAATACTTCATGTTGTAAATGAGTTGCAATGATTCCCCTACATTGCAGTCTAGATGTACTAAGCTGTAACACTGGTGAGTTTTAAATCATGTAGGCTATTAAAATGTTCTCTACTTAATTTTATTGTATTAAACTTTATTCTGCAATTCAATAACTTTTGTAAATTTTTAATGTTGAGAAGTGTGATTTTTCAGAGCAGCCGAAATGCAATGACCGTGTTTTCATTTACTTTTTCGTATTACTTACAGGGTTTAACATTTACGGCTGCTACACATGTTGTCTTTGCTGAGTTGTTCTGGGATCCTGGTCATTTGTTGCAGGCTGAAGATCGGGCTCATCGTATAGGACAATGCAGCTCGGTTCATATCCATTATCTTATTGCCAGAGGAACACTGGACTCACTCATGTGGAGCATGCTTAAGCGTAAGGTAGAGTTTCCACTAAATGTTTTAAGGAATATTATGTACCAGGATGTTGAGTGCCAGTGGGCATGCAAAGAACAGCCTATCAACAGTAAGATGCTAACTTGGTGAAACTGCAAAACAGGACCATTTACAAGAATAGTTATAGAATGTGGATAGAATCAAGAAGATGGGTGGTCCTCCTTGGAGAGAAGGAGATTTGATAGAGGTTTATCAAATCATGAGTAGACTAGATAGAGTAGACAGGGAGAAGCTGTTCCTGTTCATAAAAGGAGCAAGACAGAGAGGATATTTAAAGGTTAAAGATTTAAAGTGATGTGAGAAAGAAACAAGGATGATTTGGAAAAGTCTCTTTCACAAAGCGAGTAATTAAGGTATGGAATGCACTGCCTGGAAGTGTGGTGGAGGCAGGCTCAATTGAGGTATTAAAGAGGACACTGGATGATTATTTGGATAGAAACAGTAGCGAGAATGGGGATAAACTGGAGACTGACGCTAAGTAATGATTCTCGTTTTGGGGAACCAGTGCAAGAACACAGAATGAGCCATAACACCATCTTCTGCATCGTAACAACTGAGAGATTCTGGGACTTAGATGCCATACAGCATAAGCAGCAAATGTTTAACATGGATAAGCAGTTCCACAACCAGTCAATCAGCTCTAAGATCTCTAGTCCTATCTTATCCAGTCATTAATGGTAAGGGACAAACAACTTGCTGGAAGAGTCTACACAACATACCCATATTCAACGATTAGGGTGCCCAATGTATCAATGTAAAAGATAACACTAAAGCATTTACAACCATGTTTTCCAGTGGATTATCTATCTTGGCCTTCTCAACATGTATCATAGACTTCAGCCAATTCAATTCATTCCATGTGATATTAAAAATGTGGGAGGCATTAAATACTACAAAGACCTGATGACATTCTGATGATAGTACTGAGTTGAGTGCTCCTGATCCTGCCATGGAGTGAGCTAAGTATAAAAGCTACAGCACAGCTACCTGACAATGTGGATAATTGCCCAGTTATGTTCTGAACACAAAGCAACAGTCCAGCATTGTCAATCAGTCTACCTATCAGTCTACTCTCGATCATCAGTAAAATGATGGAAGGCATCATCAAAAGTGCTAACAGACATCAATTGCTTAACAATAATCTGCTCACTGATACTGTTTGGGTTACACCAAGGCCATTCCACTCTCTTGATTTTATTACAGCCTCGATTCAAACATGGACAAAAGAGTTGAGTTCCTGCTAAGGCTGAAACCTTTGATACCAAGGCCTCATTTGTCCAGGTTTGGCATTGATGATCCTGAGCAAAACTACAACCAGTCGTAATTGGGAAGACTCGCCACTGATGGGAGTCTGTTATTGGAGGTCAGCCATGTTATTTCCAGGACTTCTCTGCAGGTGTTGCAACAGGAGCAGCTCCAATGTTATTCAAGAAGCTTGGTACCATCCAACATTAAGCAGCTCTTTGATTGGCATCGCATCCAAAAATATTCATTATCTCCACAATTTGCACTCCCTGGCAGCAGTGTGTGCTATCTCCAAGATGCACTGCAGAAATTTGCCAAGACTCCTTAGTCAGTACGTTCCAAATCATGACCGTTGTCATCTAGAAGGACAAGGGCAGCAGATACAAGGGGGTATCACCAACTGCAAGTTCCCCTTTTAAGCCACTTTCCATCCACACTTGGGAAAGTATCGCCGATGCTTTAGTGAACCTGATGAAAATCCTGGAACTCACTCCCTATTTACAGTATAGGTCTAATGACAGCAGTTCAAGAAATCAACTCACCTCCACCTTCTTAAGGGCAACTAGGATTTGATTCTAAATGCTGGCCCAACCAGTAATGTCTATATCCCATGAGTGAATTATTCTTTTTAAAAATGCAACACAGAAATAAGCCATTGGCTCAGCAAATAGCCCAAGGATTTCTTCCCTCCTGAGAGAGAATCTGAGTAAAGACTATCAACATGACATTGTCACCAAGAAATCTAAGATGGAACTGGGAAGAAATTTTGTTTATCTGAAGAGTGGTGAAAATGCTGAACGCTGTCATTTGAAGTGGTTGATACCAATAGTATAGATGCTTTTAAAGTGACTGTGTGCATGTAAGTAAGAAGGGATTAGAGGGTTGCAATAATATAGTTAGGTAAGGAAAGATGGGAGAGAAGGCTTATGTGGAGCATTATTATCTGCATTGATTGGTTGGTAGAATGGTCTGATCTATGCTTTAGATCCTTTGGAACTAATTGCTCTCCCTGATGCTTCGACCTGCTCGTGTTTGCTCTCCAATGTTATATTTAATTAATTCTGAAAGTTACATTTGAATCCGCTTCCAATATCTGAGTCTTTGCATTTCAGATCAGCTTAACATGCTACATGAGTAAGTTTCCGTTTCAATTTGATTATTTTACCAGTAATCTTAAATCTGTACCTTCTCCAGTGGAAAATTTCCTCCATGTGTTCTGTATCAAAGCTTTTTATAATTTTTGAGCATTTGTATTAAAACTCCCAAAAAACTTCTCTGCCCTAAGAATAAAATATTATTCTTCAAACTGACTGACATTCTTTATCCCTGATATCATTCTAATTTTTTTATAACTGCACGTTGTTGACTTCTTTCCAACATGGGCATACTATTCCAGCTGTGTCTTGGTATGTGACTTATGAAGATTTTGTACAACATCCTTGGTTTTGTATGCACTTTTTCAATTTATGAACCTAAGGATCACATATGCTTCTCTAACTGGAGGAAATGCTCCTCTACACGTTTGATTAAAACTTTTCTCAGTTGTATCTCCTGTTCTGATCCTGAGGATATAATTTTAATATTTCAAATCATTACATTAGATTAGTAAGCCACACCCTTGCCCCTGAGTCAGAGCTCTGGGTTTGAGTCTCATTTCAGAGCTTGTTGACAATTACAGAGATAAACACTAGACAGGGTGGTTAAGAAGATGTTTAGCACACTTGCTCTCATTACACAGTCCTTTGATTACAGGATTGTGTTGACATTGTGCAGGACATTGGTGAGACCTCTAATGGAATACTGTGTCCAATTTTGGTCGCCCGGTTATAGGAAGGATGTTATGAGGCTGCAGAAGATTCAGAAGAGATTTACCAGGATATTGTTAGGTATGGAAGGTTTGAGTTATAAAGGAGGGCAGGATAGACTGGGTTGAGAGATAATGGGAGCTGCAATGCTGGAGAATCCGAGATAACAAAGTGTGGAGCTGGATGAACACAGCAGGCCAAGCAGCATCTTAGTGTAGGGGGTTGAGAGGCGATTTCATAAAAGCCTGTAAATTAATGAAAAGTAGAGATAGGGTTAATGTTAGTTATCTTTTCCCTAGATGGGGGATTTCAAGAGTAGGAGGCACACTTTTTAAGGTGAGAGGAGAAAAATTTTAAGAAAAGACATGAGGAACAAATTTTTTAAATTTGAGGGTGGTTCATGTTTGGAATAAACTTCTTGAAGTAGTGGATGTGAGAACAATTACAACATTTAAAAGATATTTGGATAAGTACATAAATAGGAAAGGTTTGGAGTGGTGTAGGGCAGAAGCAGGCAGGTGGAAGTAGTTTGAGGAGGGGTCACCGGACCAGAAACATTAGCTGATTTTTTTTTTCTTCACAGATGCTGCCAGACCTGCTGAGCTTTTCCAGCAACTTCTGTTTTTGTTCCTGATTTACAGCTTCTGTAGTTCTTTCAGATTTTAGTTTGGGATTATGTTCAGCATCGATTGGTTGGACTGAAGGGTCTGTTTCTGTGCTGTGTGTTTCTATGACTTGTGACACTGTTCAAACAAGTCAATAATTGATATGCAAATCCTTCCAACACTTACCCACTTTTCCGAAGGCATAAGTGTATGTGAAGATTCAGAACAGATTCCTATTTTAGTGACTTTACACAATGTTATCTTGGTGATATTTCAGACTTTTCCACAATGAGGCCTCAAAACTACACAATTTAAAATCAATCTCTTTTGCAAATTAGCATGTCTTCTTTACTCCTGTATTATATTTATAAAGCTCTAATTTTGATGGCTTTGTCTGCCTGAGCTTTACTAAGAAATTATAAATGGCATTCCTGAATCCTCTAGTCGGCCATATCTTCCAGTGACTTTGCATTGAGTTTAAACTCCCATTCTTTTCCCTTTCAAATGAATGCATCATTCACATCCACTGTAAATTACATCTGCCAATGTCTTCCCATTCTGTGAACCTGCCCTTTTGCAGTCATCCTTACTGTTTGGAAAAGTCCCTATTTTGCCACAACAAGGTTATAGATTACACCTAAATCCTAACCAACTGTACATTGTGAAAAAAAATGTAATGTAACTTATACCCCATGAGTTCAAGACTTCTTTCATATCCAAATACTTCAATTAAACTTGTATTAAAAGTTCTGCATTGATTAACTTGTCATTAATTGCCAGGTTTATCCAGATCTCTCTTCCTGAAATTGTCATACTCATTACCATTGTAACTTGTACAATTAAGAAGAGGTTTGAAATATTATCAAAAGCCCTCCTGTCTCCTTTCTGAGTAAACAAAGCCTAGAGCCGGATGAACACAGCAGCCCAAGCAGCACCTTAGGAACACAAATACCAGACAGAGGCTTGGGGACTGCTTTGCAGAACACCTACACTCGGTTCGCAATAACTTCCCCGTCGCGAACCATTTCGACTCCCCCTTGCATTCCTTGGACGACATGTCTATCCTGGGCCTCCTGCAGTGCCACAACGATGCCGCCCAAAGGTTGCAGGAACAGCAACTCATATTCCGCTTGGGAACCCTGCAGCCCAATGGTATCAATGTGGACTTCACAAGCTTCAAAATCTCCCCTCCCCCTACTGCATCCCTAAACCAGCCCAGCTCATCCCCGCCTCCCTAACCTGTTCTTCCTCTCAACTACCCCCTCCTCCCACCTCAAGCCGCACCCCCTTTTCCTTCCTACTAACCTCATCCCGCCCCCTTGACCTGTCCGTCCTCCCCGGACTAACCTATCTCCTCCCTACCTCCCCACCTACATTCATCTCTACAGGCTCCATCCGGCCTCTTTGACCTGTCTGTCTCCTCTCCACGTATCTTCTCATCTATCCATCTTCGATCCACCTCCCCCTCTCTCCCTATTTATTTCAGAACCCTCTCCCCCTCTCCCTTTTCTGAAGAAGGGTCTGGCCCAAAACGTCAGCTTTTGTGCTCTGAAGGTGCTGCTCGGCCTGCTGTGTTCATCCAGCTCTACACCTTGTTATAACAAACATGTCTGATCTCTTCAGGTTTCTGTTTAAAGAAGCTAGCCAGGAATCTTTATTGTTAAACGTATGTTGTTTGCTTCACTTCCTCTTGTCACACAGTCAAGTAATTTGTTTTTACAGTATCGGCTAAAACTTACAGAATATGCTGTTATTCAAGTTACCAAGTTACTGTGCTCCGGCTTGAGTGTGTTTTCTGAAGGAGGTATTTAAACAGGAAGAGGATTTAAGAATTAAAAATATATGTATATGAGAGTTTTTAATTTGACTTTTCTTTCTTTCACCACTTGTCTTTATTTTAACCGTTCTCATTCCTAATTTTTCTGTCAGCCAATGTATGTACGGATTTCTGTAGAATAATGTTCAATGTATTTCAGTATTGATTTGACTATTGGCTGTTGCCAATTACTCATTTCTGGAATTGAAGTGTTCAGTCATCTTAAAGACAATGGCCAGAGAACAAACGTGAGAACTTAAAGTTCAAACTTCAACCATGAGGCATTGGTCCAAAGGTCTACTGCTGTGTTTAAAAAAATGAATAATTAAAGTGCAGACCTTATAACAAATTTAGAATTTTTTTGAAGTTTGAAAATATGTTTGTTTCAAATATGTAGGCCTGGTCAAATGAGCAAATTATCTGCTGTTTTTATTCACTGAAGATGACTTACTCTGCTTCTTAATTACAGACTCGTGTAACAAGTAACACATTAAATGGAATAATGCAACACTTGGAAGTGGAAGAGGGCGATAAAGAAAAGTGGGACTTCTTAAATACTGCATTGGCCTGGGTGCCAAATGAAAATTTTTCAGGAACTGAGGATGGAGTGTTTTTCACCCATGTAAGTGGTTCAACGTTACTGACATGAATAGTAATTTTTCAAATCTAAGTATTAATAGCAACAATTTTTGAGTACACCTAATGGATAGAACATTCTGTTTCATGTTATGTTTGTTAATATTAGTACTACACTGCCAGTCATACATTTTCATATTCTGTGACACCAGTTCATTTTCAGTTTATCTCACCATCTTTGTTGCATCCTATTTCTCAACCATGATCATGAGAAAAATCAAGAAATATCTTCAAAATTGTCGTACGTAATAAAGAACAAAGCATAGCTGAGGCAATCATTCAAGTTACAAATTCGATTGATGTTTGTAAACCACTGGAGCCACTCTTGTGGATTGTGATATTAGTGCAAGAACTTGATTTGCATACCCACTTGCTCCCATAAATCTATTGTTTGTAAATTGCAAACTGTTCCTCTAGCTACCTTCCTTCAGATACTTTATTTCTACAGAGCAAAGAGAGTATATAGGGTTTTAAAATTCAACAGTAAGATAAATGGTTTGCAAATAATAACAGTTTTGAGTTACTACTGTAGACCATAACACTTTACTTGGATAAATGTTTTTAACTGTCATTTCTGAAATTTAAGATAAATCCGATGATCCCATTAAAGATTTTGGCATTGGCAGTAAATGTTGAATTTAATAAATGCTTTTAAATAGTGCTTGGACTTTCCAAATACCATCTAAATTGTTGCAAATTTAACACAAGGTTAATGACTCCCCTTTAATGGGCTTTTAAGCTTTACAGATTTCTAATTTTGTCGTTAAATTGATTCATCATTTTTTTGAAGTAAATTATATTTTCCTTTCAGTTTGAAAAAGAAAAACAGCATGACATCCGCTCATTCTTTTTGTCAAAACCTGACTCCAGGGAGAAACGCAAGAGAACCCTTCAAGATTTACCCGTCAGCCAGTTTTCTGATACATTCGAGCTGCAGCAATCACCTGATTCCCCCAATTCAGCTCAACAACCACAAGGAAAGCTGGATGAATTAAATGCAAGAGGTGGTGAAAATGAGAATGAAGTGATAAGCAAAATGAACAATGATGAGCTGCTGTTTAAAGATACCTTTGAACCACAGACTAAACGATTGAAATCTTTATTCACGCCAATCAAAAATAAGGCAAGTTCAAAAAAGAAAAAGTCCAAAGGTGGGCTGACACCATCCACAATTAGAATTTCAAGTACTCAAAATTCCCTGGGCGAAGCACAACTTACCTCACGAAAACTGCCTGTAACTGAAAAAACGTGGAACTGCAAAATGTGCACGTATACTAATAATATCTTTCTGTCTTACTGTGAAATGTGTGAAACTCTGCGAGGCTTTGGTAAGATTCTTCTTTTATCTTGAATCAAATATCTTATCAAAATACTTCCTGGAAAAAACATTCTTTATTAATAGTTTACTTCAATTAAATATACAGGTAAATTGGTTTACCAATCAAGGGGAAAGCTTCTGATCATGGGAAAGATTCTAGTACTTGGAAGATATATTTTATGTTAGTGTGATTATTATCTTAGTGCTGTAAAGGCTGACTGCTATTTTGGTTTTGTTTTTTGCCAATAAGCAACTAATATTACAGAAGAAAGCGGCTGCTATTGAATCTTTTCATCTTGCACTCATCAGGAACAGATGGAGACTACTAAATATCAAAGGGAGCTACAACTTATATTCATGAGAAACCAGGGTGCTGACTGATTGGCAAGTGGACTCTAACTAGTTGAGACGTTGTCATGGAGAAGGCACACGGGACAGATACCCCAAAGGTTTTAATTTTTAAAAAGACAGGTTGGGTCCGATCGGCCAAGGCGTGCCAAAGGAATGCACCAGAGAACCGTGTCCTCGGGCCTTTGCTTAATTAAAAAGGCACAATGTCTAGCAAGTGTAATTCAGGCATGTTGCAAGCTTGACTGATGGTCTTAGGTTGGTTGTTGGTGTAATTCTTAATAGGTTTCACCTTAGTAAGCTCAATGCCGTGCTCAAATTCACCTTCGAATAGAGCTGTCTGCCATTAGCCAGCCTTCACTGATCAGTTTGAGAGTTGGAATTCCTGTAGCTCTGCAATATTAGATTGACCCTAGCAGCAACTTTGTAAATAGTGCTCAAGCCATTTGCTCAGCATCCTCACCTGATGGTGAAATAGCGCACTTCAAAGCTGTCCTGTAGGAATTGGCCACCCTGAACAGATTGCTTGATGTATGTCATGCAAATAAATGGCTTGAGGTTGCTACTTTCATTCCTTAAGTGTGCTCAATGTACCTCAAGTTAACCTGGAAAAGTAAGTTGTCTGGAAAAATCTTGAGCATCAAGTGAAGCTGGCTATTTCATACTGCAGCTGTGTCGAGCAACACAAGTGGCGTTATCTTGGAGCAGAATGCTATTATCAAGTCAGAAGCTGTTTGGCCCACCTTAACAACGAGTAATGTGGTATACTAATTTCAATACCATAGTGATGCCAGGTCACAACACATCCTAAGAACTGACAAAATAGCAGAGGATAGTGTTCTCCATACTGTGTACGAGAACAGCATGTCACTTCGGCTGTCCACAACAAGCCACAGTACTGACCATATGCAGCATGATTTAAGTTTTAAAAAAAAGGAATATTTTCAAAGAAAAACAATTTTGGATTGGGGGAAGGCAGATTTGATTAAAATAAGGCAGGATTTGGCCAAAATTGCCTAGGAATGGCTTTGTTTGGGTAAATCTACAGCAGAACAGTTGGAGGCATTCAAAAAGGAATCAGGAAGAGTACAAGCCCAACATGTTTCCTTTAGATTGAAACATTAAAGCAACAAGCCCAGAGAACCATGGATGTCATGCAATGTTCAGGAATGGATAGGAAGGGAAAACAGAGGCTTTTAACAGGCACAAAGGGAGCATATGAACAGAGGCTCAAGTGGAGTACAGAAAGTGCCTTGAGGAGCTGAAGAGAGGAAAGATGGGACATGAAAAAGCACTTGTGGTTACGATTAGAAGAATCCAAGATATACAAGTACACTTAAGGAAAAAGGATATCCGAGGAAAGTGTAGGATGCATCAGGGTCAAGGGGCGATCTGTATGTAGAGCCAGAAGTCAATTGTGGTAGGTTGTTAAATAAGTACACCACTCGGCTGAGGGAAATTGTAGGTCCAGAGTTTGCGAAGGTGGGCTGTGGGGTTCTTGAGCAGATTGATATGGGGAGTGAGGAGTTTTCTGAGGTTTTGGCAGGCTTTAAAGGTGGACAAACCCCATGTCTGGATGAGTTGTATCCCAGGGTGCTGTGGGAGAAGACGGAGAAAATTACAGGGGCTCTGACCCAAGTTATTTTTAAATCCTCTTTAGCTAGAAGGGAGATCCGAAGAGGGCATAGGTTTTAGGTGAGAAGGGAAATATTTAAAAAGACCTGAAGAGTAAATTCTTCACAATGGAGGATTGTGTGTGCATGCAACAAGCTGCCAGAGGAAATGATGGAGGTGGGTACAATTACAACATTTAAAAGACATTTGGATGGGTACAGAGTTTGTGGGAACTGTACATGAATTGTAAAGCTTATAGCGATATGGGTCAAATGCTGGCAAAGGAGATGTGGTCAGATTGGGTTCTTGGTCAATGTGGACGAGTTGGACTGAAAGTTCTATTTTCAATCTGTATGACTGACTGGAGGCAGCTAATGTGACTCTAACTTTTTAAGAAGAGTGGCCAAACAAACCAGGGAGCTACAGTCCAGTGAGTCTCACGGCAGTGGTTGGGAAGCTATTGGAGAAAATTCTGAAGGATATAATTAATTTCCCCTGGAAAAGCACGGTTTGCTCAGGGATAATTAACATGACTTTGTCAAAGGAAGATCATCCCTAACAAATTTGATCATATTTTTCAAGGGGGTGATCAGGTGTGTGGATGAGGTTAGTGCAGTTGATGTAGTTTTTTATGGATTTCAACAAAATCCTACATGATGGACTGATAAAGAAGATAAAAGCACATGAGAGCCAGGGTAATTTGGCAATTTGGATCTAAAATTGGCTTACTGATAGGAAAGTGGTGTTTGAAGGCTGTTTATAGAGTCATAGAGATGTACAGCACGGAAACAAGCTCTTCAGTCCAACTCATCCATACCGACCAGATATCCTAAATTAAGATCGTCCCACTTGCCAGCATTGGTCCATATTCCGTCTGAACCCTTCATATTCCTGTACCTATTCAGATGCCTTTTAAATGTTGTAATTGTACCAGCCTCCACCGTTTCCTCTGGCAGCTCATTCCATACATACAGCACCCTCCATGAGAAAAAGTTGTCCCTTAAGTCCCTTTTGAGTCTTTCCCCCTCTTAGCTTAGAAGCGTGCCCTGTAGTTTTGGACTGCTCTACCTTGGGGAAAAGACCTTGATGACTATTCACCCTATCCATGTTCCTTATGATTTTATAACCTACAAGGGTACCCTGCAGCCTCCAATGCTCCAGAGAAAATAGCCTCAGCCTTTCCCCATTAGTTCCAATCCTCCAACCCTGGCAACATCCTTTTAAAATCTTTTCAGGTGAGCCCTTTCAGGTTTAACGACAGCTTTCCTTTAGCAAGGAGACCAGAATTGAATGCAGTATTATAAAAGTGCCCGAATTCATATCTTGTACAGCTGCAACATGACCTCCCAACTCCTATACTTAATGCACTGACCAATAAATCCAAGTGTTCTAAACACCACCTTGACTACCCTGTCTACCTGTGTCTCCACTTTGAAGGAACTAAAAAACTGAACTCCAAGATCTCTTTGGTAACACTCCCCTGGGCCATACAATTAACAGTATAAAAGCCCTGCCCTGATTTGTTGTAACACAATGTAGCACCTCCCATTTATCTGAATGTGATCATCTGCTCCTTGGCCCACCCAACCAAGGTCCTGCTGTACTCTTGAGGTAATCTCTGGCTGTCCTCTACAACATCAATTTTGGTGTCATCTGCAAATTTACTAAGCATACCTCCTATATTCATCACCAAATCATTTATATAAATGACAATGGGCAGATCTGTGTCTGATGGAATTTAACCTGAAAAAATTTACTTTGGAAGAAGTAACAAAACAAAGAAGTACTTGATGAATGGCAGGTCACGCAGGAGATGAGAGGAACAGAGAGATATTGGGATGCTTGTCCACAGATCCCTGAATGCAATGGCACAGACTAATAGAGTAGTGAAGAAGTCACTGAATGCTTTCAGTTGAGGCATAGATTATGAGAGCAGAAAGATTATATAGAAGCTGTCCAGGAGTTTGGTTAGGCCACAGCTAGAGTACTGTGTGCAGTTCTGGTCTTTGCACCGTCGGAATGATGTGATTGCATGAGAGGGGCTGCAGAGGAGATTCTTTCGGGTTGTTGCCTGGCACAGAGCATTTGAGCTATGAAGAAAAGTTGCATTAGCTTGGGTTGTTTTCTTCAGAATAGAGAAGGCTGAGGAGTGACTTGATTTGAAGTGCATAAAATTATGAGGGTCATAGGGTGGAAAGAGAGCAACCATTACCCTTCGTCGATGGGTCCTTAAAAGGGGGCGTAACTTAAAGATGAAAGGCAGTCAGAGGTTTTAGGGCGCATTTGAGAGAAAATATTTTTACCCAAAGAATGGTGAGAATCTGGAATGCACTGCCCGAGATGACAAATATGGCAGGAAACCTCTCAATCTTTAAAAAGTACTCGGATGAGCATTTGAAATGCCATGACATTCAAGTTGATGAGCAAAGTGATGGAAAGTGGGACTACTACAGATTTAGAGTTGTTTGGTTGGTGCAGACTCAGTGGACATGTATGAATCATACTCTACCAAACTGTGTTTGCAAAACTTAAAGCATAGCCTCCATTATTAGCTGTGATTCTGTGAATGGGCAGCAGTTATTGAGCAATGCTGAGTGTACCAAGTATTACAGAATTCTGATTATCCGCCATGTTTACAGTGTGGCTCGGTATAAGCTACATATAATCATGTATATGGCACAGTCCTCTGCAGGCAAGAGGAATTAAGACACACTGCCTTGTCAATTAAATGAAAAAAAAAGTCATGACAAATTATCCCTGGTGCGTTCTGCATAGAAAGTCTTGACCAATCATAGTCCACTTACCAACTAATCAGTATACTGTTTCCCATGCTGTATAAATTGTTTTTAATTTTGAACTTTGGTTTTCCAGAGTTGTATTTTCCCAAATATCAGCAAAATGTCAATTGTGAGGAGTATGATGATAGGTTTTCGTCCATGAGCTTGACCAACGTTATGCTCTCAATTTTATGCTACTCACTGAATTTTGAATAATGTTCTGAGATTTTGGGAATGCCGGTCAAGACGGAGACCTGGAGAAGGCAGCAACAATTTAGAATCTCCATTTACCAATGCGA
Organism: Stegostoma tigrinum; assembly: GCF_030684315.1. Taxonomy (NCBI): domain Eukaryota; kingdom Metazoa; phylum Chordata; class Chondrichthyes; order Orectolobiformes; family Stegostomatidae; genus Stegostoma; species Stegostoma tigrinum. The sequence continues at coordinate 72,695,132 of NC_081360.1, read as the reverse complement.
CTTTGGTATTGGGAATTGTCACTATCTAGTTTCTGCCCCCATCTGGGAAAATAGCAAACAGGATATAAATGCACTGAGATTCTGCAATGATGAGATGTTTATGCACGCAAATACTCTGCTCACTACTCCCCTGTGTGATTATCATCTTGCAATTAAAGCCTTAGGTGGAAAATCAGACTTTTTTTTTATTTTTAACAGTGTCAGTAATCTCATTTTTTAGATTTCACCTTACTTGTGTAATAGGCATGTCATTGCTGACATTGTTTAGGGCCTGGGAAAATATTTCGGATGTTTTGGCAACATTTTAGACTGAAGCTTTTCTTATCACAGGTGATCAAAAGGAAAAATATTTGTCTTCTCATGAAAACCTAAGTGAAAAAGAATACAAAGGAGGAACCCAACCTGATACTGACTGCACTGTCCTATCTGACCAGGAAAGTGAGGAAAAAGATGAGCCAAGTTCGCCCACAGAGCAGACAAATAATGAAGAGCTACACATCACTACAGTGAAATCTGAGGAAAACCATGTACTTTTCAATATAGACAAAAGTAGCAATGATGTTTCCAAAGCTGAAGGAAGAATGTGCAATGCCAGTCAGCAGCAACAGGGTAATTCAGTTTGTTCTTCATTTCTACTTCTGCAGCTGTTTACAGCCTTTAATTTGATTTAAACACAAGTAGTTCACAGATAATTCCTTTATGTGCTGTACACAAGTTAGTTTCTTGAGGGCAGGTTTTGCAGTATTTGTTGACTGACCATCTCAGAAATTTCCCCAAAGTGTGTCTATTCTGAAACTTATTTATCTTACATTATTTACTTTCTATTGGCATAGTACATTTACCCATAACTTCTTGGGGAACAGTATTTGATCATCTTGATGTATATCAGTTATATCGATCTATTGATTCCAACATTGACCAATTCATACCTAGGCTGATATTTATCCTATATACGAACAAGAATAAGCCATTTAGCCGCTTCAGCTCAGTTCACCTTTCTATAAGGACATACCATCAGTTCTTGAACTTGATTTATCCATAATTGTTCCATACTATTTTATACCCTTAAGTAATAAAAATGAATCTCAGCCTTTAATGTTGCGATTGGCCCAGTGCCCAAAGCCTTTGTGTTTGAGGTGCTCAAGATTTCACTTGCTAGGTTTGTTAAAATATGTGTTTTATAATAACTTGCCTCTAAATATCCAAACTCTAAAACTGTTTAACACACCTTGCCTTTCATTGCTCAGACCTTATGAGTGTAGGAAGTTGGGACATCATATTGGGGTTGTACAGGATATTGGTGAGGCCTCTTCTGGAGCACTTTGTGCAGTTCTGATTGCCCAGCTATAGGAAGGATATTACTAAACTGGAGAGGGTTCAGAAAAGATTTATCAGGATGTTGCCAGGATTGGAGGGTTTGAGATAACAAAACAGATTGGAAAGCTGGTAGTTTTTTTCACTGGAACTTAGGCAGTTGAGGGATGACCTTTTCAAGGTTTATGAAATCGAGGGGCAGAGGTGAATGGCTTGGCTCTTTTCCCTAGGATGGGGGAGTTCAAAAACTAGGGTTGTATTTTTCTGGTGAGAGAAGATTTTAAAAAGAGCATCAGGGGCAACTTGTTTACACAGAGTAGTTAGTGTGTGGAATGCACTGCTAGAGAAAGTGTAGGAAGTACAGTTACAGTGTTTAAAAGACATTTGGATAGGTTCATGAATAGGAATGGTTTGGAAGGATATGGGCCAAGTGCAGGCAAGTAGGACCAGTCTAGTTTGGGAACATTGTCAGCATGGTGAGTTTTTTGAAGAAGTAACGAAGAGGATTGATGAGGGCAGAGCGGTGAATGTGATCTATGTGGACTTCAGTAAGGCTTTCAACAAGGTTCCTCATGGTAGACTGGTTAGCATGTTGGATCACATGGAATACAGGGAGGATTAGCCATTTGTATACAGAACTGGCTCAAAGGTAAAGACAGAGTGTGGAGGTTGAGACAACAAGGTGCAGAGCTGGATGAATACAGCAGGCCGAGCAGGAAGGCTGATATTTTGGACCTAGACCCTTCAGAAAATATAGGAGGTTGAGGATTGCTTTTCAGACTGGAGGCCCCTGACCAGCGGTGTGCCACACTGATCAGTGCTGGGTTCACTGCTTTTCATCATTTATATAAATAATTTTGATTTGAATATTGGAGGCATAATTAGTAAGTTTGCAAATGACACTAAAATTACAGGTGTAGTGGACAGTGAAAAGGGTTACGTCAAAGTACAATGGGACCTTCGTCAGATGCGCCAGTGGGCTGAGGAGTGGTAGATGCAGTTTAATTTAGATAAATGAGGCACTGCATTTTGGAAAGGCAAATGAGGGCAGGACTTATATACCTAATGGTAAGGTCCTGGGGAGTGTTGCTGAACAAAGAAACTGTAGAGTGCATGTTCATAGTTCCTTGAAAGTGGAATCACAGGTAGATAGGACAGTGAAGAAGATGGCTGGTATGCCTACCTTTATTGGTTAGTGTATTGAGTATAGGAGTTAGGAGGTTGTGTTCACTTTTGGAGTATTGGGTGCAATTCTGGTCTCACTCCTAAAGAAATGATGTTGTGAAACGTAAAAGGATTGGGGAAAGATTTATAAGGATGATGCCAGGGTTGCAGGGTTTGAGCTATAGGGAGAAGCTGAATAGGCTGGGGCTATTTTCCTGAGAGTGTTGGAGGCTGAGGGGTGATCTTATAGAAGTTTTTAAAATCCTAAGTGGCATAGATCAGCTAAATAGCCAAGGTATTTTCCCTGGGGTGGGGGAGTCCAAAAATACAGGGCATAGGTTTTAAGGATGGTTGGCTCGCCAAGCTGGTTTGTTGTTCTGCAGACGTTTCGTTACCATGCTGGGTAACATCCTCAGTGCAGCCTCTGATGAAGCATCGGTGTATTTTCCCACCTGGTTTTTAAACTCTGGGGTCCGTTGCGATGGAGTACCTCACTTCAGGCTTCCTCCGTAGTGCAATGTCTATGGGTTGAATTCAATGTCTTTATTAATAACATGCTTCGTGGAGTGCCACGCTTCCAGGAATTCTCGTGCCTGTCTCTGCCTAGCCTGACACAGGATCTTGGTGTTGTCCCAGACGAAGTGGTGGTTCCCCTTGTCCATGTGGATTGAGATGAGTGAGTATTGGTAGTGTCTTTTTGTAGCCAGTTGGTGGTCAAGCGTTCTTGTTGTTAGTTTCCTTTCCGTTTGTCCGATGAACAACAAGAGTACATGAACACCAATTGGCTGTGAAAAGGCATGACCAATACTCACTCATCTCTGTCCACATGGACAAGGAGAACTTCGACTGAGACAACACCAAGATCCTGGGACAGGCGAGGCAGAGACAGGCATGAGAATTCCTGGAAGCGTGGCACTCCACGAAGCATGCTATTAATAAACATATTGAACTCGACCCCATATACATTCCACTATGGAGGAAACCTGAAAGTGAGGCAGTCCAGCGCAACAGACCCCAAAAACCAGGCAGGAAAACACGCCGATGTTTCAGCGGCGGCTGCACTGAGGATGTTACCAAGCATGGTAACAAAACATCTGCAGGACAACAAACCAGCCCAGTGAACTAACCAACCTCAACACCCACAACCCGAGCTACAGATCTACTCCAAAACCTTAGAGGGCACAGGTTTATGGTTAGATGGGAGAAGATAGAAAATGGATCTGAGGGAAACTTTTTCATGCAGAGAATGGTGATTGTGGAATGAGCTTCCAGAGGAAGTGGGGGAGGCTGATACAATTATAACATTTAAAAGGCATCTGGATGGGTATATGAATAGGAAAGGTTTAGAGGGATATGGGCCAAATGCTGGCACAATGGACTTGATCTACGATATGCGGTCGGCATGGACATGTTGAACCAAGGGGTCTGTTTTGATGTTGTATGACTCTCATTCTATAATTATGCTGTCTTGCTCTGGAATTCCCTTGTCAAAGGTAGAGATTCTCAGTGTGTATATGTATCTAAAATAATGAATATTTTGTTTATTAAACAGTCCACTTAAATAACAATTTAACCTTTTAAAACATAAGGAATTTCAAAGCAAAGTAATGCATTGGCAAAGTTAGCCCTTTAAATCCTAGTATAATTCTAATAAGTGTGCATTATACATGTCTTTCACAAAGTTTAGTGCCCAGACTTATCACGCTCCCTGTGCATTCCGTTTAACATTCCTCTCTTTGAATAACCAGTTGCCTTTGTTATGATGTACACTATGTTTTGCTTCAGTAGCAATTTATGGCAAGGAGTTCCAACAACTTTACATGTGCAGAGATTTTAAATAACCTTTTTGTGGGTATCTGAAATATCTTCTCCCTTCAGCAATCCCTTGTAATCTGCAAGACATGCATCAACTCCTCCCTTAACCTTTTCTGCTGTCATGAGAAAAACATCCTTTAAGTTTGGCATTTGATATAACTTTCCCATCAATTTCTGCATGTTTCTGCCTACCACCAGCACCCACCATCTGGCCTCCAGCCCCCACTCCCAACATTTCCTGTTTTGAAGGCAATGACTTCTTGCAGAGTATCCTGATCAATGAGTGTCAGCAAGTGTTTCAATTGCAAAGCATGACAACTGTATCTGTCCTCGCACCAATTGTTCACAAGCAGCAGTTTCTGATACTTTTAACTTTTGTACTTTGTTAGCACCCCTTCTATATTTGAATTTTTTTTAAGAGAATGGAACTAATCATGAAGTGTGTTCATACTTTTCTGATCTAGAACAATCTGTTATCAGTTACAACAGCAGTGATCAAGTTTATGATGGCTTCATGTTTTGTGCAAGCAGAAATACTGATAGAATACATTTGTACACCAAGGTATGTTTAGTCATTTCATCTCAATGTGTATTGTGCAGATGTGTGTCCATGTCTTAAATTTGAAACATAACACTTAACCTTCCTGATTGCTTAATAGACTTATTAACCATTTTACAATTTGGCTGTTCAGAAACAATTTTTAGGAAACTTCCCTATTTAATAAATAAAATCTATGTTCTGTTTCTGACTACAAATAATGTGTACTTAAAAGGCAGAACATTTCTTTGTCTCCTTGCAAACAAGAAACTTGTCCTTACAGAATACTTTCAGCACCGTTACAATTCAGTGATTATTTCATATCGTTTCACAGCCAATTAATTATTTTTGAAACATTGCACCATTGTTTTGAAGGCAAAGATAACACAGTAAAATGAATTAAGATGCATAGTTAGATAATTATTTTCTGTCATACTAGTTGTTAGATAAATATTGATCATAATATAAAAAGAATTGTTCTTCTTCAATAACCCACAGATTCTTTACATTTTCATAGATCATAAATCATAGAATCCCGACAGTGTGGTAACAGGCCCTTCGGCACCATGAGTCCACAGCAAACCTCCAGACCATCCCACCCAGACCCATCCCCCTATAACCCACCTAATCTACACATCCCTGAACACTGCGGGCAAGTTATCATGGCCAATTCACCTAACCTGCACAACTTTGAACTGTGAGAGGAAACTGGAGCGCGCAGAGGAAACCCGCGCAGACACGGGGAGAACATGCAAACTCTACTCAAACACTTGCCCGAGGGTGGGATTGAATCTGGGTTATAGGTACTGTGAGGCAGCAGTGCTAACCACTGGCTAAGCAGACAGAACCTTGATTTAATATCTCATCAGAAAACAGGATATTCACCAAAACAACATTTTTTCAGTCCTGTATCAAGGAGATGACCTTGATAACAAAAGAAAGTGCTAGAGTTGATTTTTAACTGTCTGCACTTGTCTAACATGGGGTTGTAATAACCTGACAGCTATCTGTAATTTTCAGCCCTATTTATGATGCCACTTGTAATATTTACACTGTTTCATGCTTAGGAATCTCATTGCAATTGTAATGCATATCATGTTGTTTATTCATAAGTATGAGTGAGCCGTGTGACCAATAGTCCTTAAAGACGGTACTGATAAGGAAAAATAGAATTAAATTGGTGAATGACACATAACTGATCTAAATCATCTTGACCACATCAAAACGGAGAACCAGCATGACCACTGCATTCATTTCTAATCATTACTGGAAGAATTGGAAACCACAGTCAAACAATTCAAATAAGTTAATGAAGTTAATTAAAACGTTATTACTTCTGATTCTCCTCCGTCCCCTCTTCATTCAGACTCTGTCTCACTCTGCATTGATAGTTAGGTACCTATTGTCTACAAGCGAGGTATTGCCTCAAATTGTTTGGGTTCTTGCATCATTCATGTGGCAGGGAGTGAGTACAAGAGCAAAGAAGGTTACCTCGAGGAATACAATGGGGTCTTGAAAATATGGGCCAATGGGCTGAGGAATGGCAGGTGGACTTTAATTTCAATAAATGTGAGGTGCTACATTTTGGAAAGATGAATCAGGACAGGACATACCATTAAGTATGTAAGGTCCTAGGGTGAGTTACTGAACAAAGAGACCTTGGAATGCAGGTTCATAGTTCCTTGTAAGTGGAGTTGTGTGGGTAGGTAGACAGAGTAGTGAAGAAATTGGGGATGGACAGGACATTGGTTTTAATCACATTTTGGAGTATTGTGCACAATTCTGGTCTCCCTCCTATAGGAAAGATGTTGTGAAACTTGAAAGGGTTCAGAAAAGATTTACAAAGATGTTGCTCGGGTTGAAGCGCTGTAGAGAGAGGCTGAAAAGGCTGGGGCTCTATTCCCTGGAGCATCAGAGGCTGAGGGGTGACCTTATACAAGTTAGGTACCTATTGTCTACAAGCGAGGTATTGCCGCAAATTGTTTGGGTTCTTGCATCATTCATGTGGCAGGGAGTGAGTACAAGAGCAAAGAAGGTTACCTCGAGGAATACAATGGGGTCTTGAAAAGATTTACAAAGATGTTGCTCGGGTTGAAGCGTTGTAGAGAGAGGCTGAAAAGGCTGGGGCTCTACTCCCTGGAGCATCAGAGGCTGAGGGGTGACCTTATACAAGTTTATAAATTCATGAGGGGCATGGATAGGGTTAATAGACCAGGTGTATTCCCCATGGTGGGACCACCCAAAACTAGAGGGCAGAGGTTTAAGGTGAGAGGAGAAAGATTTATAAAGGCCAATTTTTTTCACACAGAGGGTGGTGCCTGTATGGAACAAGCTGCTGAGGGAAGTGGCGGAGGCTGGTACAATTACAACATTTTAAAAGGCACCTGGATGGGTAGATGAATGGAAAGGGTTTAGAGGAATAGGAGGCAATGCTGGCAGATGGGACTAGATTGATTTTTTTAGGATATCTGGTTGGCATGGACAAGTTGGACTGAAGGGAGGGTTGTCTCCACATTGTACATCTCCAAGACTCTGACATCTCTCTCTGTGACTAAGCTTAAATTCTCTCCCCTAGGTGGAGCTTGAACCCACAATGCTCCAACTTGGGCCCATGAGCAATAAATGCTCCAGTGGCCCATAGTTTGGATTGATTTTGACTCTTTCCTGTGCCAACCTTGGAGCAAGAAATCAGGCTGCTGCTGAGATACCTTCTGCCTTTATTATAAGTCTAAAAGCAACAGCAGAAACCTGGCTGAAATAAAGGAAGATAGTTATTTCCTTTAAGTTTAATGGTGCAGGTGCTGTGATTCCTTTTGAACTGCTGCACTGAACATGTTGGCTACACACCTTTTTGAAAATATGGCGTGTCATAATGAATGTAATTTGCTTCATAATTTTGTTTTTATTTTGTACTGTTCAAAATACCCTATGACAAAATGGAACATTGCAATGGTACAAAGTCCCTGGAAAACCTGGTTCATCGTTAAATAGAAAACTCCAAGGCTTTTTACACGTATGTGAGGAATAGGAGAATGACCAGAGAAAGGGTAGGGCCGATCAAGGATTGTAAAGGGAATTTGTGCATTGAGCCTAAGGAGATAGGAGAGGTCCTTAATGAATACTTTACTTTGGTATTCACAACTTAGAAGGAGCTAGTTGTAGAGGAGGATTGTGTGAAACAGGCAGGTAGGTTAGAGGAGGTCGTTGTTTGTAAGGAAGATCCGCTAGGAATTTTGAGGAAGTTGAAGACAGATAAGTCCCCTGGGCCTGATGGGATTTATCCAAGGATTCTATGGGAAGCGAGGGAAGAGACCGCAGGGCCTTTGGCGATGATCTTTTCATCCACATTGTCCACAGGTATAATGCCGGAAGATTGCAGAGAGGCAAATGTCATTCCTTCATTCAAAAAAAGGGAATAGGGATAGCCCCGGAAATTACAGACCAGTTAGTCATATATCAGTGGTGGGCAAATTATTGGAAAAGGCTCTCCTATGAGATAGGATTTATGATCCCTTGGAAAGGCGCAGTTTGATTTGTGATAGTTAGCATGGATTTGTGAGGGGTAGACCATGCCTTACAAACCTAATTGAATTCTTTAAAGAGGTGACCAAACAAGTGGAGGAGGGTAGAGCAGTGGATGTGGTATATGTGGATTTAAGTAAGCCATTTGATAAGTTTCCCCATGGTAAGCTCATGCAGAAGATAAAGAGGCATGGGATAGTGGGAAGTTTGGCAGATTGGATTCAGAATTGGCTGACCCTTCGAAGACAAAGGGTGGTTGTGGACAGAAATTATTCAACATGTTGCTCAATTACGAGTGATTTACCACATGGATCTGTTCTGGGTCCTCTTCTAATTGTGAGTTTTGTAAATGATTTGGATGAAGACGTGGAAGGGTGGATTAGCAAGTTCGCAGACAACACGAAGGTGGGTCGTGTTGTGGACAGTACGGAGGGCTGTTCTAGGTTACAAAGAGACATTAATAGGATGCAGAGCTGGGCTGAGAAGTGGCAGATGGAGTTTAACCCTTAAAAGTGTGAGGTGATTCATTTTGGAAGGACAAACTTGAAAGCAGAATACAGGGTTAACGGAAACATTCTTGGCAGTGTGGAGGAGCAGAAGGATCTTGGGGTTCATGTTCACAGTTCGTTGAAAGCTGCCACCCAGGTGGATAGAGTTGTAAAGAAGGCGTATGGTGTGTTAAATTTCATTAATAAAGGGATTCAGCTCAAGAGCTGTGAGGTTATGCTCCAGCTATACAAAACCCTTGTGCGGCGACATCTGGTCTTCTGTCCCGTTCTGGTCGCCTCATTACAGGAAAGATGTGGAGGCGTTGGGGAAAGGTGCAAAGGAGATTTACCAGGATATTGCCTGAAATGGATAGAAGGTCTTACGAGGAGAGGTTGAGATAGCTGGGGCTTTTCTCTTTAGAACAACAAAGGATGAGAGGTGACTTAATAGAGGTGTACAAAATGATCAGAGATATGGGTATAGTGGACAGCAAGAGACTTTTTCCTACGGTGGAGGTAGCTATTACGAGAGGGCATAGTTTTAAGGTGAGCGGAGATAGAGGGGAGACGTCAGAGGTAGGTTCTTTACTCAGAGTGTTCGGGGCGTGGAATGCATTGCTTGACAAGGTAGTGGACCCGGCCTTTTTAGGGGCATTTAAGTAGCTATTAGGCATATGGATGATAGTATAAGGTAGGTGTGGAGGTTAGATAGACCTCAGGATTAAGGTAAAAGTTTGGCACAACATCGTGGGCTGAAGGGCCTGTACTGTGCTGTCCTGTTCTATGTTCTATATATAAAGTTGCTTACTCAAGCATCTTAGTTTTTGCACTGTGTCAAAATGAGTACTTATGGCAAATGTATTGAAAAACAGTTAAATCTGTTCTACAACTAGAAATGCATTGTACAAATAATGGAATGAAATTTTATGCTATTATCTTCCCGTACTGAACGCACATGCAGCCCTCCCGCCAAAACTATGTCATTGTACCCTGTTTCTGTTAATTCACCCTTTTTTCCCCCCCTATTTGTTCTAGTAGTGTAAATTAAACGAAATGAAATAGCGTAGATTTATTTTTTAGAGATATTTTCACGGAATGTGGAAGCAGGTGAGAACAGTCCAACTTGACAGTTGAAATCTTCCAGATTTGGCTTGTTTGGTGAGGAAAGGTCGGAACAGTAATACAGATGGCTAAACAAATTTTAGACATTTTTATTGTCAAAGATTTCCAGAGTTTCACACTCGATTATAAGGCAACAGAGTGAATGAGTCAAAGGGGAGAAAATGTCCATGTTGTAACGGCACTGGAAATATTATGGTCAAGTATGCAGCTAGTTCTTCAATGCAAACCTTCAGTGCCAAAGCTGGAATGTTTTTGGAATCCATAGCATTCCACCTTCAGCACTTTCTTGGAGTTGTTTTAGCATTTCTGGCTAATGATGTTTCAGATCCTGTAATATTTTATACTGATCATTGAGGGTGGGAATGTTTGTAGCATCACATTTTTACTTCTTTAAGCCATCATTTATGACTGGATTAGGCAGAATTTCAGGGTTTTACAATTAAAATAAATGGTAAAAGGCGATGGCCTAGTGATGATATCACTGCACTGTTAATCCAGAGACCCAGACAACGTTCCGGAGACCCGGGTTCGAACCCTGCCACACTTGATGGTTGAATTTGAATTCAATTAAAAAAAATTGGGAATTAAGAATTTGATGATGACCACGAATCCATTATCAATTTCGTAAAAGTCCATCTGGTTTGCTAATGTCTTCCTACCTGATTTGGCCTAGATGTAACTCCAGACCCACTGCAATGCAGTTCACTCTGAACTGCCCTCTGGGCGATAAGGGAATGGCAATAAATATTACCTAGCCAGTGATGCCCTCATGCTGTTCATGAATGAAATAAAATGGATGGAAGGTTCCAAGGTATGCCAGCTAAATTTGCTGAAGAAACAAAGATAGCTGGGAATATGAGTTGTCGACAGGACATTAGGATTCTACAAGGGAATATGAATAGGTTAAGTGAGTGGGAAATATCTGGCAAGTGCAATATAATGTGTGAAATTGTCCATTTTGGAAGAAAGACTGAAAAAGCACATTATCGAAATGGTGAGAGGATGTTGACAGATTTGTGTGTCCTAGTCCATGAATCACAGGTTAGCATGCAGGTAGAAAAAGAAATCCGGAAAGCTAATAGAATGTTATGGTTCATTGCGAGAGGCAAGGCAAGCAAGAGTAGGGAAGTTAATTTTATTAGATTCCCTACAGTGTGGGAACAGGCCCTTTGGCCCAACAAGTTCACACCTCCCCTTGAAGCTTCCCACCCAGACCCATCCCCCTATAACCCACACACCCCAAACACTATGGGCAATTTAGTATGGCCGATCCACCTAGCCTGCACATCTTTGGACTGTGGGAGGAAACTGGAGCACCCAGAGGAAACCACTCAGACACAGGGAGAATGTGCAAACTCCACACAGACAGTTGCCCGAGGCTGGAATCGAACCTGGGCCCCTGGTGCTGTGAGGCTGCAGTGCTAACCACTGAGCTACCGTGCCGCCCCTTTTCAATTACATAGGTGAGACCAAACTAGAGCGAGGCGTCAAGTTTAAAAACAAAGAGGTGTGACCATTTAAAACAGAGTAGGAAACATTAGCATTGCCAGGTGCAGTTCTGGCATGTTGTCAATGAAGAGCACTGTCAGTCCCCAGTAAGGGGTTCACCTTTGTCCCCCGCCACCCACACATCAATGAATACCAGTCACGTTTGGACTTTGAGCAGTTTTTCCGCCGCCTCCACCTCTACGCCTATTTTTCTAACTGGGCGCCTAACCCTCCCTCCACAGACCCCTTCACCCACCTCCAACACAAGTCCTCCTCCTGGACACCACCCCCAGGCCTCCTACCCTCCCTCGACCTCTTCATCTCCAACTGCTGTCGTGACGTGAACCGCCTCAACCTCTCACCCACTCCAACCTCTCCCCTGCGGAACGTGCAGCCCTCCGCATCCTCTGCTCCAACCCCAACCTCACCATCAAACCCGCAGACATGGGAGGCGCAGTTGTATGGTGCACTGACGTATACATTGCTGAGGCCAGACGCCAACTCTCCGACACCACTTCCTACTGCCCCCTGGAACAGGACCCCACCCCCAAGCACCAAACCATCATCTCCCAAACCATTCACAACCTCATCGCCTCATGTGACCCCCCCACCCACAGCCTCGAATCTCATTGTTCCCCAACCCCGCACCATCCACTTCTATCTCCTTCCCAAAATCCACAAACCCGCCTGCCCTGGTTGACATATTGTCTCCGCCTGCTCCTGCCCCACCGAACTCATCTCCACCTATCTGGACTCCATTTTCTCCCCATTGGTCCAGAAACTCCCCACCTACGTCCGTGACACCACCCACGCCCTCCACCTCCTCCAGAACTTCTAAATGCCCGGCCTCCAACACCTCATTTTCACCATAGACGTCCATTCGCTGTACACCTGCATTCCCCAGATGGCCTAAAGGCCGTCCGCTTCTTCCTGTCTCGCAGGCCTGACCAGACCCCTCCACCGACACCCTCATCTGCCTAGCTGAACTCTTCCTCACACTCAACAACTTCTCTTTCGATTTCTCCCACTTCCTACAGACAAAGGGGGTGGCCATGGGCGCCCGCATGGGCCCAAGCTATGCTTGCCTCTTTGTAGGTTATGTGGAACAGTCCCTTTTCCGTACCTACACTGGCCCCAAATCTCACCTTTTCCTCTGTTACATTGATGACTGTATCAGCGCCGCCTCGTGCTCCCAAGAGGAACTCGAACAGTTCATCAACTTCACCAACACCTTCCACCCCAACCTCAAGTTCACCTGGACCATCTCTTAACACATCCCTCACCTTCCTGGACCTCTCTGTCTCCATCTCAGGCAACCACCTAGAAACCGATATCCATTTCAAACCCATGGACTCCCACAGCTACCTAGAATACACCTCCTCCCACCCACCTTCCTGCAAAATTTCCATCCCCTATTCCCAATTCCTTCGCCTATGCTGCATCTGCTCCCAGGATGAGGCATTCCACTCCCGTATATCCCGGATGTCCTTGTTCTTCAAGGACCGCAACTTTCCCCCTCTGCCGCCCCCCAAACCTGGCACCTTCCCCTGCAACCGCAGGAAGTGCTACACCTGCCCCCCACACCTTACCCCCCCACCGCCAACCCAGGCCCCAAGAAGACTTTCCACATCAAGCAGATGTTCACCTGCACATCTGCCAATGTGATATACTGTATCCACTGTACCCGGTGTGGCTACCTGTACATTGGGGAGACCACGCGGAGGCTTGGGGACCGCTTTGCAGAACACCTACGCTTGATTCGCAATAAATGACTGCACCTCCCAGCAGCGAACCATTTCAACTCCCCCTCACATTCCTTAGACAACATGTCCATCCTGGGCCTCGTGCAGTGCCACAATGATGCCACTCGAAGGTTACAGGAACAGCAACTCATATTCTGCTTGGGAACCCTGCAGCCCAATGGTATCAATATGGATTTCATAAGCTTCAAAATCTTCCCCTCCTCCCACTGCATCCCAAAACCAGCCCAGTTCGTCCCTGCTTCCCGAACCTGTTCTTCCTCTCACCTATCCCCTCCTCCCACCTCAAGTCACACCTCCATTTCCGACCTACGAACCTCATCCCACCCCCTTGATCTGTCCGTCCTCCCCGGACTGACCCAGCTCCTCCCTAACTCCCCACCTCTACTCACCTCTACAGGCTCCATCCCTGCCCCTTTAACTTGACTGTCTCCTCTCCACCTATCTTCTCCTCTATCCACCTTTGATCCACTCCCCCTCTCTCCCTATTTATTTCAGAACCCTCTCCCCATCCCATTCTTTTCTGATGAAGGGTCTAGACCCGAAACGTCAGCCTTTGTGCTCCTGAGATGCTGCTTGGCCTGCTGTGTTCATCCAGCTCCACACTTTTGTTATCTCTGATTCTCCAGCATCTGCAGTTCCCATTATCTCTTATAATGTTACTTTACTGCTTTGATATGATCTTGAACTAAGTTTTAGTTTGAACTGTTAAGTTTGTAGATTACATTTTCATTCAATTGCTTTGTGCTGAAGTGGTGTTGTTCCTACAACTTTCAGTGTACTTATTTCTACTGTATTTTATGGGAAGCATGTTATTTTCATTGGCATTGAAACTAATGTGTGGTACTGAAGCATTCAGGTGTGTGGTTTCCACTATTTGTGTATTATTAGGAGAGAGAACCTTTAAACTGCAATTTTATTCCTTTGGATGTGAAGTCAGAAAACTGGGAGGATTTGCCACCGTTCTTTGACCGGAAAGAAAATCGTGCTGTGGTAAGTCGTTGTTAAATTTTATGAAACAAAATAGAATATATTTGTAGACTTTTTTGTTTAAGATGCATTATTTTGTATGTTGGGTACTGTTAGAATCCTGTAACGTATAAAAGTAACTTGTCTGCAGTCTGAATCTCATTCCTTGTTTTGAGTGTGAAATGCTTGTACAAGTGTGTAAATAAAATTGAGTTTGACAAAGTACACTTCCTTAAACTGCCGGAAATACTGCGCAAGTTTAAGTATGATGCAATATTCCACAGACACGTGGAAACAAAGTTACTTACAAATTAATTAATTCCCTCATTGTTGCTGTGTCAGAATTTTGAAGCCACTTAGCTAACAGCATTGTGGGTGCACCTACACTACATGGATTGCAGACGTTCACGTAGGCCTCTTCCTGGAATATTGTCAAGGGCAAGTAAGAGTGGGCATTTAATGCTGCCCTTGCCAGCTACTCCCTCGCCCCATGAATGAATTTTTAAATTATTAAATAATTAACTATTGAATTGCAAGAATGTTACTAAAGTGTGGTAAATGTTATAAACAATTGTAGCTGAATACTCCTAACAAATGGAAAGAATTTGCATTTACTTAGCTTTCAAAGTATCAGGAAAATCATTTGCAGCATGTGAGCATTGCATCTTTCATTAACATGTATTGTTGTGAGAAAATGGTGAGCAGCCTTTTTGAACTACTGCATTTCATATAAGTGCATCCACAGTGCTATGAAGGGAGCTCCAGGATTTTGACATGGTGACAGCAAAGGGGCAGCAAGATTTCCCAAGCAGGATTGTGTGGATTTTGGAGGGAAAATGTACAAAAAGTGGTGTTCTCATGCATCTGCTGTCCTTAACCTCCAGAGGGAAGGACCCTTTTGAGCTGTTGCAGTGCATCTCGTAGATTGCATATGCTGCTGCAACTGTGTCAGAGGGAGTGAATGTTGTAAGTGTTAAATGGAGCACCAGTTAAGCAGGTTGCTTTGACCTGGATATTATTGAGCTTCTTGAGTGTTCTTAGAGCTGCACCCATCCAGACAAATGGAGAGTATTCCATCATACTCCTGAATCATGCCCTGTAGGTGGCAGGCAGGCTGTGAGGAGTCAGGACTTCCCAGACGCTGACCTGCGGTTACATGCATAGTATTTATGTGGCTGGTCCATTTTGCATCTGGTTAATGATACCTCTCAGGACGTTGATAGTGGGAAATTCAGCAATGGAAATAAAACTAAATGTCCAGGGACGTTGTTGGAAACTGTCTTGTGGCAGACAGTTATTGCCGCAAATGTGAACACAAGTCTTGTATGTCAAATCAGCCCAAAGCTAAATGTTATCCTGATTTTTTTTTCCCTCTGCCAGTTTTCAGCCCAAATCTGGATATTATTAATGCATTTGGATATGGACAACTTCAGCATCTGAGAAGTGATAGATGGTGCTGAACATTGTGTAATCATCAGCAAACATCTCCATTTATAATAATGTTATTCATAATGACCATGTAATCTGTTCTTGTGGATTAATAACAGAGCAGAAAATCAGGAAAATTCCCTCATTTAAATATTCTACTGTGATATCATGTTAATCTGAATAGGCAGTCTAGGCCTTAATTTAATATCACATTCAAAAGACAGCACTACAGTGTTAGCCTGGATTATGCACTCATGTTTCTGAGCTCAAACTTGAATCCACAATCTTCTGAATCATGAATACATCCAGCAAGCATTGGCTTATCATTTTTGCTTATCAGCCTGAATGTTTGAAAATACTTAAAGATATTTTCAGTTGAAAATGGTGCTAACAGTTGCATATTGAATCACTAGTTAATTTTAGCTGAAATTGGACCAAATCTTCTGGGGACTGCCAGTCACAGTCAGATTGCCATTCTACTCCTAAACTTACTTTGTCCTTGATGCTTCACATTTCTGGCTTAAAATTCTGATTTGAGCCTCGTAAGGAGCATAGAGTGCCCTTACTGCGGGAGACTTCCAAAACTTGTATGGTAAGTTCTGGAAACCAAATAATGTGCCCCTTTTAACACAATAGCATCTGCTTCTTTCCAGGATTTAAAGTTCCAATGTCTCTTTAAGAAGCTACAGATGTAAGTTGTTAGATGAACGAGGAATGCACAGTATGTCCTGGGCTGTTGGATTGGCTGGGTCAGGGTAATGTATGTGGGGGGAGTGGGGTCCAAGTGGATTGGCGCAGAGGTTATATATACCACTGAACTGAATCTGCCATTATAACAGTTTCTTTACCTCCAGCTCTGCATAAATCCGCATCTTGACCCCATGACTTTTTTTAAAATTGAATTTCCAGCTTCTGCGTTTTGTACGAGAATGGCTCAGCTTGTCTACAATGAAGCAAAGAATAATTAGGAAGAGTGGTCAGATGTTCCACAGTCCTATTCTTGTGTTAGAAAACATATTAAAAGGCCAACATAGACAAAGCTGTACAAAACGGTAAGATTTTACTAGAATGCTCCTAATGGTGTGACACCATAGTTATTTAAGATGGAAACAAAGATGTCAGAATATGAAGTTTGTACAATTTACTTTGTACATGATGTAGCACACTTTATGAATTTAAAATGGTAGTCCCTTCTCAGTGAAGGACATTAATGCTCAAACAAAAAACGAAATTGCTGGAAAAGCTCAGCAGATCTGGCAGCACCTCTGGAAAGAAATCCAAGTTAATATTTTGGGCTGAGTGACCCTTGCTCAGCTCTGTTTTTGTTTCTAATTTACAGTATCTGCAGTTTTTTTTTAGTTTTTAACTTAAGAGATTAATGCTGCGGTTTTGGTGACTGTCCGGTCCTTGGATTATTTCACTTTCTAATCTTCCTGAGTTCTTATCCACTAAATTTTTTAAATGAAATGTTAAAAAGAGGTGAAAGCTGAAGATGTTTAAATATATTTGCTTTAGTTTGTTTACTTTAATGTTTCTTCCTTATTTTCCAATAATAAAATGAAATGCCTTACTGAAAACCTGCATGAAATATTTCTTTTATTTAGATTTATAACAAAAGATGATGTAGCTGCTGTATCTCTAAATAAGGCACAAAGTGAAGGAGGAACTGTGCGAGTAATAGCAAGAGTGAATACATTTCAGGGCAAGACTAAAATCAAAACTTCCAATCAACCAAGTGAGGAAAATCTGAACAAGTATGTGTCTATGGTTTCCTGTTTACTAGATGATGTACCATTGAGAGATGGAAGTGGTTCATTTTACAAATGGTACAGTTCTTGGGTAGCATTTCACCACTGAAGAAATAACCAAAAAATTTGCCAGAAAGGCACTTCATTTTAAGGGAATAATTGCTTATATAAAAACTGAATCAGATATAATTGATGTTGTTAATACAACAACTAAACAAAGTGGCATTTTGTAACACCATAAAACTAACTGCAAAATTTTTTATTACAAACATGCATTAAATTGTTGTGCGATATCAGACATTTGCCTATTCAACCACTGGCTTTTCTTGTCTTAAAAATCTCAATTTAGCTTCTTTTTGTCTTTTGAGTAATACTAATTGTTGGAAGTTTATATTACATGCTTCATTTACTGTTGCAGGAATTAGTTGCACTGTTGAATGATCATCAGGTATTTTTCACTGGTGTTTTCAGGCTGAAATGTATCATTGCTGCAGTGAGCTTTCTACCAGTTTTCTGAAAATATTCACTTTGAAATATTGTTGCAATCCACCAAATGTAATTATTTAATTTGAGTTGTAAATATGATTGAAGTGTTCATACTGAGCCTCTACAGATGATCCAGTATGCAATGATTATCAAAATCATGCAATTGTACTTAAAAGAAATTGCTTGAACATTTGAAATTTGTAATGTTCGCTTAACATTGTAAAATTTAAACTACGAAGTATAAATGCAGTAACAACATATTGACGTACCATTGCCTGCAGAATGAGCCAGAAACAGTTATCAATTTAATAGGTATCAGAGCATCTCATGACTTAGAATCAGATTTGAGCACAGAAGATTAATACATTTTAGAACAGTCATGTTTACAAAGAGCTAGCTCACTTTAAAGATGGAATACATTTTTGACTCATTCTTAAAAATATGTGCATATCATTTGTACTTGTCCTTCTTTCAGCAACGTAAGCGAAAGC
This sequence comes from Stegostoma tigrinum, assembly GCF_030684315.1. Lineage (NCBI taxonomy): Eukaryota > Metazoa > Chordata > Chondrichthyes > Orectolobiformes > Stegostomatidae > Stegostoma > Stegostoma tigrinum. The sequence goes on along the minus strand of NC_081360.1, from coordinate 72,676,799 downwards.
ATCGAAAATAAAATCTGCAACAGGACTTCTTTAACTGATGAAGTAGCTGGCATTTCTTTGGAAGCTGGCTATGTACAAGCTGTGAATGAAGGAGGAAACCCTCTATGTCTTGCTTGTCAACAGCCAACAACCCAGGTCAGCAAGTATCATAAATCTACAGCTTGGGATACACGATATTGCTCCCAAAAATGTCAGGAAGATTTTTTGGTTCGATCCAATCGATGTTACATGAGATCAAAGGTTTTTGAAGCTGAGCATGGAATCTGCCAGCAATGTGGCCTCGATGCACAGCAGTTGTTTCTTCGTGTCCATGATACGCAGAGAACCCACCGGAAAGAGCTACTTGAAAATACATGGCTGTCACAGCTTTCCCTCGATCAGGTAACTGCAAGAATTCAAGTTAATTTGTTTTACTTCACGTAAAATTAATTTGCAGTGTTTGCTTGTCCTGCATTTTATTGTAAAACAAATTATATTCAGGACTAGATAAAACAAAATGTTTCTGCATTGAGTTTAATTTCATACCCCTGCCTGTACCATTGCCAAGTGTGCCTTCCTGTCGGCTGCCCATCTACCTTGTGAAACCTATTTGCTGTGGTGTTTCTTCTGTCAGACTTTTCAGTCATTGTTTGGGGCTTCTAAAACTGAGGAGAAAGATTTGTAACTTGTGCAGTTGTTTTGATCTTCCACTTGGAGTTGATAATCCTTTGCAATTGGATCGGGTATTCAAGCCGAAGATTTTCACCACCCTGAAATGAGTAACCTCTTTCTCACTCCCTCACTCTCATAAGCACATTAATGAACCGGATAGGTTTTTACTACTATTGACAGTGGTTCCATGGTTGTCATTAGGCTAGCTTTTTAATTCCAGATTTTTATTGCACTTAAATTTCACCAGCTGCCGTGGTGTGATTTGAATCATTCTCCCCCAAAAAATTAGATTTGGATTCTAAATTCTAGTCCAGTACACAATGCCACCACCTCCTTTGAGGAACGATTGAGGATACTGAGCGTACATTTTCTGGAGTTTAGAAAAGTGAGAAGTAATCTGAGAAATTTATTATATTTTTGAAGGCATAGACAATGTTGGTGCAGAAAGGATGGGCTTGATTCTTCTAAGGATTGGCAAACAGTGTTAGATTACAACTGTGTTTCCTCTTTTTCTATACTAATAAATAGCTTCAAACAACACAAACTAATCAAGGCTCCTTTAGAAGTTTGCAGCAAGCTTTAGATCCAGTAGGTCCCTCTAGTGCAGGATCGGTGGCATGTTAAACCATGCCTGCTTTCGCATAACAGTAGTTGCAATATTCTACGATTATCTATCAGACTGAACATTTAAATCACTTTGACAGCTTACTTGAAAGAGTATGTAAAGTGTGTGGTTTGAATAAAAGGGTGCAGGGTGGGAAGGATGCCAGCTAAGTAATGGAATGTTTAGGGTAGGTCAGGGTGCATGCACGCGTTGTTCTGTGGGGGTCGGGTGTCAAGTCCAGTAGCAGGCAGTTGGGGCATGAAGGAGGTGGGGCGATGGGCCCTGGATGGGGAGATGAAATGGTGTTAAGTCAGCTGGGTGGGACAAGCTGGGTGTCAGGTTCTGGGAGGTGGAGGGGGTTGGAAGGTCAGGGGTCAAATGAGTTTATTTGGGGACATGTGTTGTGTTTGGGGTGGGAGGGGGTGCAGGTTCATAATTAACCAGAAATTGGATGAGGTTTTTAATTGTTGAACTCTTCCTGGATAACTATTTATTTAACTGCAGTGGAGCCCTCAAGTCTCTGATTTGATTGGGTACTTTTCAGAGGGCTCCAGAATAGGGCAATTGCTGACCAAATCTGTGATTTCCTAGCAAATCTCAGTCCACTGTGTGCCTGGGTTACTGTAGATTGCTATATCTGGGCATTTTACAATCTGAGCTGATATATTTCCCTTTGCTTTGGGTCTAAAACCAGGGGATACAGCCTCAGAATAAAGGGCAACTCATTTAGGACTGATATGAGAATAAACATTTTCACCCTCTTCCCCAGAGGACTGTGGAAGCTCAGTCATTATGTACCCCAAGATAGAGATTAATAGTTTTCTATTGACTAATTGCAACAAAGGGATATGGGATTGTATGGAAATATGGTGGTTTTTTAGACGATCAGCCATGATCGAGAATGGCAGAGGCAGTGCAGAGCTGAATAGTCTACACCTGCTTCTATATTCAAAAGTACTCAGTCGATCACTTTGCTGCCCCCTCACTTAACCTGCCTATATCTGTTTGCAGCCTTTATGTTCTCTTCACAGCTTGCATTCCTACCAAGCTTTGTATCCAGATTTGCTAATGATAACAGCACTTGTTGTCACTTTATCTATTGTTACTATGGATTATAAATAGCTGTGGTCCACCTACATGCTGTATCTCATGTGCTATCATGTGAAAACACTGCATCCATTTTTTACATGTATACTGACAACACGTAGCTGTACGTCAGCATTGCCTTATTTGACTCGTCTGCTGTCCCTAAACTTAGCCATTTTTCCAACATCCGGTAAAAGATAACAGACAGAAACTTTGCTCATTGATTTTTGGCATTGCTAATAATTAATGACTTTGGTGCTCACAGAAGTTCCTTCATTTAACCACCGTCTCAATCCGTCCCGTGGACTTTATCACATCGAATACTATTCATTCATCACCAATGCACTCTGACCTCCATTAGTTCTTGGTTAAGTAATACCTTGACTTTAAAATCCCCAGGAGAGACTTGCAAGTCCCTCCATGACTTCGTTCTTCCACTCCTCAACTTTCCATGATATCCCTGCACCTACAAGTCTGGCCCTGAGTACAACTGAAATGGCTCCACATTGATAGCTATAATTTCTGCTGAGGTTCCTCAGTTCTAGAATTACCTCTTTAAACTTCTCTGCTGGCCTTTCTTCCTTTTTAAAGTCCACATTTGAAGAAGCTTTTTACCATGTGATCCTATATTTACTGGAGTGGATCAGTGTCTTCCTATGAAGTGCCATGAGTATTTTAATACATTGAAATAATTTAATTCTCTAACACTAATGCGGGAAATTGCACAAAGCCCCTATATAGCCCACACATGAATCATGACCTAGTTTCTACAGCAATGTTTGTGCAGGAATAGTCAAATTACGACAACATAATTTCCTCAAAGAAAATGCTATTATTGAACATGTTCCCTTTCATTTAAAGTAGCTTTATTTGCAAATAGTTTAAGTTAATTCTTCAATAACTTGTTGTGGCATTAAAATTCATTTTAAAATGTGATTTTTGCTGAAATAGGATACATTTACTTAAGTTTTGGACTGTGGAAAAAACTTTTTTTTTGATAATCCATTGGTTTCAGTTGAATGACATGATTTGGAATCCAACTGAGGGACAGTTCTGGCAAGTGGACCATATCAGACCAGTTTTTGGTGGAGGAGGACAATGCTCCCTTGAAAACCTACAGACACTCTGTACTGTCTGTCATAAAGAGGTTAGTAAACTGGTCTAGCTTTAATCTGATGGTTGATGACACATTTCTTTCCCACAATAGTATTTTTAAAATTATCACCTGTTTCTCAAGTTTTTGACTGTCATGATTGATAATAAAAACAAAGAACTGTGTCAGTCAAAATATTCTTGTTACATGACATGTAAATATTGTGCCTTATTAAGATGGTACTATGTAATATAAGCACCGGCTTACAGTACTAAGCTGCACTTAAGCATTATCATTTGCACTCCATCCACCTACCAGGTGCCATAGGAAATAATAATAAATATCAGATGTCATCCACAATCCAATCAGATTTATTTTGTCCTTAGACTAGAAAGCAGCTATTGTGGTGATGCCATGTAATTTAAATAATGAGTGTTAATACTGTTTTCCCCACCCTTCCCTCAAACAACAATTAAAAAGCTATTCGTTTTGATTTCCTGCGACAATATTAGAACCAATATGTAAAATTAAGATTAAGGCATTAGGTGGAGCAAGAAAAAGTATTGTTTTTGGGAATTTTTTGGGGGTATTGAACTTTTTATCCTAATGGATATCTCCAAGTTCCATTTAGATTCGATTAGATTCCCTACAGTGTGGAAACAGACCCTTCAGCCCAACAAGTCCACACTGCCCCTTGGAGCATCCCACCCAGACCCATCCCCCTATAACCCATACACCCCTGAACACTACGGGCAATTTGGCTTGTCGATCCACCTAACCTGCACATCTTTGGACTGTGGGAGGAAACCGAAGCACCTGGAGGAAACCCACGCAGACATGGGGAGAATGTGCAAACTCC